>NC_079189.1:251381280-251693825 GCF_029499605.1 Hyla sarda | reverse complement strand
GCTGAAATGCTTCAGCAGGCATCCAGGGCAAACGCCGAGGGTTAACCGACCAATCGCAGGGGGGGGGGTTACTTCCTCCCGCCCTGCCCGGCCCCTTGAAGTCCGGAGAGGACAGGAGGAAGACCGGAGGACGCGGCGAGGGACGGGGGAGTGCTGGGGATCGGCCCCGGTACTTACCTCGTCCCTGAAGACACGGATCCCGGCGATGAAGACGGCGGCGGCGACAGGTGAGTGGATCTTCAGCCGCGGTCGGGCCCTTTAGAGCAATGCACGTCGCTGTAAAGCGGCATGAATTGCTGTATTGGGACCCTGTATACTACAACTCCCAGCATGCCCAGCCAGCCCTTGGTGTCTGGGCATGCTGGGAGTTGCAGTTTTGCAACATCTGGAGGTCCACAGTTTTGGGACCACTGTGCCCTTACAGATGTTGCAAAACTACACATCTTCAGCATGCCCTTACTGTCCAGGCATGCTGGGAGTTGTAGTTCTGTAACATCTGGCCCTTCAGATGTTGCAGAACTACAACTCCTAGCATGCCTGGACAGTAAGGGCATACTGGGAGTTGTAGTTTTGCAACATCTGGAAGGGCACAGATTGGGAACCACTGTATTAGTGGTCTGTAAACTGTAGTCCTACAGGTGTTGCAAAACTACAACTCTAAGCATGCTGGGAGTTGTAGTTCGGCAACATCTGGCTCTAAAGATGTTGCCGAACTACTACTTCCAGCATGCCAGAGAATGTTTGGGAGTAGTGGTTTTGCAACAACTGGAGGCACACTGGTTGGGAAACATTGTCTGTTTCCTAACTCAGTGTTTCCCAACCTGTGTGCCTCCAGCTGTTGCAAAACTATAACTACCAGCATGCACTGATAGACTGTGCATGCTGGGAGTTGTAGTTTTGCAACAGCTGGAGGTCCCCCCCCCCCCCCCCTGTGAATGTACAGGGTACATTCACATGGGCAGGGGCTTACAGTGAGTATCAGGCTACAAGTTTGCGATGCATCAAATTTTGCGCGGCAGCTCAAACTCGCAGCGGGAAACTCGCTGTAACCCCCCATCCATGTGACTGTACCCTAAAAACACTACACTACACTAACAAAAAATATAAAAACAATACATATACACATACCCCTACACAGCCCCCCTTCCCAATAAAAATGAAAAACGTCTGGTACGCCACTGTTTCCAAAATGGAGCCTCCAGCTGTTGCAAAACAACAACTCCCAGTATTGCTGGACAGCCGTTGACTGTCCAAGCATGCTGGGAGTTTTGCAACAGCTGGAGGCACCCTGTTTGGGAATCACTGGCGTAGAATACCCCTATGTCCACCCCTATGCAAATCCCTAATTCAGGCCTCAAATGCGCATGGCGCTCTCACTTTGGAGCCCTGTCGTATTTCAAGGCAACAGTTTATGGTCACATATGGGGTATCACCGTACTCGGGAGAAATTGCCTAACAAATTTTGGGGGGCTTTTTCTCCTTTCACCCCTTATGAAAATGTGAAGTTGGGGTCTACACCAGCATGTTAGTGTAAAAAAATTAATTGTTTACACTAACATGCTGGTGTTGCCCTATACTTTTCATTTTGACAAGAGGTAAAAGGGAAAAAAGCCCCCCAAAATTTGTAATGCAATTTCTCCCGATTACGGAGATACCCCATATGTGGACGCAAAGTGCTCTGGGGGCGCACAACAAGGCCCAGAAGGGAGAGTGCGCTATGTACATTTGAGGTGATTTGCACAGGGGTGGCTGATTGTTACACCGGCTTTGACAAACGCAAAAAAAACAAAACCCCACATGTGACCCCATTTCGGAAACTACACCCCTCACGGAATGTAATGAGGGGTGCAGTGTGAATTTACACCCCACTGGTGTCTGACAGATCTTTGGAACAGTGGGCTGTGCAAATTAAAAATTTCGTACAGCCCACTGTTCCAAAGATCTGACAGACACCAGTGGGGGTAAATGCTCACTGTACCCCTTGTCACGTTCCACAAGGGGTCTAGTTTCCAAAATGGTATGCCATGTGTTTTTTTTTTGCTGTTCTGGCCCCATAGGGGCTTCCTAAATGCGACATGCCCCCCGAGTAAAATTTGCTCTCAAAAAGCCAAATATGACTCCTCTTCTGAGCATTGTAGTTCGCACGTAGTGCACTTCAGGTCAACTTATGGGGTAACTCCATACTCAGAAGAGAAGGGGTTTCAATTTTTTTTTCTGCTATTAACCCTGGCAAAAATTTGAAATTTGGGGGGAAACACACATTTTAGTGACATTTTTAAAACCCCTGTGGGGTATTAAGGCTCACTTTATTCCTTGTTACGTTCCTCAAGGGGTCTAGTTTCCAAAATGGTATGCCATGTGTTTTTTTTTTTGCTCTCCTGGCACCATAGGGGCTTCCTAAATGCGACATGCCCCTGAGCAAAATTTGCTCTCAAAAAGCCAAATATGACTCCTTCTCTTCTGAGCATTGTAGTTCGCCCGTAGTGCACTACAGGCCAACCTATGGGGTACCTTCATACTCAAAAGAGATGGGGTTACAAATTTTGGGGGGTATTTTCTGCTATTAACCCTTGCAAAAATGTGAAATTTGGGGGGAAACACACATTTTAGTGAAATTTTATTTTATTTTTTTTACTTATGCAAAAGTCGTGAAACACATGTGGGGTATTAAGGCTCACTTAATTCCTTGTTACGTTCCTCAAGGGGTCTTGTTTCCAAAATGGTATGCCATGTGTTTTTTTTTGCTGTTCTGGCACCATAGGGGCTTCCTAAATGCAACATGCCCCCCAAAAAGCATTTCAGAAAAACGTACTCTCCAAAATCCCCTTGTCGCTCCTTCGGTTCTGAGCCCTCTACTGCGCCCGCCGAACACTTTACATAGACATATGAGGTATCTGCTTACTCGAGAGAAATTGGGCTACAAATATAAGTATACATTTTCTCCTTTTACCCCACGTAAAAATCCAAAAATTGGGTCTACAAGAACATGCGAATGTAAAAAATGAAGATTGTGAATTTTCTCCTTCACTTTCCTGCTATTCCTGTGAAACACCTAAAGGGTTAAACGGCTGACCGAATATCATTTTGAATACTTTGGGGGGTGCAGTTTTTATAATGGGGTCATTTGTGGGGTATTTCTAATATGAAGACCCTTCAAATCCACTTCAAACCTGAACTGGTCCCTGAAAAATAGTGAGTTTGGAAATTTTGTGAAAAATTGGAAAATTGCTGCTGAACTTTGAAGCCCTCTGGTGTCTTCCAAAAGTAAAAACTTGTCAATTTTATGATGCAAACATAAAGTAGACATATTGTTTATGTGAAAAAAAAAATATTTTGAATATCCATTTTCCTTACAAGCAGAGAGCTTCAAAGTTAGAAAAATGCAAAATGTTCAAATTTTTCAAAAAATTTTGGGATTTTTCACCAAGAAAGGATGCAAGTTACAATTTTTTTTTTACTACTATGTTAAAGTAGAATATGTCACGAAAAAACTATCTCGGAATCAGAATGATAACTAAAAGCATTCCAGAGTTATTAATGTTTAAAGTGACAGTGGTCAGATGTTCAAAAAATGGCCGGGCCCTAAGGTGTAAAATGGCTGGGTCCTTAAGAGGTTAAAGGGGTATTCCAGTGAAAAAAAACTAAATTTTTTATATCAACTGGCTTTATAAAAGTTTTAAACAGATTTGTGAATTACTTCTATTAAAAAATCTTAATCCTTTCAATAATTATCAGCTGCTGAAGTTGAGTTGTTCTTTTCTGTCTGGCAATAGTGCTCTCTGCTGACATCTCTGCTTGTCTCGAGTACTGCACAGAGTAGAAGAGGTTTGCTATGGGGATTTGCTTCTACTCTGGACCCGAGACCGGTGTAATCAGAGAGCACTTAGACAGAAAAGAACAATTCAATTTCAGCAGCTCATATTTACTGAAAGGATTAAGATTTTTTAATAGAAGTAATTTACAAATCTGTTTAACTTTCTGGAGGCAGTTGATATATATAAAAAAAGTTTTTTCCTGGATAACCCGTTTAACCTGTTAAGGACCAAGGGTGTACAGGTACGCCTTTGCTCCCTGGTACTTAAGGACCAAGGGCGTACCTGTACGCCCGTGGGAATTTCGGTCCCCGCCGCACGCCGGGGTGGGGGGCCCAGGGGGGTCATTAGACCCCCCCATGTCGGCGATTTGCGGCTATTCCGGGTTATACGGGTCTATGGTGACCCGGAAAATAAGGGGGACCGCAGTTTTCCAAGACACCTACGATCCCCCTAAAGGGATAGGAGTGAGGTGGCAGAGGTGCCACCCCTCCTATCCCTGCTATTGGTCGTATACACGCGACGACCAATAGCAAATCGGGGGCGGGGGGGTTAACTTTCGGTTTACCCGTTCTGCCCACCCACAATAGGCAGGGCAGAATGGCAAAACTGAAGGGGACCGGCGACGAAGTCCACTTACCCTGCGGGCAAGGCTGCGGGCGACGATCGGTGTCGGAGATCGGTGGGCGGCGATGTCGTGCGGCTTGATCCTACGGAAGCCGGTGAGTTGCCTAGCAACATCTGGAGGGCTACAGTTTGAGACCACTATACAATGGTCTCAACTGTAGCCCTCCAGATGTTGCAAAATTACTGTTTGCTGTGTGGGCATGCTGTGATTTGCAGTTTTGCAACAGCTGGAGGGCTACAGTTTGGAGATCACTGTGCAGTGATCCAACTGTGGCCCTCTAGATCTTGCATAACTACAACTCCTAGCATGCCCAAACAGCAAACAGCTGTTTCGGCATGCTGGGAGTTGTAGTTGTGTACCTCCAGCTGTTGCATAACTACATCTCCCAGCATGCACTTCGGCGATCAGTTCATGCTGGGAGTTGTAGTTTTGCAACAGCTGGAGGCACACTGGTTGGAAAATACTGAGTTAGGTAACAGAACAGTAAGTTTCCTGCTTCACGTATGAGCTGCGGCAAATTTTTCGCCGCAGTGCAAACTCCTAGCAGTAAACTCACTGTAAACCACCGCCAGTGCGAATGTACATTAAAAACACTACACTAACACATAAAAAAGGGTAAAACACAACATATACACCCCCTTACACTGCTCCCCCCCCCCCATACAGCAGTGTTTCCAAAACGGAGCCTCCAGCTTTTGCAAAACAACAATTCCCAGCATTTCCGCCACTGACTATCCAGGCATGCTGGGAGTTTAGCAACAGCTGGAGGCACCCTGTTTGGGAATTGCACCCCTGTGCAATCCCAAATTTAGTCCTCAAATGCGCATGGTGCTCTCTCACTTCAGAGCCCTGTCGTATTTCAAGGAAACAGTTTTGGGCCACATATGGGGTATTTCCGTACTCGGGAGAAATTACACTACATATTTTGGGGGGCTTTTTCTCCTTTTACCCCTTATGAAAAGGTAAAGTTGGGGTCTACATCAGCCTGTTAGTATAAAAAAAAAATGTTTACACTAACATGCTGGTGTTGACCTTTACTTTTTATTTTTATTTCCTGAGTAAGGAAATACCCCATATGTGAACGTAAAATGCTCTGCGGGCGCACAACAAGGCTCAGGAGTGAGAGCACACTATGTACATTTGAGGCCTAAATTGGTGATTTGCACAGGGGTAGCTGATTTTACAGCGGTTCTGACATAAACGCGAAAAAATAAATACCCACCTGTGACCCCATTTTGGAAACTACACCCCTCATGGAACATAACAAGGTGTATAGTGAGCCTTAACACCCCACAGGTGTTTGACAAATTTTCATTAAAGTTGGATGGGAAAAAAAAAAAAAAAAAACAATTTCACTAAAATGCTGGTGATACCCAAATTTTTCATTTTCACAAGGGAACATAGGAAAAAAGCCCCACAAAATTTGTAGCCTGATTTCTTCTGAGTAAGAACATACCCCATATGTGGATGTACAGTGCTCTGCTGGCGCACTACAATGCTCAGAAGAGAAGGAGCGCCATTGGGATTTTGAAGAGAAAATTTGTCTGGAATTGAAGGCCCCGTGTGTTTACAAAGCCCCCATAGTGCCAGAACATTCGACCCCTCACACATGTGACCCCATTTTGGAAACTACACCCCTCACGTAATGTAATAAGGGGTACAGTGAGCATTTTATGCCCCACTGGTGTCTGACAGATTTTTGGAACAGTGGTCCGTGAAAATGAAAAATGTAATTTTTCATTTGCTCAGCCCACTGTTCCAAAGATCTGTCAAACGCCAGTGGGGTGTAAATACTCACTGCACCCCTGATTACATTCCGTGAGGGGTGTAGTTTCCAAAATGGGGTCACATGTGGGGGGAGGTCCACTGTTCTGGCACCACGGGGGGGGCTTTGTAAACGCACTTGGCCCCTGACTTCCATTCCAAACAAATTCCCTTTCCAGAAGCTCAATGGCGCTCCTCTTCTTCTAAGCATTGTAGTGCGCCAGCAGAGCACTTGACGTCCAAACATGGGGTATTTCCATACCCAGAAGAATTGGGGTTACAAATTTTGGGGGTCATTTTCTCTTATTACCCCTTTTAAAAATTTTAAATTTTGGGGAAAAACTGCATTTTAGTGAAAAAAAATTTTTTTCATACACATCCAACTTTAATGAAAAGTCATCAAACACCTGTGGGGTGTTAAGGCTCACTGTACCCCTTGTTACATGCCGTGAGGGGTGTAGTTTCCAAAATGGTATGCCATGTGGGGTTTTTTCTGCTGTTCTGGCACCATAGGGGCTTCCTAAATGTGACATGCCCCCCAAAAATCATTTCAGAAAAACACTCTCTAAAATCCCATTGTCGCTGCTTCCTTTCTGAGCCCTCTACTGCGCCCGCCGAACATTTGACATACACATATGAGGTATTTCCTTACTCGAGGGAAATTGGGTTACAAATTTTGAGAGGCTTTTTCTCCTTTTACCTCTTGTAAAGATTCAAAACTGGGTCTACAAGAACATGCAAGTGTAAAAAATGAAGATTTTGAATTTTCTCCTTCATTTTGCTGTTCTTCCTGTGAAACACCTAAAGGGTTAACACACTTACTGAATGTCATTTTGAACACTTTGAGGGGTGCAGTTTTTACAATGTGGTCATTTGTGGGGTATTTCTAATAGGAAGGCCCTTCAAATCCACTTCAAATCTGAACTGGTCCATGAAAAATTCAAATTTTGAAAATTTTGTGAAAAATTGGAAAATTGCTGCTGAACTTTGAAGCCCTTTGGTGTCTTCCAAAAGTAAAAACATGTCAACTTTATGATGTAATCATAAAGTAGACATATTGTATTTATGAATCAAAATATAATTCATTTGGAATGTCTATTTTCCTTACAAGCAGAGAGCTTCAAAGTTAGAAAAATGCAAAATTTTACATTTTTTCATCAAATTTTGGAATTTTTCACCAAAGAATGATGCAAGTATCGACAAAATTTAAAAGCATCCCAGAGTTATTAATGCTTAAAGTGAAAGTGCTCAGATGTGCAAAAAATGCTCTAGTCCTACAGTGAAAATTGGCCTGGTCCTTAACCCCTTAAGGACCTGGGGTTTTTCTGTTTTCGTTTTTTCCTCCTTATCTTTAAAAAAATCATAACTCTTTCAATTTTGCACCTAAAAATCCATATGATGGCTTATTTTTTGCGCCACCAATTCTACTTTGTAATGACGTCAGTCATTTTACCCAAACATCTACGGCGAAACGGAAAAAAAATCATTATGAGACAAAATTGAAAAAAAAACGCCATTTTGTAATTTTGGGGGCTTCCGTTTCTACACAGTAATTTTTTTGGCAAAAATGACACCTTATCTTTATTCTGTAGGTCCATACGATTAAAATGATACCCTACTTATATAGGTTTGATTTTGTCGTACTTCTGGAAAAAATCATAACTACAAGCATGAAAATGTATACGTTTAAAATTGTCATATTCCGACCCCTATAACTTTTTAAGTTTTCCGCGTATGGGGCGATATGGGGCTAATTTTTTGCACCGTGATCTGACGTTTTTAGCAGTACCATTTTTGCATTGATAGGACTTATTGATCACTTTTTATTCATTTTTTCATTCACTATTTTGGACTTTGGAATTTTTTTGCGCGTACGCCATTGACCGTGTGGTTTAATTAATGATATATTTTTATAATTCGGACATTTCCGCACACGACGATACCACATATGTTTATTTTTATTTACACTTTTTTTTTAATGGGAAAAGGGGGGTGATTCAAACTTTTATTAGGGGAGGTGTTAAATGATCTTTATTCACTTTTTTGTTTCTCACTTTTTTTTGCAATGTTATAGCTCCCATAGGGGGCTATAACACTGCACACACTGATCTTTTACATTGATCAGTGGTTTCTCATAAGAAACCACTGATCGATGATTCTGCCTTATTCTGCCATAAGAATGCAACCGCATAAATGTGGCACGCGCTCTATGCCGCAACTATGCAAATATATAGCACAGTCTGCAGCCTGTCCCAATTTATTGTGAAAACATTAATTTCGGCTGGGATTACCCTTGGCGTGTTTGACAGAAAAAAACACCATGCTGGCTGCGGGCACATATTATGTTGGAATCAATAGGGTAATATGAAATGCCAGACACTAATGGGGTTTTCTTCATCCTTTTATGGCCTTTTAAGGCTATCAAATCTGTGGGATGCCGAGAGCATGTTTTTGTTGTTGTTTTTTTTAATGAAGTTTTGGTGTTTTTCTTCCCAAAGTTTTTAATAGAAATCCTTGAGTCACATGATGAAAGAATCACATGACTCGTAATGAGAAAAGCCAGGGGGAAAATAATAATAATAATAATTATGTGTGGCGTTTTTCAAAGCCCACATTGCTTTATTTTTGGTGCCCCCCCTTTCGACAGCCGTCTGTCCAGCTGTTGCAAAGCTACAACTCCAAGCATGCCCAGGGCATGCTGGGAGTTGTAGATTTGCAACAGATGGAAAGCCACAAGGGATCAGTGGTGCAGTATGTCAATCTAGGACCATGGTGTCTGATCTTGAACTGGCAGCAGGAGCCACGATCACTTTAAATCAGTGGCTGCCGGGATGTTTGACGAGTGACATCCTTCGCTCCAGACCACAACGTCAGGGATGTCACTTGTCAGACGTCCCGGCAGCCAGCGCTGCTCATTGAGCCTGCCAGAGCCACACTGATCTGTGTTAGAAACCTATGGGCCCAGGCTGTTGGTGCCACCAAATTATATTACAAATGTCTGGTTAGGAGAAACAAGTGTCTGGTTAGGAGAAACAAGTATATTGCACCCACAGGGAGTAGCGCTATTTTAATAAAAAAAAAATGCCCAAAATCCCTTAGATAAGTCATACAGAATATATTAGAACGTTTTTTGATTTTCAGCCAATCAGAGAGCAGCACTACTGAAATAGAACTCTCAGGAGGTAAGAGTGTGTCACACATGTGATGTCATAGCCATTGTCCACCAGAGAGCAGCACTGAGCAGATATAACACTGCTCCTGCTCATTCTTCATCAGTGAGGGGCTGATGCTGGACACTGTAGGGACCGAGAATGCAAAGTCATATACACTACTGTGACTGGTAAGTATCACATTGTTGTGACCAAAAGGTCTTTAGTGCAGTTCAATGTGCTTTTCTATAATGAACATATAAATATTCTATCTTTTGTTTTCCTATCTTAGATGCACTATTTCCAGGATGTGGAGTAGCATTTCCGGACCTACAGCAAGACGTTGGATGAAGATGTAGATTTCCAGACCTATTCCAGAAGAATTTGGATGAAGGCACAGCCCCTCAAATCACGCACATACACAGACACATTGGCCCAAATTCTAGAGGTAACCTCCTTTAGTATGCCCAGAGGAAGGGCAATACAGTAGCCATGGATTCCCTACAGGTTTCCTCCCCTCTGGAGGTTTTTCCTGTCCTGAGTATTAGTTATTGTACGCTCTTTGTGAGTGATGGAGGTTACATAAAATCCCTACACAAACATTTTAATATATAATCAATAAAGTTCCCCTTTTTAAATCATTCTTTTATTTGTTTGACTCATTTATTTTATTTGTGTGTGAAAAATAGTGTTAAAAAAACCTCATGTCATCCACGTTTTGCTAAGTGTCCAAAGCTGCTCTCCTGCACGATCTGCATAATGCGGTGCGGACAGGGGCAACTGATACTGGGTGGTACAGTTGCCAAGGCAACCATAGGACACCCAGCAATTTCCATGCATGAGCCATTTACTGATGAACGGGACCCTAGTAGAGCGGAGAATGAAGGTGAGAGGACCTCCAGCCACCATTTTAATGATCACCAGATCGCCACAGGTGATTCCTTCCTTCAATATAATGCTCGCATTGCCATAATCTGCTTTGATCACGGCATCTGAGGGGTTAATGACAAACATTAGAGCGATCGTTGATGATTGCCACTACTGGCAGGTCCCTGGCTGCCAGGACCTGTCATACATGATGCAAGCACCGGTCCATTGTTCACATTATGTACAGGGTGTAAATATACATCCAATCGCATCAGGATGTACTTTTACAGGGTCCACCTACTCAATTTTGATTGTAAAGCTCGAATGGCCACACAGAAAATGTATGAGCGGATATTCTGAAGATAGAGGAGCGGTGTCAGAACATGCTGGCGCTAAGATTGCTCAGATATTCACTTTATCATAGACGGCAATGTATTTCTGAGCAGAATACACAGAAAGAACAGACATGTCTATTCTTTCTGCGGATGCCAGAATTTGAATTTCTGTGCCAGATATTTCCTGTGCGGAAATTCTGCTGTGTGCACAGTGCGCCAGAACCCCACTGAAATTAATGGGACTCTGATGCAGCGGAATTTCCGTACGGTGTAATCCTGTGCAATTCTGCATGGAAAACCTAACGTGTGAACATAGTCTAACAGTCATTATAAAAGGATGGGGCGGTGCAAATAAGGGTGAGACCAAAGGGCAGGGCAAAGGGGCGCCAAAATGAGGTTTTGCCTAGGGTGACAAAAATCCTTGCACCAGCCCTGGCGGCCATGGCCCGAGCTGCCAAACAGGCAGGGTCCCTGTGCCATCTCAATCCCCTGCATATGATTTTTATATCTTCTACCACTTCCTGTGATGTCACGCATACATCAAATAATTATGCAAATTAGCACAGCCAGTATTTTTTTTTTTTTTGCAAGAAAGGTGGCAACCCTAGCAGGCATCCCATTGCATTCTGTCAGTGACTGGCACCTTCTGTAGGACACAGGCAAACAAAGTGCCCGTTGCTTTCAATGGATATAACGGATGTCACAGAAAGAAGGCCAGGGCTTGAGTCCTGCAGGAACTCATAGGAAGAGCATCCCAGCACTTTTATCACAGCAGGAACGCCGTTCCCCTTAGCAGTCCACCTGCAGGACCAACCCTGTGCCCGGATCTTTTGGCTGCTGGACTGGACTGTGTCCGCTCTTCCTTGTCTTCCCCTGCACAGTTGGGTAGTACAGCCAGTGCACTGTGCAGGGGAAGAGGCCGCAGTTATATGGAGCAGTTTAGGAGGAAGATCACTCACCACCATTAGGCCCGTAGCTCCTGGAATGGCATCATGATAGGGATGGGGCCTATTTTGGGAAGGGGTGGGGCCTCCTGGGCTTCACTATTATATAGTATTACAGCGTACAGGAAGCAAGTGATAAGTGTGTTAGGGGGCAGTGATATTATTTACATGGGACTGTGTGTTAGAGAGGAGGTGGTGTTATTTACATGGGACTGTTTGTTAGAGAAAGAGGAGTAGTCAAATTTATATAAAACTGTATGTTGAAGAGAGGGAAGTGTTATTTACATGGGACTGCCTGTTGGAGAGAGAGGGGGTGGTGTTATTTACATGGGACTGTATGTTGGAGAGGGGAAAGTAGTGCAATTTACATAAGACTGTATGTTGAAGAGAAGGGGGTGGTGTTATTTACATGGAACTGTATGTAGGAAAGTGGAGTAGTGGTATTTACATGGGACTTTATAATGGAGGGGGTTGTGTTATTTACATAGGACTGTATGTAGGAGAGGGAAGTAGTGTTATTTACATGGGACTGTATGTAGGAGAGTGGAGTAATTTTATTTACATAGGAATGTGTTAGGTTTAAGGTAGGGAAGTGATATTTACATGGGACCGTATATAGAGGGGACTGTAGCTGGCTGGTCCCCCTATGCACTGCAGTCTGCTGTGGGCGCTATTTGAAGTATCATTACAATTATTGGTAGGGTGAGGGATGCAGGCCTTCAACGGGGTCTGCGGCTGATTTTCCGTAATGGAAATTCTGCTGCCAGAAATCTGCAATAGAGAGCCCGCCCCCATTCAATCTCGCAGCAGGACACACTTTGCTAACTCGCAATAAAATCCGCCCATGTGAACGAGCCCTTAGGGTCTGTAAACAAAAGCTGATTTCGCACAGATTTTGCTACTATTTCACAGCGGATTTTGCTACTATTGACTTCAATAGATCAGCAGAAAACCTGCAATAATATCAGATTTGCTAATTTTCTGCAGACCCATGGTAGCAAATAGACCCAGTCAATGGTAGCAAAATCCCCTGCAGATTTTCTACAGAAAATGTGCTGCCTGAAATATGCACAAAATCCCCTTGTGTGAATGGACCCTTAGGGGTCCCTATTTTTGCTGCAGATTTGCTGCAGCAGATTTTGCTGGTCATTGATTTCGATAGGTAGCAATATCTGCTACAGCAAACATGCACGTGTGAACTGACCCTTAGGGCTTGTTCACCCGAGCGGATTTGCTAGCAAACTTGCAGTGTGTTTCCCGCTACGAGTATGAATTAGGGCGGGCTGTCCACAGCAGACTTTTTGACAGCAGAATTTCTACTGAGGAAAATCCGCTGCAGACCCTATTGAAGTCAATTGGGTCTGTGCCATATTTCCTCCTGTGGAAATTCTGCTGCCAGCGCAGATAAAGCCTGGAAAATCAATTACCAGCCCTCCATCTGTGCCCACCTCAGTGGTGCTGGAGATATATATATATATATATATATATTCTGGGGGCGTGGCAGAGGGTGTGGTTAGGGGTAGGGGTGTGGCTGGAAATCTTGGGTGATTTCCCACCCTTTTTTTCCAGGACTTGGCCCCTGAAGAAAGCCATTCACTGCGCATCTTGTCATTAGCTCGGTCAGTCTGGTCACGGCCGGAGAGGTTGTTGTGCAAAAATGTGCTACTTCTGCAAAAGTTGCAAGTCATAAATCAGTGCCTAAACTGTGCACCTAGGAAACCACACCCAGTAAGTGCCCACTGCATTCACCAGCACAGAAAGCCATATATGCCAGCTGAAAGCCACCACATAAATGCAGTCACGCGCTGTACGCCACGACTCAAATATATAGCCCAGCCTG
The DNA here is from genome assembly GCF_029499605.1 of Hyla sarda. NCBI lineage: Eukaryota > Metazoa > Chordata > Amphibia > Anura > Hylidae > Hyla > Hyla sarda. The sequence goes on along the minus strand of NC_079189.1, from coordinate 251,680,486 downwards.
CAGCCTGTTCCAACCTATTGTGAAAACATTCATTTAGGAGGGGATTATACTTGACACGTTTGTCAAAAATAAACAATGCTCGCTGTGGGCACATATAAACCCCAGACACCAATGGTGTTTTCTTCATCCTTTTATGGGGTTATTAGGCTATCAAATTTGTGGGTGGCCGCGAGTATAGTTTTTTGTTTTTGTTTTTTTATGAAGTTTTGGCGTTTTTCTTCTAATTTTTCAATAGAAATCACATGATGAAAGAATCACATGACTTGTAACGAGAAAAGCTGGGGAAGGAAAAAAAACACCAAAGAAAAAAAAAAGGCATATTATAATAATAGTAATACATATTGGGGGAGATGTATGAAAACCTGTGAAGAGGAAAATTGACCAGTTGTCCATAGCAACCAATCAGATCGCTTCTTTCACTTTACAGAGTCCTTTTTAAAAATGAAAGAAACTGGGAGCGTGGCCCGGCTGCCGAAATGGATAGACGTGCGCTAGCTGAGCTCCGTCCTTAAGCCTGCATAAGTCTATATTCAGCATTCCCCGCCGGTTCATTCACCTGCCTGAGCCTGCGCTGCGCCACGACCCGCCCCTGGGCGTGGCTGCCAAGTAAATGTGTCGCAGCCAAAGGGGAACTTAGATTCACTGCAGTTGTTTGCCGGGGGACCAGAAGTCGGGGCAGAAGTCGATAGCGGTGATCGGGCCGAGATGACTGCTGTTATCTAACAGCAGGCATCCCGGCACATCGCCGATTCAGACGATCCAGACCAGGTCAATTCAGACCTGCGATCTGCGCGATTCCGGGTCATACGGGTCACTGGTGACCCGGTGACCCCGGAAAATAAGAGGGATCGGGGGTGTCCGAGACACCCTCAATCCCCCTGAAGGGATAGGAGTTTGGTGGCAGGGGTGCCACCCCTCCTATCCCTGCTATTGGTCGGCCGAGCGACCGACCAATAGCAGACCGGGGGAGGGGGGGTTAAAGTTCGGTTCCCCCACTTTGCCCACCTATCGGTGTCTGGGCAAAACGGGGGAACTGTCCAGGGACCGGCACCGAAGGTCCCTTACCTGGATCCCGGATCCCGGAGCGCTATCCTCCATGCGGGGATCCCACACGTGTGGCGGCGGCGGCAGCAATTCATCCGGGCCCTGCCACGTGAGTTGTTGCCTAGCAACATCCGGAGGGCCACAGTTTACAGTGGTCTCTAAACCGTGGCCCTCCAGATGTTGCAAAACTAAAACTCCCAGCATGCCAAGACAGCTGTTTGCTGTGTGGACATGCTGGGACTTGTAGTTTTGCAATATTTAGAGGGGTTCAGGTTGTAGATCACTATGCAGTGGTCTCAAACTGTAGCCCTCCAGATGTTGCAAAACTACAACTCTCAGCATGCCCAGACAGCAGTTTGCTGTCTGGGCATGCTGCGAGTTGTAGTTTTGCAACATCTGGAGGGCCACAGTTTAGAGACCACTGGACAGTGATGTACAACCTGAACCCCTCTAAATCTTGCAAAACTACAACTCCCAGCATTCAGGAACAGCATAAGGCTGTCTTGGCATGCTGGGAGTTGTACTTGCGTGCCTCCAGCCGTTGCATAACTACATGTCTCAGCATGCCCTTCCGCAATCAGTACATGCTGGGAGTTGTAGTTTTGCAACAGCTGGAGGCACACTGGTTGGAAAATACTGAGTTAGGTCATAGAACCTAACTCAAGGTTTTCCAACCAGTGTGCCTCCAGCTGTTGCAAAACTACAACTCCCAGCATGCATGGTCTGTCAGTGCATGCTGGGAGTTGTAGTTTTAACCCCCTTCCATGTTAATGTACAGGCTACATTCACACTGGCGGCAGATTACAGTGAGTTCCCCGCTCCAAGTTTGAGCTGCGGCAAATTTTCCGCCGCAGATCAAACTCCTAGCGGGAGACTTAGTGTAATCTGCCTTCAGTGTGAATGTAACCTAAAAACACAACACTACACTAACATAATATAAAGAGTAAAGCACTACATATACACACGTACACTCCCCCCCCCCCCTACCACCCCCCTTCCCCAATTAAAAAGAAAAGGTATTGTACGGCAGTGTTTCTAAGATGGAGCCTCCAGCTGTTGCAAAACAAAAACTCCCAGCATTTCTGGACAGCAATTGACTGTCCAAGCATGCTGGGAGTTTTACAACAGCTGGAGGCACCCTGTTTGGGAATCACTGGCATAGAATACCCCTATGTCCACCCCTATGCAAGTCCCTAATTCAGGCCTCAAATGCGCATGGCGCTCTCACTTTGGAGCCCTGTCGTATTTCAAGGCAACAGAATAGGGTCACATATGGGGTATCGCCGTACTCGGGAGAAATTGCCTAACAAATCTTGGTGGGCTTTTTCTCCATTTTACCCCTTATGAAAAGAAACAGTTGTGGTCTACACCAGCATGTTAGTGTAAAAAAAATAAACATTTTTACACTAACATGCTGGTGTTGCCCTATACTTTTCATTTTCACAAGAGGTAACAGGGAAAAATGCCCTCCAAAATTTGTAACGCAATTTGTGTAGTTCTCCCAGAAGGGAGAGTGCACCATGTACATTTGAGGTGATTTGCACAGGGGTGGCTGATTGTTACAGCGGTTCTGACAAACGCAAAAAAAAAAAACACATACCCACATGTGACCCCATTTTGGAAACTACACCCCTCACAGAATGTAATGAGGGGTACAGTGAGAATTTTTATCCCACAGGTGTCTGACGGATCTTTGGAACAGTGGTCCGTGAAAATGAAAAATTTTGCACAGCCCACTGTTCCAAAGATCTGTCAGACACCAGTAGGGGGTAAATGCTCACTGTACCCCTCATTACATTCTGTGAGGGGTCTAGTTTCCAAAATGGTATGCCATGTGGTTTTTTTTTTTGCTGTCCTGGCACCATAGGGGCTTCCTAAATGCGACATACCCCCCGAGCAAAATTTGCTCTCAAAAAGCCAAATATGACGCCTTCTCTTCTGAGCATTGTAGTTTGCCCGCAGTGCACTTCAGGTCCACTTATGGGGTACCTCCATACTCAGAAGAGATGGGGTTACAAATGTTGGGGGGTCTTTTCTGCTATTAACCCTTGCAAAAATGTGAAATTTGGGGGGAAACCCACATTTTTGTGAAAAAAAAATATATTTTTTTACATATGCAAAAGTCGTGAAACACCTGTGGGGTATTACGGCTCATTTTATCCCTTGTTACGTTCCTCAAGGGGTCTAGTTTCCAAAATGGTATGCCATGTGTTTTTTTTTTTGCTGTCCTGGCACCATAGGGGCTTCCTAAATGCAACATGCCCCCCCGAGCAAAATTTGCTCTCAAAAAGCCAAATATGACTCCTTCTCTTCTGAGCATTGTAGTTCGTCCGCAGTGCACTTCAGGTCAACTTATGGGGTACCTCCATACTCAGAAGAGATGGGGTTACTAATTCGGGGGGGTCTTTTCTGCTATTAACCCTTTAAAAAAATTGAAATTTGGGGGAAAACCAACATTTTAGTGAAACATTTTTTTTTTCTTTTTACATATGCAAAAGTCGTGAAACACATGTGGGGTATTAAGGCTCACTTTATTCCTTGTTATGTTCCTTAAGGGGTCTAGTTTCCAAAATGGTATGCCATGTGTTTTTTTTTTTTTTTGCTGTTCTGGCACCATAGGGGCTTCCTAAATGCGACATGCCCCCCAAAAACCATTTCAGAAAAACGTACTCTCCAAAATCCCCTTGTCGCTCCTTTGCTTCTGAGCCCTCTACTGCGCCCACCGAACACTTTACATAGTCATATGAGGTATGTGCTTACTCGAGAGAAATTGGGTTACACATACAAGTATACATTTTCTCCCCCTTGTAAAAATTCTAAAATTGGGTCTACAAGAACATGCAAGTGTAAAAAATGAAGATTTTGAATTTTCTCCTTTACATTCCTGCTTTTCCTGTAAAACACCTAAAGGGTTAAAACACTTACTGAATGTCATTTTGTATACTTTGGGGGTGCAGTTTTTATAATGGGGTCATTTATGGGGTATTTCTAATATGAAGACCTTCCAAATCCACTTCAAACCTGAACTGGTCCCTGAAAAATAGTGAGTTTGAAAATTTTGCAAAAAATTGGAAAATTGCTGCTGAACTTTGAAGTCCTCTGGTGTCCTCCAGAAGTAAAAACCCGTCAATTTTATGATGCAATCATAAAGTAGACATATTGTATTTGTGAATCCAAAAATGTTTTATTTGGAATATCCATTTTCCTTACAAGCAGAGAGCTTCTAAATTAGAAAATGCAAAATTTTGCACAGCCCACTGTTCCAAAGATCTGTCAGACACCAGTAGGGGGTAAATGCTCACTGTACCCCTCATTACATTCTGTGAGGGGTCTAGTTTCCAAAATGGTATGCCATGTGGTTTTTTTTTTTGCTGTCCTGGCACCATAGGGGCTTCCTAAATGCGACATGCCCCCCGAGCAAAATTTGCTCTCAAAAAGCCAAATATGACGCCTTCTCTTCTGAGCATTGTAGTTTGCCCGCAGTGCACTTCAGGTCCACTTATGGGGTACCTCCATACTCAGAAGAGATGGGGTTACAAATGTTGGGGGGTCTTTTCTGCTATTAACCCTTGCAAAAATGTGAAATTTGGGGGGAAACCCACATTTTTGTGAAAAAAATATATATTTTTTTACATATGCAAAAGTCGTGAAACACCTGTGGGGTATTACGGCTCATTTTATACCTTGTTACGTTCCTCAAGGGGTCTAGTTTCCAAAATGGTATGCCATGTGTTTTTTTTTTGCTGTCCTGGCACCATAGGGGCTTCCTAAATGCAACATGCCCCCCCGAGCAAAATTTGCTCTCAAAAAGCCAAATATGACTCCTTCTCTTCTGAGCATTGTAGTTCGTCCGCAGTGCACTTCAGGTCAACTTATGGGGTACCTCCATACTCAGAAGAGATGGGGTTACTAATTCGGGGGGGGGGGGGTCTTTTCTGCTATTAACCCTTTAAAAAAATTGAAATTTGGGGGAAAACCAACATTTTAGTGAAACATTTTTTTTTTTCTTTTTACATATGCAAAAGTCGTGAAACACATGTGGGGTATTAAGGCTCACTTTATTCCTTGTTATGTTCCTTAAGGGGTCTAGTTTCCAAAATGGTATGCCATGTGTTTTTTTTTTTTTTTGCTGTTCTGGCACCATAGGGGCTTCCTAAATGCGACATGCCCCCCAAAAACCATTTCAGAAAAACGTACTCTCCAAAATCCCCTTGTTGCTCCTTTGCTTCTGAGCCCTCTACTGCGCCCACCGAACACTTTACATAGTCATATGAGGTATGTGCTTACTCGAGAGAAATTGGGTTACACATACAAGTATACATTTTCTCCCCCTTGTAAAAATTCTAAAATTGGGTCTACAAGAACATGCGAGTGTAAAAAATGAAGATTTTGAATTTTCTCCTTTACATTCCTGCTTTTCCTGTAAAACACCTAAAGGGTTAAAACACTTACTGAATGTCATTTTGTATACTTTGGGGGTGCAGTTTTTATAATGGGGTCATTTATGGGGTATTTCTAATATGAAGACCTTCCAAATCCACTTCAAACCTGAACTGGTCCCTGAAAAATAGTGAGTTTGAAAATTTTGCAAAAAATTGGAAAATTGCTGCTGAACTTTGAAGTCCTCTGGTGTCCTCCAGAAGTAAAAACCCGTCAATTTTATGATGCAATCATAAAGTAGACATATTGTATTTGTGAATCCAAAAATGTTTTATTTGGAATATCCATTTTCCTTACAAGCAGAGAGCTTCTAAATTAGAAAATGCAAAATTTTTAATTTTTTCATCAAATTTGGGGATTTTTCACCAAGAAAGGATGCAAGTTACCACAAAAATTTACCACTATGTTAAAGTAGAATATGTCACGAAAAAACAGTCTCAGAATCAGAACGATAAGTAAAAGCATTCCAGAGTTATTAATGTTTAAAGTGACAGTGGTCAGATTTGCAAAAAAGGGCTTCGTCCTAGTGGTGAAAATGGGCTCAGTCCTTAAGGGGTTAAAGTTGTAACTCTTATTTTTCCATCCACATACCCACGTGATGGCTTATTTTTTGCGCGACCAATTGTACTTTGTAATTACATTACTCATTTTACCATAAAATGTATGGCGCAGCCCAAAAATTTTTATTTGTGTGGGAAAATTGAAAAGAAAACTGCAATTTTGCTAATTTTGGAGGGTTTAGTTTTAAGCTGTACACTTTATGTTAAAACCAACATGTTTTCTTTATTCTCTGGGTTAATACAAATAAAACGATACCCATGTTTTCTATTATTGTACTGCTATTAAAAAAAATAAAAAATAAACATTTTACAAAATAAGTGTTTCAAATTGCAATATTTTGACCACCTATAACTTTCTCAATTATGCATATACGGGGCTGTATGAGGGCTCTTATTTTGTGATGTGTTATTGGTATCACTTTTATATATATTTTTTACATTTACGCTGTACATCGTATGGGATCACTAACATATTTTGATAGTTCAGACCTTGGGAGAGTAGAGGAGGCAGGTGCCTTTCTATTATTGGATGATCATATCCCCATGGTAGTGCAGCGGGCGATCCAATCAGCCATTAGTAGCGCGGCATATGCTAGGATCAGTATTGATCACAACATTTGAGGGGTTAATGGTGGACATCAGAACCATTGCTGTGCATGAAGCGAGTGCAGCTCTTTTGCTAGCTTCAGGTATAGGATGTAAATAAATGTCCTGGTGCATTAAGTACCAGGACATACATAATGTCCTATGGGGGACATTTATCAATGGTGGTGTAAGGTAGTAGAGATTTTACCCCTTTTTGCTTGGCATATTTTTTACACGGTTTCTCAAAATTTACCAAAATGGTTAGAAACCAGTGAGCTGTAGAGCTAGGTTTAAGCTTTGTGCTCTGGCATCTGACACATTTGTACATGTCCTTTCAGTTGTAGGCTTGCACAAAAAAGAGTAGACACAAAAGTAGAAACAATTTGCCACACATGATAAATTCATGCCCACTGCATAAAGTGCTCCAAACAATACATAAGTTTGAAAAATGCTCTATCAAAAAGAATGCACAAATAAGCCGCAAAATTTTGCACCTAAAATAAAGAATAAAAAAGGTGTACTACCAATGATAAGTGTCCCCCTATGTCCTTAAAGAGAACCTGAAAGCTGTTCACCGACACTCAACCCATTATACTCTGTAATCATGCGGATAAAGAGCTTTAAAATGAAGGGTAACATTTTTACGTTAGGTCAGTGGCGTTGCTAGGGTTGGTGTCACCCGGTGCGGTAGAAAATGGTGTCACCTCATACCTACCTCCTCCCCCCAGTAAGTTTTTAGCCTGTTGTGACAGACACCACTGTTGTAGCGCATTGTGAGAAATTCCAGTATAATAATCAGATATACCAGTTGCCACAGAATGGGAAAGTGTTAAAGACGTTTCACCATTTAAATATACAGCTCCCAGAATTACTTAAAGGGGCACTCCACTGGAAAACATTTACTTTTATATCAACTGGTGCCAGAAAGATTTTTAAATTACTTCTATTTAAAATCTAAATATTTACAGTACGTATAAGCTGGTGTATGCTCCACAGGAAGTTGTGTAGTTCTTTCCAGTCTGACCACAGTGCTATTTGCTGACACCTCTGTCCATGTCAGGAACTGTCCAGAGCAGGATAGGTTTGCTATGGGGATTTGCTCCTACTATGGACAGTTCTTGACATGGACAGAGGTGTCAGCACAGAGCACTTCCTGTAGTTCAGAGCAGTTCAGTGTGCAGCTCATTCGGGTGTGTCTCTTTGTGTGTGCTCCAGAGACTTCCAGCAGACCAGAGCAGGTGTTTCATCAGCCTCCCCAGGAGTGTGGCAGCCTCCTCGGGAGAGCCTCCCTGCATGGCGTCCCTGGCCTCCACCTCCCGTTCTTCAAGGCTGGCGGGGGGTGGAGAGCAAACAGCAACAGCCATTCCGGCCGGGGGGAGAAGATCTGGCAGAGTCTGCAGCAATGCAGGCTCTGCACCCCCGGCAACGGTTGCCAGCCAGAGGACTAGTGAAAGAAAAGCAAGAAGGAGAAGTGTGGAGTTGTGGGCAGAGAGAGGGCCCAAGGAGTCCAGCGCCACCTACTGCTCCCGCATGGCCGCGCGGTTTGCTGAATATGATCGCTGTGGCAAGGAGCTGAAGTTGGCCAGACAAGATCTGCAAGGGGCTCAGAATCTGGTGAACACTGCGCCCAAAAAGAGCAGACCAGAGCTAAGAAGAAAGATCTCAGCACTGAAGGCTGAGATTGTGCAGCTGGAGGAGAGGAGAGCAGAGATCTTGGAGGGGAGCGGTCTCTTCAAGGAGAAGCTTCAGAACAACAACCGGTTTGCCGCCATGAAATCCCCAGGTAAGGTGGAGATGGATGATGGGGAGAGTAGTGGCGGTGAAGTAAGTGTGGATGGTGAAGGCATAAAGAAGAAGGAGGAGGAGAATGTGGGAGAAAGAGCACAAGTGGTGGAAATGGATGTCTTGCCTGTAGCTACTCCCTATAACACCCAGGACAGCTACATAGAGCCAGCCCAGGTGGCGCTTCCATTAAGTGAGAGCGAGGAGGATGAACTGGAGAGTGAGGCTGGGGGATTACTGAGGGCGATTGTTATGCAGGAGTCCCCAGCTCACCTCCAGAACTTTACCTTTGGAGATGACCAGTGCGATGATGTGGCAGTAAAGCGTAAGAAGCAGAAGACTCAGGAGACAGTAAAGTACATGTTTGTCCCTTTCCAGCAGTCAGGGCCAGCTGCAAAGCTGGTTCAGGCTGCTGGGCCCCCCAGACTGCCAGACTCCGTTTCTGTAGTGGAACGGAGCCAGCATGGGGGGTACAGCATGGCGTCAGAAAAGGCTGCGGACGCAATAGCTGTAAAGCACACCCATCCTGCCGGTAGGGAGGGGAAGGATGGGCTCATGGTGGGCAGCTCTGGCACTGCAGGGCCGCCCCAGGGTGGCGGGGGGCGTGTCCCAGTGCCAGAGGCGAGTTTTGCTGCTGTGTGCTCGGGGGGCGGTTCCCCGAGAACTGTGGGCATTACCGGCGCTTTGAGGGGCAGCCCCAGACTCAGGAGGTGTCATCGCATATGGAGGAGGAGTCATCAGTGTCGACCCCGGCAGCAGCAGCATCGACCCCAGCACAGAAAACCATAATAAGACCAGCAGTACTACAGGTCCCAGCCAGCCCAGAATCCATTAGGCAGGAAAAGAGTGGAGGATGTGAGAATGCTGAGTGTAGTAGAGCTGTGGATGTGAGGAGTGTAAGTGGAGTGAATGATGGTGGGAGTAGTAGTGGTAAGAATGGGAAGTCTGGTATGGATGGGAATAAAGATGGGAGTAGTGGTGTGAGTGGCTGTACTGATGGGTCTGGGTCTGGTCCGGCTGCCCCCCCGGTAGTGACTGCTCCTAGAAGTTATGCTAATGTCGCTGCCGGGGGTTCAGGGGGGTCCCCGTCTCCGGCCGGCTCTGGAGGCCACTTGCAACAGCGATTCCTGGAGGCTCTGCGTAGGGGCGACAGGTCGATCCAGGTAGAGGGGAGGGGTGAGGTCGACCTGTCTTTCTGGATAGAGAGGCACGGTTTGGGGGCTTTCCCGAGAGCGGAATGGGGAGGTGGTCTGGTCCCTCCCGACAACCGGGCAGGACAATAACCGTAGGAATGTGGTCCGTCTGATTTGGAGGGGCGAGGATGCGTGCCCGCCTCGCGCTAAAGTGGTTGAGCTCCTCCTCCAGATGGAATTCAGGGCATGTGACATCTTTGCCCTGATCCACCCCTACGGTTCGTCTGAGCTTGATGTCAGTTTCGTTCGGCCAGAGGGTCTCGAACTCTTCTGATCAAACTACGAAGTGGCAAAAAACGAGCCGGGCTGGCGGGAGTTCGCCGTAAAGGCGATTTCCCGTCAGAATGCTGTCAAGAAGGTGACCGTTTTGACCCGTAACGAGTCACTTTCTTGTTATGATATCATGACCTGGCTCGGACGGTATGGGGATGTGACGGACATGCCCAAGAAAAACTTGGATGAGCACGGGATCTGGTCCGGGGCCTGGACGTTTTCCGTCAAACTCAAGCGTTCAGGGAGTACGGTTGCCCACATTCCGTCAGCCGCCTGCCTTGGACGTGATAGGATCCAGGACTTCTACCAGGGGCAGCCTAAGGTCTGTCACAGGTGTGGCAGCCCCACCCACTTTAGCGCAGCCTGTACTGTGCAAGTCTGCGCTTTGTGTGGTGAGGTGGGTCATCTGGCCGCATCCTGTCGGCAGATCCGGTGCCACCTGTGTGGTGTCCTCGGACACCCTTTCAGCCGTTTTCCTAGCGCCTTCGCCCATGCAGCGGCCGCTCCAGCTGAGGAGAGCTGTGAAGTTGCCTCGGCTGGGGAGGGTACGGGCAGGGATGGGGGCGCAACAGGGCTAGTGAGGAGGAAAAAGGGCCCTGCCAAACTAAGGCAGGAGGAAAATCGTAGAAGGAGTAGGGAGCTGGAGAGTGCCCAGGTGGCGGGGGTAGCTTCAGTCCCTGCTCCTGAAGCTGGCCCTGTAACTGCTGAAGCCCTGGTGGAGAATGTGCTTGGATGAGGAGATCAGGAGACTTCACAGAGAGGAAAGCAATATGGCCAACCCTTCCGATTCCTCCCACTATGAAAGTGTGGATGAGGAGAGTGGGGTGAGGCCCAAAAAGAAAGAAAAGGGCAAAAGGAAAGGGAGAAAGAAGAGGTCAGAGCCCTCTGAAGCTCCTGGTACTACGGGCCAGGTCCAAAGCGGAAGCCTGGCTGCCCCCCCTCTGATTGACCTGTCAAACCGGTACCTCGTCCTCGATACCATCTCCTCCCCCTCCTTGGAGGGGGAAGGTGAGGGCGGGGTGCCTCGGGAGAAAGAGCCTATGGGGGGAACTGGGCCCTGTCCTGTCGAGGCACCTTCCTCAGAGGGCAGGGCTAGACCGGGGCCGGACGGACACGGGGACCTTATGGACCAATCGGAGTCTAAAAAAAGATGTAAGAGTGGTCCTGCCCTTTCGTCGTCTTCGGGGGATGAGGGGGCTAAAAAGAAGGGGAAAAAGAAATAAAGGGTGAGGCCATCTAATTCAATCACCCTGTATGGCGGCACTCACCCCATTGACGCTGGCATCTATTAATTGTGCCAGCATAAAGTCTGATACGGCTAGATTTGCAGCCTTTGATTTTCTCGGCCGTGTTGAAGCCGACATTTTGTATCTGCAGGAGACCAGGTTGTCAGATCTAGCCTCCCTGGTAAAAGCCAGGAGAGAGTGGAGGCGCGGCCCCTCCCACTGGTCTCTTGCGGCTGAGTCGTATAGTGGGGTGGCGGTCCTTTTTACCGCTCCTGTTGAATGCCGACGGGTTATTGAATTAGAAATGGGGAGGTGCCTGATCTTAGATGTCTTCATGAAGGGACAGGAGCTCCGACTCATTAACATCTACGCCCCGCAAACTAAGCGGGGCCGTAAAGATCTCTTTATGAGGATTAAGCCCTTTCTTTTTACGAGTCGGCAGGTGATCTTTGGAGGGGACTTCAATAATGTCACAAGGTCCCAAGATAGGAGAGGCTCCAATGGTCCGCTGACTTGCGATAGTGTGGCACTGATTAGCATAACTAGAGAAGCTCACCTAGAGGATGCCCACATCCGGAGCCCCTCGGGCCACGCGGGTTTCACCTATCATCAAGGTAGTCGCAGGTCTAGAATAGATAGGTTTTATTTGAAGGAGGAAGCCGTCTCTTTTGCAGTGTCCGTGGTTGAGGTGGAGTTCTCCGATCACTGTATGATTTTGTTTTCCCTGAATGTTTCAGAGACCCCCCGGATGGGAAAAGGTTATTGGAAGCTGAATTTGTCCCTCCTGGAGGAAGCGGAGGTAAGACAGTCCTTTGAGGATTTTCTTCAGAGTCAGGTACCTTTACTGGATCTTTGTAGTAATAAGCTGGAGTGGTGGGAGATATTCAAGAAGCGGGTTGCGGGGTTCTTCCGCCAGCTCTCGAGCCTCAGGTCCCTGAACAGGTATTGCTTGTATCAGGGTCTGAGGAGGAAACTCGAGCTTCTCGTCTCGACTGGAGGTAGCCGAGAGGATATCTCCAGAGTGAAATCCTTGCTGATGAGGTGTCAGTACGATAGGCACGCATCTTTGGTTTTTGAGAGGGATTTCGGGAAGTACCGCTCGCCCGACCCTTACAGAAACTGTAAGATGTCAGTGAGTAGTAAAGTCATTTCAGGACTGATTGATAGTACGGGATCTCTGAATCGGTCCAGATCAGGGATCTTGGAGGTCGTCAGATCCTTCTACTCGCACCTCTTGGGAAGGAAGGATCTAGATCGAGACAGGATGTCGGCTTTCCTGGCTGAAACCATTCCTGAGCCAGGGGTAGACCCCTCTCTTGTTGTTTTGGCAGAAGAAATCAGGGAAGAGGAAGTGAGACTGGCGATCGAGGGGCTTGCCCCTAAGAAGTCGCCAGGTCCGGATGGCTTAACATCCGAGTGGTACAGGACCTTTAAGGAGTCTTTAGCTCCCCTCTTGACTGAGGTATTCAATGAGTGTCTCTCCTCGGGCACTCTGCCGAAGTCAATGAGGAGGTCAGCCCTGATTCTTCTCTCAAAGGGTAAAGATCCCAGCCGAATTGAGAATTGGAGGCCCATAGCTCTTCTCAATACAGACAGGAAGCTTCTGGCCAAGATACTGTTTAATCGGCTGGTGAAGTTTGCACCCCGGCTCCTTTCGGGGACTCAGCACTGCTCTGTTCCAGGCCGAAGCACCTTAAGTGCTGTCCTTAGTGTCAGGGAGGCAGTGGAGCGGAGTAGTGTGGGTTTCTGGAAGGGGTACTTGCTGTCCCTGGATCAGGCCAAGGCGTTTGATCGGGTGAACCACGAGTACCTCTGGTCCGTCCTCCTGAGATATGGCTTACCGAGTACTTTTGTTAATTGGCTTAAGATCTGGTATGCAGGGGCAGAGAGTTTCCGCTGGTGAACGGTTGGTCTGGCCGCTCTTTTGAGGTGGGGTCCGGAGTCCGTCAGGGTTGTCCTTTGAGCCCGCTTTTATACGTGTTCGCAATCGATCCCTTCGTCCGGAGGGTAGATTGTGGGCCGTTGGCGGGAGTCGGGATGAGTCTGGCGGAGCTGGATGTCACCCAGAGAGTGGTGGCGTACGCTGACGATGTCACTATTTTCGTCTCCTCACAGGAGGAGGTTGATGTGGTGATTTCGGAGGTGGATTGCTACTCGGAGGCATCCGGGTCTAAGATCAACCGGATAAGTGTGAGATTCTCTGGCTGGGAGGGGGGGATCCCACGTTTGATCTCCCGGACACCCTTCCAGGGCCCCAAGAATCAGCAAAAGTCTTAGGCATCACATTCGGCCAGGATGATTATCCCACCAAAAACTGGGATGGTAAGCTCCAGGATGCCGCTCAGAAGGTGGACCAGTGGAAGGGTTGGTCTATGACCCTCAGGGAAAGGGTACACCTGATCAAATCGTACCTGCTCCCCTTGTTTATCTATCTGGGCAGCGTATGTATCTTGCCAGAGGCTTACTACACTAGGATCTACAGCCTGTTTTTCCAACTGTTATGGGGGAACAGGATGAACCTAGTCAGGAGGGAGGTTACGTACCACACTAGGAGACTAGGGGGTTTATCTATGGTAAACCCTGTGGTGTTCTTTACGAACACCTTCTTGAAAGCTAACATCGCAAACCTCTGGAAAGAGAGGGCTCCTCCGTGGGTACTCTCCTGCAGGGAATGGTTTCGGCCTTTCTTCCAGGAATGGGAGAGAGGAGGGCGAGTGAAGGACCTCCGCACGCCCCATGGATATCTTCCGGCTTATGCTACCCCGACTCTGAAGGCGATACGTCGGTGGGGTCTGGGAGTTTGGGAGATCAGGACCCAGTCAAGGCAGTTCCTTGACAAACGGGTTCTGTTGACCCATTTCCAGAAGCCTCTGGCGCTCAGGGACTGCCCAGGTCGGGATCTGAGGGTGGGGTTGTACCTTTTAAACATGAAAAGGATCCCCCAGAAGTTTTGGGACTTGGCCTGGCGCTGCTTTCAGGGGAAGCTATATGTAAGGGACAACCTGAAGTGCAGGAACTCTGATGACCGGGGATGTCCCCGAGAAGAGTGCGGGGACACGCTGGAAAGCATGGACCACTTCCTGCTTCATTGTCCCTTTAATATAGGGGTTTACAACAGGGTGGGCGCTTCCATCGGCTGGAGTCAACTTGCCGGCCTAACCTATCCGGAGTGGGCTTATGGGGCATTCAGGAACCTGGGTGGCCGAGATCGGGGCACTTTATTCTTAGTTAGTTTAGTGGTTAGGTACTACACGTGGAACGCACAGTGTTTAGTGTCGACCCAACAGAAAATCCTCTCCGAGGTGGAGGTCTGTAGGAACATCACCGGTGACCTCGGGAAGATCAGGTCTTTGGAGTATGGCAGTCTTGGTACCAGTAGGGCTTCTCTCCTGTGGAGAGGTTTTTCTTTTGATGTGCCCTAGGTACTAGACCTTTTTAGGTAGAGTACCTTTATTTTGGTTAGGGGCAGTGTTATAGGGATAGTGATAGGGTGAGAGCAGGGTCAGTTTTAATGAAGGGATAGAATTAGGGAAAATTGTAGGGGGGAGTTAGGGAAAGAGTTTAAAATTATTTTGATGTATCAAGTCTGCCATCCTTCTTCCTGGTGGTGGGCTAATGCATGCACACGCTAGCTTTTTGTTTTGTTTTAAGCTGATATGGTTTGAAGGGCTTACAGGCGACCAAACTTGGGCCTAAGGTAGCTTTGGTTTAGTGTGTATATGTTAGTGTGTATAAGTTTGTGTGTAAGTTGGTTGGGAGGAGTGCTAGGTGGGGAGGGTGTATTTGTGGGTGGTGGTGTTTGCTTTTCTTTTGGGGACCTGACATGGGTCAGTTAGGGACAGGACTTTGTGTACGAACGGTATGGACTCTGACCCATGTGCAGGAGGGGTGGTGTGGGAGAGGGTACAGTTTTAGTGTAGGGATTTTGGTAGGGTTTTCTATTGTTTTTGTAGGTTTTCTTTAGTGTATATATATTTATTTTTAGTTAAATACTATATTATTATGTTCATGTGATTTTGTATGTATATTGTTTATATATTGTTTTCATTTTGTTTCTATATTACAGCATTACAGTAGTCATGGCAGTCGGACCAGTTATTATGTTACGTGGTTTACTTGATTTTATCATGTTGTTACGTTGTTTATTTTATTAAAAATGTTTTTATTTTTTATTTTTTTTTTATTTATTTTTTTGTAGCCAGGTAGTGCTAAATTTTATGTTTATATTTTGCTAAGCCAAGTTGTGCTTTTGTATTTTTTTTTGTGTTTCCCGAATATGGATGGTTTTGAGTTGTAGCCAGGTAGTGCTAAATTTTATTTTCATATTTTGATAAGCCAAGCGCTATTTTTATGTTCATTTTTGGTATGCGTGTGAGTGTGGTTCGGTTAGGTGGGTTGGCATATTTTACGTTTTTGTAAAGCTGGGCTGGCCGGTTAGGCAGGGTTTTGTTTTTGTTCTTTGGTACCAGTGTATTTCTTATTTATGTTATAGCTGGTTAAGCTTGTTTTGTGTTTTTGTATAAGTTTTGTACTTTTATAATAAAAAAAGAGTGTCAGCACAGAGCACTGTGGTCAGACAGAAAAGAAATTAAAAAAGAAAATAACTTCCTGTGAATCGCTTATACAGCAGCTAATAAGTATAGTTCCCCCAGATTAGGTGCAATATAGTCCCCCACATTAGGCTTGCAGTATGTTCCCCCACATTACGTGCAATATAGTCCCCCACATTAGGCTGGCAGTATAGTTCCCCCACATTAGGTGCAATATAGTCCCCCACATTAGGCTTGCAGTATGTTCCCCCACATTAGGCTTGCAGTATGTCCCCCCACATTAGGTGCAATATAGTCCCCCACATTACGTTGGCAGTATGTTCCC
This sequence comes from Hyla sarda, assembly GCF_029499605.1. Taxonomy (NCBI): domain Eukaryota; kingdom Metazoa; phylum Chordata; class Amphibia; order Anura; family Hylidae; genus Hyla; species Hyla sarda. Next base: position 251,664,508 of record NC_079189.1, on the reverse strand, counting down.
CCACATTAGGTGCAATATAGTCCCCCACATTAGGCTGGCAGTATAGTTCCCCCACATTAGGTGCAATATAGTCCCCCACATTAGGCTTGCAGTATGTTCCCCCACATTACGTTGGCAGTATGTTCCCCCACATTAGGTGCAATATAGTCCCCCATATTAGGCTGGCAGTATAGTCCCCCACATTAGGTGCAATATAGTCCCCCACATTAGGCTGGCAGTATAGTTCCCCCACATTAGGTACAATATAGTCCCCCAAATTAGGCTTGCAGTATGTTCCCCCACATTAGGTGCAATATAGTCCCCCACATTAGGTGCAATATAGTCCCCCCACATTACGTTGGCAGTATGTTCCCCCACATTAGGTGCAATATAGTCCCCCACATTAGGCTGGCAGTATAGTCCCCCACATTAGGTGCAATATAGTCCCCCACATTAGGCTGGCAGTATAGTTCCCCACATTAGGTACAATATAGTCCCCCACATTAGGCTTGCAGTATGTTCCCCCACATTAGGTGCAATATAGTCCCCCACATTACGTTGGCAGTATGTTCCCCCACATTAGGTGCAATATAGTCCCCCACATTAGGCTGGCAGTATAGTTCCCCCACATTAGGTGCAATATAGTCCCCCACATTAGGCTTGCAGTATGTTCCCCCACATTAGGCTTGCAGTATGTCCCCCCACATTAGGTGCAATATAGTCCCCCACATTACGTTGGCAGTATGTTCCCCCACATTAGGTGCAATATAGTCCCCCACATTAGGCTGGCAGTATAGTTCCCCCACATTAGGTGCAATATAGTCCCCCACATTAGGCTTGCAGTATGTTCCCCCACATTACGTTGGCAGTATGTTCCCCCACATTAGGTGCAATATAGTCCCCCATATTAGGCTGGCAGTATAGTCCCCCACATTAGGTGCAATATAGTCCCCCACATTAGGCTGGCAGTATAGTTCCCCCACATTAGGTACAATATAGTCCCCCAAATTAGGCTTGCAGTATGTTCCCCCACATTCGGTGCAATATAGTCCCCCACATTAAGTGCAATATAGTCCCCCACATTACGTTGGCAGTATGTTCCCCCACAATAGGTGCAATATAGTCCCCCACATTAGGCTGGCAGTATAGTTCCCCCACATTAGGTGCAATATAGTCCCCCACATTAGGCTGGCAGTATAGTTCCCCCACATTAGGTGCAATATAGTCCCCCACATTAGGCTTGCAGTATGTTCCCTCACATTAGGTGCAATATAGTCCCCCACATTAGGTGCAATATAGTCCCCCACATTAGGCTGGCAGTATAGTTCCCCCACATTAGGCAATATAGTCCCCCACATTAGGCTGGCAGTATGTTCCCCCACATTAGGCTGGCAGTATAGTCCCCCAAATTACGTTGGCAGTATAGTTCCCCCACATTAGGTGCTGTATGTTCCCCCACATTAGGCTGGCAGTATAGTCCCCCAAATTACGTTGGCAGTATGTTCCCCCACAGGCATACAGCCTCCAGCCATAAAGTATGGCTGGAGGCTGTATGCCTGTGTACTGCCCCATTTCAGTGTTCCAACCACCGCTCCGGCCATAGCAGGACCGGAGGATCGGTGGTCAGAACACCGAAGGGACGCGCCGCTGGTAAACACTTACCTACTACCAGCGCGTGCGTCCTTGCTTCTTCTCTTCTGCTCCGCGCTCGGTTGCCATGGGCGCACGCATGGGACGTCAGTGACGTCGCTGCATGCGCCTGCTTCCGGCGGTCCCCGCATTTTTAAAGTAAACGCGGGCCGCAGGGACTTCAGAGGCATCCTTGTGTTCCGAAAGTATCTTTCGGAACACAGGGATGTCCTAAGGCAAAAACACACGGCGGGCCGTGTAAATGCGCTCCGCGGGCCACATGTGGCCCGCGGGCCGTAGTTTGATGACCCCTGCTCTATATGAAAACAATTATTATTATAAACCTGCCAGACACTGTATCTTCTAAATATAAAACTACTATACACTATACTCTCTGATTATAAACCTTCCATACGCACTGAATATAATACGACCACACACTGTACATTCTGAATATAATACCAACACATACTGTACACTCTGAATATAAATCTGCCACATACTGTACCCCTGAATATAATACCGCCACACACTGTACCCACTGAATATAATACTACCACCCACTGCGCCCTCTGAATATAATACTACCACACACTGTGCCCTCTGAACATAAATCTGCCACATACTGTACCCTCTGAATATAAATCTGCCACATACTGTACTCCTGAATATAATACCGCCACACACTGTACCCACTGAATATAATACTACCACATACTGTACCCTCTGAATATAATACTACCACCCACTGCGCCCTCTGAATATAATACTTAGAGATTAGTGAACTACAGTAAATTCAACTCGTCATGAACTTTTCGGCTCTGCAGCTGATGACTTTTCCTGCATAAATTAGTTCAGCTTTCAGGTGCTCCCGTGGGCTGGAAAAGGTGGATACAGCCCTAGGAGACTCTTTCCTAGGAATGTATCCACCTTTTCCAGCCCACTGGAGCACCTGAAGGCTGAACTAATTCACGCAGGATAAGTCATCTACTGCCGAGCCGAGAAGTTTGTGATGAATCGAATTTACTGTAAGTTCGCTCATCTCTAATAATACTACCACAAACTGCGCCCTCTGAATATACTACCACAAATTGCGCCCTCTGAATATAATACTACCACCCACTGCGCCCTCTGAATATAATACTACCACAAACTGCGCCCTCTGAATATAATACTACCACCCACTGCGCCCTCTGAATATAATACTACCACCCACTGCGCCCTCTGAATATAATACTACCACAAACTGCGCCCTCTGAATATAACGTTGCCATAGGGTGTGTTCACATGGGGGTATTTGTCAGCGGATCCAAAGCTGCGGATCCGCTGACAAAGGTCCCTAAAGTGCTGCTCTCTTTGTGCCTGCTAATAGCGGCAATCCGCCGCTACCAGCAGACACACTGTGATGTGCGAGTCGCAGTGTATCCGCACATCCCGGCCGCTCCCCCGGCTCCCTGAGCTACACAGAGAGCGGCCGCGATGTGTGTGAGTACACTGCAGGGTAACTCGCACATCGAAGTGTGTCTGCTGGTAGCGGCGGATTGCCGCTATTAGCAGGCACAAAGAGGGCAGCACTTTAGGGGCCTTTGTCAGCGGATGCGCAGCTGCGGATCCGCTGACAAATACCCCCGTGTGAACGCACCCATACAGTGCACCCTCTGAATATAATATCACAACCGCAGTAACACCCCTCAACATCCGTTAGCTGATGCTATTACCACAGGAGGGGGGTATTGGTGGTGGTGCTAGTGGATGATGGGGGTGCTACTACTGGGGGGGTGTTGCTGGAGGATGATGAGGGTGCTACTGCCCATCCCCCCTGGCAGTATCACCCCCATCATCCATTGGCAGGATCACTGCCATCATCCACCATCAGGATCTGCTGATGGAGGTGCTACTGCTGGGGGGGGGGGATGTTGCTGGTGGATAATGAGGGTGCTACTGCCAGGGGGGGAGCATTAGGTAGGCAGCAGTTCCCCCACATTAGGTAGGCAGCAGTTCCCCCACATTAGGTAGGTAGTAGTTTCCCCACATTAGGCAGCATAGATTCCCCACATTTGGTACCAGTTCCCCCACATTAGGTAGCACAGATTCCCCACATAAGGTAGCATAGACTCCCCACATAAGGTAGCATAGACTCCCCACATACGGTAGCATAGACTCCCCACATTTGGCAGCACAGATTCCCCACATTAGGTAGCATAGACTCCGCACATTTGGTAGTAGTTTCCCCACATTAGGCCGCAGGTGCCCTTGCAGGTTCCCCACAATGGGTCAAAGTCTCCCCACATTAGATCGCTGGTTCTACCAGTTCTGCCAGTTACAAGGTCCTTGCCATTCGGGGAGGATGAGCGCTCTTCTTAATCGATACACCTGGCTCTCAGGTCACGGAAGGGGGCAAAATATTTGGAGGCAGGGTGCTGGCTTGCTCTCCTGCCTCATAATGTGTGCTTGAGCGCAATGGCAAGGACCTTGTAACGGGTAGAACTATGAGAACACCTAACATAAAAATGCACCCTTACATTTAGTTACCCTTCATTTTCAAGCTCTTCACCCACACTATAACCCAGTATACCTGTCAGATTCTCTTTAAGGGGTTAATTCCCCAACATTTGTATTTAAACACACTTTGTATTAACACACTCTACTGTAGCATGCTCCCATATTTACTTTGTTAGCTCTGATATCTCAGCACTGGAGGGGTCAATTAACTAATTTGAGGTATGTGCAGATTCAGGGTCAAAAACCCTTTAAAGCCGACGTGGTTTACTTTATACTCTGACAACTGCTGCTGACAGGTCAGCTTTTAGAGGGCATGTCAAATACTTGGAGACTGAACTGTGCCAGTCCTTGGATATTTCTGATGAGCTTCAGCACCTATACTCACCAGGAGCAAAGAAAAAAGGCTGTTGTCCAGGCCACATCTACACCCCCAAATTGACTGCCATGTTGAGATACTTCTGATACAGGCCTTTGGGTTTTCTTATCAAAATTATTTTTAGTTAAAGGGTACCTGTCATCTGTACCAGGATACGTTGTTTCTTTGCAGCATAGAGCCCATTGATGTTATTACATTACATCATATATACCAGTGTTTACTGTACTCTTCCCTGTAGCATATCTTTGATACATGATGGTTTATATATTCTGTTTTTTTTTTTTTTCCTTCAACCAATAGGAGGGAGAGGGTCTGCACGGCTGAATTTATCATGCCGAGTGTGCTGACTTAGCTTGTTGAGCAGCTGGTCAGGTCACATTCGGCCACAAGGAACAATTTTCTTCACTACTATGTCTGCTCACAGTCCCTGCGGCTGTGTCCCCTGCTCTCCGCTCACATCCATGGGAACTGAGTGGACAGCTGGGCTGTGCGGATGGAGGCAAAAAAGGATGACAGGTGTCAGCCGCAGTATATTCCAGTTGAGAGTGGGGGGTGATGGGGTGAGAACAGTCAGCATGGCTGGGGCTATGCGAGTGAAGCAGCTGCGGTGACTGGGAGTGGTCAGCAGGGGTGACAGTGAGCCAGGCTTCTGGCTGTAAATACTGAGTCTGCCTAAACAGCTGAGCTGCAGCACATCCTCCCCCAAAATCAATAGCAGGGAGAGGGTCTGCGAGGCTAAGCCAATCACGCCGAGTGTGCTAACTTAACTTGTTGAGCAGCTGGTCAGGTCACAATTGGCCGCAAGAAACATTTTTCTTCACTACTACACCGTCACAGGAGTTCTTACTTTTTAATCTGTTGTGAATATCGGGCATACAGGTACGCCTTTGCCATGTGGGACTTAATGTAACAGGGCGTACCTGTATGCCCTAAAACGTTGAAGTGTACCTGTCATCAACAAAAAACTTTTTATATAATGTAGATAATATCATTATATGTATATTTGTAATATACATTGGTCAAAAAATATGTATAATTTTTGTCCCTGCAGCTATTGCCTGTGTGTCTCTATGAGTAGTCCAAAAACAGGAAGTGAGAGTGGACAAGCAGTGAAGCTCTATGACATGCTACGGGCTCACACATGAGGATGATTGACAGCTTGTCATGTCCTCACTTCCTGTATTTGGACTCCTCACAGGCAATAGCTGCAGGGACAGCACTTTTTCACCCATAAATATAATTTTTTTTTTAACCAATGTATATTCAAAATATACATATAATTGTATTATCTACGTTATATAAAAAGTTTTCGCTGACAACAGGTACATTTTAAGTGACATCAAAGCTGTGCTCGCTTCAGAGCAGTGAGTGTCGGCTTCTGTCAGCAGCCAGACACTCACTGCTAATGACAGGCAGGGGCGTGATCGTAGGGTTTCGATAAGCTAAGATGGAGGAGCAGGGTCCCCTTACCTGCCGTTGATTGCCAATTCACTGATGCAGCATGGCTTAGCTAGGCTGTATCAGGGGATCGCCGATCAATATTATACAGTGAATGCGATCTAATGATTGCATATAAAAGTCCTCTATGGGAAGTTAAAATATGTAAAATAAAAAAAAAAGTCTATAAAGTTTTATAAAACCCTCTCCCCAAATAAAAAATTAAATCCCCCTTATAAATTTTTCTTATATTTTTTTATTTTAGAAATAGATAACATATCTGGTATCTCTACATGTGTAATTGTCCAAACTATTAAAATATGTTTATGATCCCGCATGGTCAATGGCGTAAGTGTAAAAACACACTAAACAGCAAAAATGCAGATTTTTTTTGTCAAATCATATATTTATACATAAAAAAATGTAAAAATGTATTAAAAAGTCCTATCAAAACAATAATGATTTAAATTATGGATAAAAACTACAGCCCACAGTGCAAAAAATTAACTGTTGGGGGGGGGGGGGGGGTTCATGGGTAGATTGTGTGGTCTGCATGGCTGCTTGAGCAGATGAAGCTGCATAGTGCTCCTGCCATCCTGTAAGAGTAACCGTTCATAATCCCGCTCCTGCCTTTTTTGGGTGGGGATACCCTCCACTGCCTGACTACTAGCACCCCTCTGTTGTGGTCCTTGGTGGAAGCGTGGCATCTGGATGCAAGCTGTGGACCACGAGGAGCACAGGCCCTAAAGCCTCAGGCTTTCCTGAAGTCCCACTGCCCGGATTGCGGCCCCCTGCCCTGAAACGGAACGCAGCTCCTTACCTGCTACGTGAGTCTCCAGCTGGTGTGGTCTCCTCCGGTGTCCGGAGTTGAGTGTCGGGGTCCCGTCGCTGTGTCTGATGCTGCGCCTGTAGCCATCTTGTGCCGTCTCCTCCTGGGCTCCATCCTCTGCTCCAGCTGGTGTCGGGGGTGTCTGTCTGCCTGGTCACAGGGGTGGCTGGTCTTCCTGCGGCCTCCGGGGGATCGCCGGTGAGTGAAACATCTCCCTGCTTCGTGGACCTGAGACGGCAGTGCAGGTGGGAGTGTGCCGATAGCACAGGGATGTCCGCCATCTTGCTGGCTCTGGGCCGTCCAGGGGCTGCCTGCATACCATCTGGGGGAGCCTACTTATCCCAAGCCCTGGTGTGGGTGAAGAGGGGGGTCCTTCCTGCAGTACAGTTCTTGCATTGGTGGGTGCTGGTCTGCTGGACTTCTCTTAATCATCATACAGGTCTTCGGTCCCTACCTACTCTGCAGTGCCTCTGGATACCTGCTCGCACCCTTAACTGCCCTTCTCCCAGGTTGTCTACGATTGGGGGCTGCTGTACCCCCTGAGGTGCTTTTGATATTCTCTCTACCCCCCTCGCTTGCTGGACTGTGTTGGTGATACCCTGCTGCAGTGTACCTGCGTATATTCTGTGCTGCCTGTGCTCTCTCTAGCTGTGTGCAGTGTGATTATTCAATTACAGTATATGGCCTCTAATATGGGGAGAAAGAATAAGTATGGGGCTGGCTCCTCACAACAGGGGGCTGGAATGTCTCCTACTTTGAGGATTAAACTGGGGCTGCAACAAGAAATTGTGGCTAAATTGGAGCGATTCGCTTTAAGGCATCCATTCCCTGATGCCCCTGACCGCAGAGAAGCTCCTCTTCCAATGGCTGATATAGGGGCCCTGCTGGACCCTTTGGAGGACTATGGCGCCTTCCTGCAGGCCTCTGTGGCAGATTCTCAAGTCTCTTTGCCCTGTACTCAACCTGCGCTATCTGCTGTGGAGGCTACTGCTTTAGCTAGACCACCTGCTGAACCTGCATTAGCTTCTGTCTTTGCGGAAAAAAACAAAGATGTAACATGACACTCTCAACTGACTGCTCAAGTGGGGACTGTACAGTCTGACATCTCCCTAATGACCCGCCATGACCTGCAAAAAGTGACTGATTGCACCTCAGCTGCAGAGGGGAGGATTAGTGATGTAGAGGATGCGGTTGTCCCTTTGGTGCGGGACTCTAACAGACATGGTCAGGACATTGCCTTGCTTAAAGCTAAAGCGGATGACCTGGAAAATAGGCTATGCTGCAACAATCTCCCCCCCCCCCCCGTCTGTATAGTGGTGCTGTGGTGTACCGTGTTCTATCTATAATTTCTGGGTTTCCTGTGGTGCCTTTGCTTATCTGTGGCGATTTTAATCAGGTTCTAGATGCATCTGTAGACAGGTTTTGGGGACTCCAGGCCCCTCCCCCTCTAGGCCTACTGGGCTTGCTAAACTATTAGGAGAGGTTGATCTGGTAGATCTGTGGCGCCATCGCAATCCTACCACTAAGCAATACTCCTGTTATTCTGCCATGCACGGGACTCTCTCCAGGATTGATCTGGCTGTTGGGAACGTAGATATGGCTGGTTTGGTGAAGGAGATTGAATACTTGGCTAGGGGTCTTTCTGATCACTCCCCCATCCGTTTGAAGTTACAATTAGCCTGGGACGCTGGTGGGGAGCGCCTGCTGTAGAGGCTAAACCCGTATCTGGCTGCAACTGCTAACTACGGCAGAAATTGTATGCGTGGAACTCAGAGATTATATTGGGGGAGATTTATCAAAACTTCTGCAAAGGGAAATTTACCCAGAGCAACCAATCAGATTACTTCTTTCATTTTGCAGAGGCCTTGTTAAAAATGAAAGAAGCTACCGGATTGGTTGCTATGGGCAACCTTTCTTCTGGACAGGTTTTGATAAATCTCTCCCATTGATCTTAATGCTGGTTCGGCTTTGGTCTCCGTGGTTTGGGACTCCCTTACGGCTTTCCCCGTGGCCTGTTCATATGGGACATTAGTACACACAAATCTTTTACCAGGGAGAAGGGGGAACGTTTGTGGCAAGCAGTGGTTGGTGGTTAATTGTGCATATGTTTCGGCTCCTTCTCCTGTGGCTGAGGATGTCTGGTTGCAGGCTTAGGCTGCTTATACTGGGTACTTAGAGGATGCTGCAAAACATAAACACTTCTTTACCAAACAGATATTTTGAATGTTGTGAGGGCACGGGAAAACTGTTGGCCTCTATTGCCTGTGTTCAACAGGGGGTGACGTACATTGGCTGTCTGAGGGATTATCGGGGGGGGGGGGGGGGGAGGTCACTGAGGATGGTGATATCTTGCGTGTGATGTTAGATTTCTACGGTGACGCATACTCGTCCAAGACTACTTGTCCTGAGGTGGACTTAATGAGGGACATTTATCAATGTTTGCTTATGTATTCCTTTTTTTAGTAATTTTTTCCTTACTTTTTTTTTGCTTATGTGTGACGTATTTATCAACTGGTTTCAGCCTGTTGATAATTTTCGTTCACTTAAGCAATTTTTCCTTTTTTACTTTGGTAGTAGCTTTTTCTGCTCCATGTTTGAGCTGGAGTAAATTTAGTCAATTTTTAACGCTGTTGCGACTTTTTTTTGCGCAGTTGCGACTGTCGCAGTTAATAAATACCTGACTACCCGTAGTCCATTTTAAAATTATTACTACATAGTAAATTTTAGGAAAACTTGCTTTTCTCGCTTTCCAGTCAAAATGTTGCACGAAAAAGCGTGTAGTCGCAGTTGCGACAATTTTGCGACAATTATAGTAAAGAAAACCTGACTAAACCCGTTGATAAATGTCCATATATGTCTTTACCTTCTCTTTCTCCGGAACAGAGGGACGAGCTGGATTCGCCCATCTCTCTGGAGGGACTAGAGTTGGCCTTGAAGGATGCTGCTAATAAGAATTCTGCGGGCCCCAATGGTCTACCGAGCGAGGTATATAAAACAATTTCAGGGGGTTCTCTTGCCGCAGCGGGTAATTGAGTCAGTGGTATTGGAGGTCTCCTTGCCCAGCTCCATGAAGGAGGCTATTGTAGTACTTCTTCCAAAACCCGGCAAGGGCATTTTATCAAAAGCATTTGATAGCGTTGAGTGGAACTATTTTTGGAGGGTGATGGTCTCTATGGGTTTTGGTAGTAGATTTCTTACATATTTAAACTCCTATATCAGAATCCAGTTGCCTGCCTTCGTGTCCCCTGTTGCCTCTACTCTTCGCACTAGCTATTGAACCTTTGGCTTATCTTCTATCCTCTACAGATATGGTGGGGTTCCGATGTGGATCCATTGAGGAGAGTGGGTGGCGCTTTATGTGGATGACATGTTGCTGTTTTTGAGTGATACGGCCTGCTCCTTGGCTCCTATTATGTCCTTATAACTGCTTTTGGCTCTTTTTCTGGCCTGTTGATTAATTGGGACAAATCTGTGCTTATGCGCCTTGATCCGCTGCCTGACATCCCTCAGATAGTTGCAAGTGGTCACTAGCTTTAAATATTTAGGTATCTATATAACTCCCTCCCTTCATGATTTTATTCCTCGCAACCTGACCCCTCTCTTGGACAGGAGCTCCAAGAAGGTATCAGTCTGGTGTAAACTTCCGATATCTGTGGTTGGCCGGACTAACTTGGCTAAAATGGGACTGATGCCGCAATTACTATATATTTTGCAAAACTCTCCAGTGTGGATTGCAATAGCCCATTTTCAGAGAATTCAGTGTCTTTTTAGGCAATTGGTCTGGGGAGGTGGGTCATCTAGGATTTGACTAGAGACACTGCAAAGGGGGAAATCTTCGGGGGGCCTTGTCCTTCCGAATCCTTGGTCGTACTTTCTTGCCTCACAACTACATCAAATACGGGGTTAGGCGCATGCTAGCACGTTAGGCCCTACGGGTAGGTTGTTCATGGCTAAGCATGGGGGTCATGTGCAGCTGCACATACTGGATATTGGTGCCCTTATTAGACCTCCTGACTTCTCTCCTACTACCCAGCTCTTATGCAAGCTTTGGGGCCACACGCGTAAACTTTTAGGTATTACAGGTTGCATTAAATTCACACCCTTGTGGCATAACCAGGGCTTGCCTGATTTTTACGCTTTTGCGGATGCTGGTTTTTGGGAGAGGACTCTGTGATTTGGAGCAACTAGCTGTTCAGGGAGTGGTTAGGTCCTTTGGGGATTTACAGGATGACTCTGACTTGCCGCATTCTTCCTTTTATAGTAATTTACAGGTACGCCACGTATACGAGATAATGTAGGTCCCGTTCATTGGCTATTCACTCTGTGGTCCTGGATTCGGTGGTTATGAAAAGGGAGTCAGCTTGGATCATTTTGTGGCTGTATGGGGAATTGTTGAGTTTCCACCATGAGAAGTTCCCTTTGACTGTCTGCAATAAGTGGGATCTAGGTGACCTGACTGATGAGGAATGGTCTATGGTGTTAGCGCTTACCCCGTTTTTAGTGCTGTCAGAGTCTAATAGGCTGTCTCAGCTATTTTTTTTCTGCATAGGGTGTACAAAACTCCAGTGTTCTTACATAAGATTGGGGGTTAGGTCTGACTGCCTGTCCACAATGTGGTAGGTTGGAGGCTCATCTGGTGCATATTATGTTGGACTGTCCTCTTTTGACTGCTTACTGGAGTGATGTGTTACATCTTGAGGTTGGTTTATGGTGTGACGTCTCGGGTCCCTAAAGTGGGCCTGTTGGGGTCTCATAGGTTGTGTTCAGGAACCCTCTATGGTGGAGATACAGTAGGTATACCACGAGTACTGTATCAGGCTCAAAAACGGATTACGCAGTATTGAATTAGGCCTACCCCCCAGCGGTGGCTGATCTCATTGCCCGTGTTAAGTTTATAGTTAGGTTGGAGAAAGGGATTTACATTAAGCGTAACTTTGAACGTAAGTTTGAAGGTATATAAAGGTCCTTGGGTGCATAAGTTTGACATTCCTGTGGATGTGTCTTGGGCACTGGATGTTCCTTTTCATTATGGTCTGTATGTCAGTTGATATGTAATGTGTGGTGCCTCCGTCTGTGGGTCCTACTATTTCTTTGTAGCGGATGAGTCCCTGTAGTATGTTTGATTTGCTTGTGCATGTCCTTTTGTTTGGTGTGGCTTGTCAAAGGGGAAGTCTGGTTTAACACACTCAGTAAGTTCTATATGGATTGACGCAGTACCTGTTTTGCTACACTGTTTGCGGGATCTTAGTTTGTAGGGTTGAAACGAACTGTTTATGTGGGGGGGGGGGATGTTCTTGGATGTTTGTTTACAAAAAACTGTTTCTAAACTTCAATAAAAATTTCAAATTAAATTATTATTATTTTTTAATTAGCCCTCATACAGCCCCATATAAGGAGAGAAGAAGTTATAGGGGTCAGAATAGAAGAATTTTGAGTATAGGGATTTTGTTAAATAGAATTTGAATTTTTGTTAAAGTAGTACAAAAATAGAAAAACTATATCGTTTTAATCGCATTGACTTAAGAAAGAGAACATGTCATTTTAACCATAAAGTGCACAGTGTAAAAAACAACTCTCCCAAAAGTTGCATAATTGCAGTTTTCTTTTCAATTTTTTTGTTTCACTGTACATTTTATGGTAAAATAAAAAGGTGTCATTAAAGTACAACTAGTCACGCAAAAAACAAGCCCTCATATAAGTCTGTAGATAAAAAAAAAAAAAATGTTATGGCTCTTATACATCTTATCCCCTATCCAAAGGATAGGTGATAAGATGTATGATCGCAGGGGTCCTGCTGCTGGGGACCCCCACGATCTCTATGCAGCCCCCGGCATTCTTTGCAGGGCACTGCCTCCAAGATGGGGACAGAGATCGCGGGGGATAGGGGATAAAATGTATAAAGCCAAAATACCCCTTTAAAAAGTGAGTAGGAAAAAAATAAAATGAAAAATGGGCTGTGTCATTAAGGTGTGATACCTGTATATTATATATTAACCCCTTAACGACAAAGGACATATTTACGTCCTCCACCGGCTCCTGCGATATGCCGCGGGGTCACGCGGTGTCCTCACGTCATATCGGGTCGGTCCCGGCGGCTATCAACGGCCGGGACCCGCGGCTAATACAGGACATCACCGATCGCGTTGATGCCCTGTATTAACCCTTCAGACGCGGCGATCAAAGCTGAGCGCCGCGTCTGAAGTGAAAGTGAAAGTAACCCGGCTGCTCAGTCTGGCTCTTCGGGATGCCGCGATTTTACCGTGGCGGTCCCAAACAGCTTACAGGACACCGGGAAGGCCCTTACCTGCCTCCTCGGTGTCCGATCGACAAATGACTGCTCCGTGCCTGAGATCCAAGCAGGAGTAGTCAAGCGCCGATAACACTGATCACAGGCGTGTTAATACACGCCAGTGATCAGCATGAGAGATCAATGTGTGCAGTGTTATAGGTCCCTATGGGACCTATATCACTGCAAAAAAAAAGTGTTAATAAAGGTCATTTAACCCCTTCCCCAATAAAAGTTTGAATCACCCCCCTTTTCCAATAAAAATAAAACAGTGTAAATAAAAATAAACATATGTGGTATCGCCCCGTGCGTAAATGTCCGAACTATAAAAATATATCGTTAATTAAACCGCACGGTCAATGGCGTAGGTGCAAAAAAATTCCAAAGTCCACAAAGGCGTATTTTTGGTCACTTTTTATACCATTAAAAAATGAATAGATCAGATCAAAACAAAAATGGTACCGATAAAAACTTTAGATCACGGCGCAAAAAATGAGTCCTCATACTGCCCTGTACACGGAAAAATAAAAAAGTTATAGGGTCAGAAGATTACATTTTTAAACGTATAATTGTCCTGCATGTAGTTATGATTTTTTCCAGAAGTACAACAAAATCAAACCTATAGAAGTAGGGTATCATTTTAACCGTATGGACCTACAGAATAATGATAAGGTGTCATTTTTACCGAACTATGCACTGCGTAGAAACGGAAGCCCCCAAAATTTACAAAATGGATTTTTTTTTTTCAGTTTCTCCGTGAATTTTTGGGTAAAATGACCAATGTCACTGCAAAGTAGAATTGTTGACACAAAAAATAAGCCATAATATGGATTTTTAGGTGGAAAATTTAAAGGGTTATGATTAGGGATGCACCGATATATGTATCGGCCGAAAATAGCTATTTTGGGGAAATGCCAAAACAACAAAAAATTTGCCGATAATGACCCACCTCTCCTGTCCGCCCACAGCACAAGTAACAAACACTGTGAGTGCCAGAGGCGTAGCGTGGGGGGTGCAGGGTGGGGGGTGGCCGCACCGGGCGCAACATCTGGGGGGGCACGCTCTCCGGGATAGGAATACTTCTTTTTATGTGCCCGGGCCGGCTCCCGCAAAGGCTGTCCGGGCATGCTGGGAGTTGTAGTTTCACAACAGCTGGAGGCCCCCTGGTTTTTAGTATACAGTATTAGTTTTTATATGCTCTGGTCGGCCCCTGCCTGCAGCCACACACGGGAGCCAGCCCGGGCACATAAAAAGAAGTATTCCTATCCCGGACATTCCTGTGTCCCGAAAAATCTTTTCAGGACATAAGGATGTCCGCCGGTCACTCACCATTCCCCGGCCAGCGCGCGTCCTCCTTCGGTCCTTCGCTTCTCCGCCTCTATGGTTGTACGCACGGCACGGCATGGGACGTCCCGTGCGTACAACCATAGAGAGGCAGGAGGACCGCAGGATCATCGCAGGAGAACACGCGCTGGCCGGGGCCTGGTAAGTGACCGGCGGCACATCTTCTTCAGTGTTCCGGTCACTGCTCCTCCGGTCTCGGCCCCTACTGCTATGGTCCATAGGCCATAGCAGTAGATGTGACCCCGGGCCGGAGGAGCGGTGACCGGATCACTGTGGGGGCAGCAGTACAGACATACAGCCTCCAGCCATACACTGTATATGGCTGGAAGCTGTATGTCTGTGGGGTGGGGGGAAGCTGCCTACTATTGTGGGGGAACTGCTGACCTAATGTGGGGGGGAGCTGCCTACAAATGTGGGGGGAGCTGCCTAATATTGTTGGGGGGAGCTGCCTAATATTGTGGAGGAACTGCCTACTATTGTGGGGGAAATGCTGACCTAATGTGGGGGAGCTGCCTACTATTGTGGGGGAACTGCTACTATTGTGGGGGAGCTGCCTATTAATGTGGGGGAGCTGCCTACTACTGTGGGGTAGCTGCCGACTATTGTTGGGGAGCTGCCTATTATTGTGGGGGAGCTTCCTATTAATGTGGGGGAACTCCCGACCTAATGTGGGGGAACTGGCAATCTAATGTGGGGGAATCTAATCTAATGAGCAGAGCGCTGCATTTTACCAGAAGACGGGGAGAAGTCATTTTCGGTTTCGGTATTGGTTTCGGCCGGACATTTTTTTTAAATTTCGGTTTCGTTTCGGTTCTGAAATTTCCATTTCGGTGCACCTCTAGTTATGATTTTTAAAAGGTAAGGAGGAAAAAACGAAAGTGCAAAAACTGAAAAAACCCTGCGTCCTTAAGGGGTTAATATATTATATATATTATTATTTTTTTTTTTTTCCCAGCTGAAAATCAGATATGTTTTTTCCATTTCTGGTTATTTTATGAAAATGTGTGTGTAGACATAGGCCTAAGTAGTGTATATGAACTGTACACACATTAAATTTACATTTTTAAGAGGTATGATGCATATAACATTCTCCTTGTGTTACCACAAATGTAAGTTGAAAATTGAATTTTGATGCAAAACTGCATGAAGCTAACCTTTGTGGATAGTACTAAAAGGCATATTGGCAGGTGTACTTTCAGAAACTATATGAGTTTAGTATGATTTCACAATGTTTGCTTTATTTGTACAGGTCAAAAGTATGAAAATTTCCCTACATACCAGAGGAACAAAAGGTCCAAAACCTCCTCACAGCAAAAGGGATACTGTAAAAAAAATTGTACAAGTGAATAACTTGCACCGGGTTATAGTGCGGGTGAACATGAGACCGGTGCAGGGTTTCGGACAGATATACGTAGCTGCATTCCGGTGCCCAGTCCCTCTGAAGTTTGGCTTCTTCCAGCGCTAAATTGAGTGCTAGAGACGGCCCGCCGGTTGAATTTGAATATTCATGGAAGCTGGTCACGTGAGCGCTTACCGTCTGAGTGCTCACGTGACCTGGGCCCATGAATATTCAAATCCAGCCGGCGGGCCTGCCTCCAGCGGCAATTCAGCGCTGGAAGAAGCCGAACTTCAGAGGAACTGGGTGCAGAAATGCAGATAGGTGTATCGGGTTTAGTGTGGGCCAAACTTTGTAATATATTTTATTAGAGGAAAATATCTCATTCTCCACATGCTTAAACTACACATGTATGACAAATGCCTGGTGAAAGTGCCTTATATCTTGCTCTGCAGTAATATAAAAAAATAAAAATCAGTACGAACCCAAAATATGCATCAGATTTTCTCCATCTTTATTTTTTCCTATAAAAACTCTTGCAAGATTTCCAATATTAAAATAAAAATAATACAAGACCGAATTTTCTATGCATCATTAGCAATACAGTTTCCAACCACTGAGCTTGGTTTTAACCCCTTTTCTTTGCTTAATACATTAATAAATACTTTGTGGACAATAAAACAGTCTGATAACAGAGCCCAAAGTCTCACGTTAAATGTGTTCATAACTCGGTAACCATTAAAATGCAAGATTTGCTACAAAGTATCTCACGTGAGAGCGATGCCACCTTATGTCTAGCTAAAAACTGTAGAGAGATGTGGCCAGTCTGACATCAAAGTGGTTAAGACAAGGTTCTCCCATGAATGCTTTATCTCCCTTTCCCCTTATTATTTAATGGTATTTAATACCTTTAAGGCTAATGAAACCCCTTCCTAAAGATGAGATACATTTTATTCCATGCTGCCAATGACTAAATGAAATTCATTTATAATGAATAACAAATACTGATATGAAATGGAGGGAATCCAATACTGTGCGGAAGACCGAAACTCTAAACATCTGTTCTTACAAACACAATGGACATACAAAGAATGTAAATGTAGTACTATCCTCCCAGGGGAGACAATTCTAGAGCAATGGACAGAACAGGAACTCTTGTAGTGTTGCTTCTTTCAGAAAAAATTAAAAAAATGGAAGAGTAAAAGCTAGTACTACTCCAACATCATTATCAATGACACAAATGATTTGCAGAGGCAGATAATACGGTACAGAGTGACCAAAGATTGGATTTGACCACTTTAAACACATCAAATGCTAAGTTTGGTCCTAAAAGGGGCCGATGATAGTCTAGAATGAGTACCATATGGAAAAGGAGTGTAACAATCTCAAATATAACCCCCCCCCCAAAAAAAAAAAGAAGAAAAAAAAAAAGAAGGAAAAAACAAACAAAAAAAAAAAACAGTGTTTAGTACAGGTCAGGGTCATTCTATAGAACATAATTACTGTAAACCTCCAGTTATCATTGTGTTACAATTTTAAACTCAAGTAGGAAATGCAGGATGTCTGTCAACACAGTATACATTTATATTTGTGTCAACAATACTGTAAATTGTTAGGGTTTGATGTCCATGATGCCTCTGAAAACATTTCTAGATTGCACAAACATAAGAATGCTTATATTAAAGTGTAACATTCATAAAAAATAACTCTTTATATAATGTAGATAATACCATTATATGTATATTTGTAATATACATTGATTAAAAACATGTATATTTTTGGGTGAACAAAATGCTGTCCCTACAGCTACTGCCTGCGTCTCTATGAAAAGACCAAATACAGGAAGTGAGGGCGGGACAAGCAGGGCTCTGTACAGGCTCCTGGCCTTCCAATCATCCTGCTACTCCTCACAGACAATCGTTCTAGGGACAAAAATATCCACATTTTTGACCAATGTATATTACAAATATACATATAAATGGTATTATCTTCATTATAGAAAGTTTTTGTTTATGACAGGTACACTTTAAGGTTTTCTGCAGTCAGCAGTGTCCAATATAAATACTCACCTTCCTACCTGAGACACTTGTACCTGTACTTGACATAATTCACAAAACTTTTATTCTCTTACAAATCATTCTGATACCAGGATGTACTGATGTACATATTTGCAATTGGTAAGTTTCCCATTTCATGCTTTAAAAAGAAAAAAATTATAAAATTTAAGTGTCCCTGTAATAAAAAAAAAAAAAAAACACCAAAAACATTTGAGATGTCACACAGAAGTCAAAAGTTTTGACCAGTCAGGATCTCCGTGCTTCACTCCCTAGCTCGCATTTTATGTTTATGGGGCTGCCCAGTGAAGCATAACATAGATCCTGCAAGCCGGGAGTGTGAATCGCGTTACAGTGCCCTTCTCCCTGTTAATTCTAATGATTGTGGGGGTCTCAGTGCTGAGACACAAACTGATCAAAACTTTAAGATATCTCTGTGACATGTCAAAGGTTTTTGAAATGACGGACAATTCAAAAAGATAACACAAAGCAGGAAACGAGAAAAAAATTATCCTTGTTCCACCCTTAACCGTCAACATAAAAACAAAGTGTAATAGTCTGGCTCTCCAGGCCCTCTTATACATAAAATACATACATACATATATATAATATATATATATAATATACAGCTTACAGATTCAATGTTCCATAATGTTTCTGAAGCAGAGTGAAGCCAGTGCTCAGTCTTTCATCACACATCATAAATACAGTATTTTCTCTTCCATCATCTCCTTGAATATTATGGAATTAAACACAAAATGTTGATAAGAGAGAGAAAGAAATGGGGCTCCACCAGAGATTAGGCACATCATGGACTCTGAATCAATACTGCCACGCTGCCATTTTTGTTGTTTTTTTTTGCAGGAGCAAAATGTTTAGCACAAATGTTTTACACACTTAAAATACAGAAACAGAAGTTTGAAGGATACAGCTTTAAAGACTGTGAATACTCCTAGAAACAGAATATGTATGTATTGAAATATAAATAACTGTCTAAGCAGATGTCTGTGCTACTTTTGTGTTGTTTACAGCTGCACCATCCACCCTGTCATTTATATCTGTATTTTAAGAGAAATACACATCCTGCACACTCTTACATTCCAACAGAGGATAAAATACTGAATTCACTCAGATTATTAAAATGTGGAGCAATAAACTCCTTAAAAGGAACGACCTGGATTAAAAAATCCTATTTGCTAAGAGCAGCTGGTCAGTGCCAAAAGTGCCTTGCAGTGACCATAATAAAAGTCTAAGGAAGAAGGGTGCTGTTTAGAGATAACTTCTGCACGTTGTACTTCTCGCGCGCGCTCTTTCTCTCTCTCTCTCGTCAATGCTTTTCTTCACCAATTACTTGGGGTCATGTGGCTCCAGCTTCCAAATAACTCTGCAGTTTACGGACAGTTGTTTCATCCAGTGAGAAGAGGTCAAAGTCAAAAGTCGTGTTCGTGACATTGAAGTGTCCTGTCTCTTCTATGAGGTTGACAATCTTAGGAAGAGCATAGGAGAAAAAGAGAGACAAATTTTTTGAATAATAAAACACAAAAAAACAAAAACCAGATTGTATATATACAGGATCTCATAATTTTTGTAACTATTTTATTATATCTTTTTATATGACACTATGCTACTACGTGAAGTAGTGAAGGAACAGCCTGTATAACAGTGTTTTATGTTGTGTCCATCAAAATAACTTGGCAACAAAAGAGTACACCCTTAAGTAGAAATATCCAAATTGGGCACGAAGTGTCAATATTTTGTGTGCCCACCATAATTTTTCCAGCACTACCTTAACCCCTTGACAACAATGGACGTAAATATACGTCATGGTGATGTGGTACTTAACGCACCATGACGTACATTTACGTGCTGCCATAACCGCGAGCACCGGACCGATGCTCGTGTCATGCACGGCAGGTCTCGGCTTCCAGGGACCTGCCAGTAATGGCGGACATCCGTGATTGTGCGGATGTCCACCATTAACTTCTCCAATGCAGTCATCAATACAGATCACGGCATCTGCGGCAGTGCGGTACTTTGAATGGATAATTGGATCGACCACAGCGCTGCCACGGGGATCCGATCATCCAGCATGACAGCCGGAGGTCCCCTCACCAGTCTCCGGCTGTCTCCCATGGTCTTCTGCTCTGGTCTCCGATAATACTGATCAGTGCTATGTCCTATACATAGCACTGAATAATCAAAATATTGCTATAAATAGTCCCCTATGGGGACTATTAAAGTGTGTAAAAAAAAAAAAAAAAAAAAAAAAAAAAAAAGTACAAAAATGTGAAAATCCCCTCCCCCAATAAAAAAGTAAAACGTCAGTTTTTTCCCATTTTACCCCCCAAAAAGTGTAAAAAAAAATAATTAATACCCATATTGGGTATCACCGCATGCGTAAAAGTCTGAACTATTAAAATATATTGTTAATTATCCCGCCGGTGAACGGCGTAAACGTAAAAAAATAAAAAAGTCCAAAAGTGGTATTGATAAAAACTACAAATCATGGCGCAAAAAATAGCCCTCATACCGCCCTATATACGGAAAAATTTGAAAATTATAGGTTGTCAAAATAGGGCAATTTCAAACATACTAATTTTGTTAAAATGGTTTGAGATTTTTTTTAAGCGGTACAATTATAGAAAAGCATACATGAAACTCTTGCTTTTTGAGGACTACTCTGTTGAAGTGGTGAAACGTCGACGTGCCTTTAGCTCAGTTTGCACCTCCCTGTATCATGCCAATCACAAGTTCCAACTACAGTACACTGAAGGTTTATGAAGAGGATGGGACCATTTCTACGTACTCTACCCCGGCTGCAGCCGCTGCTGCCCTTGGACTCTATGGATCCCTCATCTCAACGTATACCACGTCACAGAGGCAACACGGCGGTGCGATCCCGCTCGCCACTACTGGACTGAAGTTCCCCAAACCGCACACAAGATCGCCAAGGGTCACCGCAAAGAGATCGCCGCAAGAGACAGCGTTCACCGAGGCGGAGGGACAGCCATGACTGGTCCCCTTCACCGGACTGATTCTCCCAGCTGCGACATTACGATCGTATCCTTTCTGTTTGTTTGTTCATATGTTTGATAACATGCTAATATCCTTACCTGTGGGGGTATTGCTCATATAGTCCATATCTCAGCAGTTGCAGTTATTGTCCAGTTTATCTTTCATTCTCTCTGAGCATTATAGGCACTTCCATCAGCCGGGGGAGGGCCTTAGCCTTGGGGAACCTTATATGTGCGAAAAAAGGGGGTCCCGTGCCCAAGTCTGGGGGGGGGGGGGGACTAGCCTCCTATTGCAACCAGAGGGGTTATTATTATGTTTTGATTGTTTTTGGTTTAATTCTCAATTACTTATAGCACTGTCTTTCCGTGCCCTCCAAGTCAGTATGTTAACTAGTGTGGGACAACGACACCATACCACCTCAGTCCAAGATGCTTCCCCTCCCACTCTCCATGCCTTACTCCACCTCACATGCAATTACCTACACACCTCACTCCAAATGTTAGACCACAATTTTATCCTGTTCTTCCCCAGTGCCCACATTTATTCTCACTCTCTCCGGCTCATTTCCCTGAACACATAAGTACATTATGATAACCGTAGTTACCTGGAATGTGAAGGGGCTTAAATCCCCTCACAAGCGTTGTATGGTCATACGACATCTCAAACACCTTAAACCTGATATTGCACTATTGCAGGAAACCCACTTGCCTCTGGGAGACTTTGCCTGCATGCAACAACAATGGGTGGGTCAAGTATACGGTTTGCCAGCTCTGGAGGGTAAGGCGGGGGTCCTTTCTCTTGTACATAAAGCTGTCCCTTATAATTTTCTCTTCCACATAGCGGATGATGAAGGGAGGGTCTCCCATCTAATTCTGGCTCACCAGGGGGAACACAATAGTATTCACAATGTCTACGCCCCTAATGATACTAATACTGCATGTTTCCGCTCCCTGTCACATTGTCTTCAGGGGGTGAGGGCACATCACATGGTTATGGGTGACGATCTCAATACGGTGCATGACACGTTAGTCGACAGAAAGAACGCCGCAAACTCAGTACCGGTAATCAGGTCACACGACAGGGTCCTCCCAGCCTTCCTGCAGGAGACAGAAATGCAGGATATCTGGCGCATGAGAAATCCGGATTCCTGCAACTTCACATATTACTCTAGTGTCCACCAGGCATGGTCACGTATAGATTATCTTCTCCTCAGCACGTCTCCAACACTTAGGGTGGCTAGAGTAGAAATCATGGATCTGATAATATCGGATCACGCCCCGGTTCTCCTCGAGCTCCAGCCCTCCTGTCCTAAAGGCACAGACTTTATTTGGAGTTTCCCTTCCTTCTTGGTTAAGGATGAGACATTTCTTGACCTACTACAGGCGTGGTGGCTGGAGTTCACCACAGACAATCACTCACATAGGACAGATCCACAGCTTTACTGGAATGCTGCAAAAGCAGTCATGCGCGGCAAGATTATGGCTCATGTAGCGTCCCTGAAACGTACAGCCCAGTCCAACTTTCAGCGCGCTAGCGCTGATTTACGTTCCACGTATGCCACTTATCGACAACCCCACGGAATCACATAGATTAGCTTGGTCAGCAGCGAGGGCCACTTTTGAGTTGTGGCTTGATAGTAGTGAACGTTTACACTGCTCGTATTTTGACACTGAACTATTCCGACATGGTAACAAAGCAGGAGGGCTATTGGCACGGTTGGCCAAGGGTCATTCACTGCCCCCTATGATCTCAGCACTTTGGGATGGCTCGGGAATGGTGCAAACGGATCCTCATCGCATTAATGGTATATTTGCTGGTTTTTATGAGACTTTGTATGCAAACCCCAACACGGACTCTTCAGCAGGCCTGGACTTTTTAGACCGCCTGTCCCTCCCGTCCCTTACTGATGCTCAGCGGTCTGAACTGAACGCTGATGTCACGGCAGGAGGAGGTTCGCTCAAAGATAAAAACTCTCCACAATGGTAAGGCTCCAGGTCCGGATGGGTATCCAGGAGAATTCTACAAGTCTCTGGAAGATCAAATAGTCCCATGTTTAACGGAGGTCTTTAATGGTTTTCTGCACACGGGTAGGCTCCCTGAAATGGCAAGTATGGCTTATATCAAAGTCTTACTGAAGCCGGGCAAGGACCCTTTGAGTCTGAGTTCCTATAGACCGATCTCGCTTATTGATCAAGATGTTAAAGTGCTCTCAAAAATTTTAGCAAACCCCCTAGCAAGATTTCTGCCGGGACTTGTGGGATCTCACCAGGTTGGGTTTGTCCGCCATCACTCAGCTACCTTTAATATCCGCAAGGTCCTTGCTGTACTTGACTCTGTGCAGCATCAACCCACGCCCATGACCCAACCGGCCCTTTTGTCACTGGATGCCGAAAAGGCTTTTGACAATGTTAATTGGGCGTAGCTTGACTCGGTGCTGGACAGATTTGGTGTCACAGGGGCGTTCCGGACATATTTATCGGGTATGTACTCTTCCCCTAGGGCCAGGATACACACACCGGGGATATGATCTTCTCCATTCACTCTTTTCAAGGGGACCAGACAAGGCTCAGGCTCAGCACATTTTACTCTCCTCAGCATATTGTGGGTTACCAGTGTGGTCGGAAACGGTCAAATTAGCAATGTTTGATGATGATGTGTTAATATTTCTCAGCAATCCCACGACGGCATTACCTACCCTATTTGAGGACTTGCATTCTTACGGGGCCTTCTCGGGTTATAAAATTAACATAGATAAAACCGAACTGTTGCCTATAGGTAGGTCCCCCCCGCGATGGCTTCCCGACATAGCTAACTTGGGTCTCAAGGTTGCGACCACAGCAATCACCTATCTAGGCATACAAATAGGCAAAACCTCGGACTCATTGTACCCTTTAAATTATCCCCCTTTATTCTCTAAAATCTGTACGGAGCTGAATAGATGGCATAATCTTCCCTTATCGTTCCTGGGTCGTTGTCACCTCTCTCCTCTCCAAACACATGCCCCTTACTAATCACCCGGAACTCCCTGGAGACATTGATTTTCCTAGACAATCTTTATGGCAGGACAGGGGTCTTCTTGTAGTGGGAGATCTCATGGATGTCTCCACTAGGAAATGGTCCTCTACCAGGGGGATCATGGATAGCTTTGACCTTCCCTTCTCACACGCAATGATGGTCAATCAGATTCTCTCCTTTTGCCACGGGAGATTGCGGGATCTTAGCAGGGAGGCCCCAACTCACACACTTGATGGTATTCTGGGCACGACACCTCGTAGGACATCCATCTCCGAACTGTATGGTGCATTGAGGGACTATTTCCTGAAAGTGGACCCGGACTCTCTTTTCGATGCATGGCGAACGTGCATACCAGACAAAAATATTTCACAATGCATCCTCCAGGGCTGGCTCACTGTACGGAATTGTATAATTAATGAACGCTGGCGTGAGACGTACTTTAAACTAGCACACAAGGCTCTATATGGATTCAATATCTTACCCACCCCATACTTCCCTGACAGAATCACGGCTTGCCCAAAGTACATCTAACATGTGGCATGGTGTCTGGACGTGCCCGATGACGAATACTTATTGGATCTCTGTACTTGAACATATACGGACACACTGGGATATAGTTGTTCCTTTGACACCTCAGGCTGTCCTATTCCACCAGCTGAGACCTCCTGAGGCGGAGCCGGGGGGCTCGGTCCCACCCAGGGTTCCGTTGATCATTCACATTGTTTTACATATAGCGCTTAGATGCCTGTTTCACTCCTGCATATCTCCTACACCCCCTGATATTTCCTTTCTGATCTCTCAGCTAAAACTCTATTGTGGGATAGACAGGCTAGACAGAACACCATAAGACTACAGACACTAAGAAATTCTTTGCTAAATGGAAATCTTTTATAGTCACACACTACTCTGAATCTGAGATTAGGGATCTTGTCAGGCCATTCCGCTGGACGGAGTGGTATAACATGGAATCCCTGCATGGTACCCTGGGTGCTCTGCGCCTCCCCGACTAGCCTGTCACTGCAACTCTTTACTTGAGGGTTTATGGGTCACTTGCTACTCTGTGTCATAATTGGAGAAATTGTGGACTCTTTACCTTACCTTTTCTTTATTGGATGGTACACATGTATGGAACTCTGAGGCCTGTGGGTGGGATGGGACGGGGCTCAAGATGAGAGCGTGTACGTCTTTACCTCAAGGACTTTCATGGGGAACTATGATTGTTTCTTGTCGCTCTGCGAAGCGTCCACACTACTATGTTATTTGATTGTTTTACGTTTCATGTATTGTTATTTTCAGAAAATGTTTAATAAAAATATATTTTAAAAAAATAATTGTTGGCTAAGGTACTTGCAAATCGGTTGCTGGGGGTAATCTCTATTCTGGTGCATAGCGATCAAACTGGGTTTATGCCATGCAAGTCCACGGCTGATAATATTAGACGGCTTTTTCTGAATTCGTGCCGGAGGGGGCTGTTGGTAGGGTTGTGCTTTCACTCGACGCTGCCAAATCTTTTGACAGCGTTGAGTGGCACTTTTTGTGGAGTGGCACTTTTTGTGGAGTGTGATGCTACATATGGGCTTCGGTCCTCAATTTTTTAAAATGGATTCAGTTATTGTATGCAGATCCCCAGGCCAGGATCAGGGCTAACTGTTTACTTTCTCACTTCCCCTTAGGTAGAGACATGCACCAGGGGTGTCCTTTGTCCCCCTTTCTTTTTGCTATTGCCACAGAACCCCTGGTCAGGTTGGTCAGATCGTCAGCGGGGTTTAGAGGATTCCGATATGGTGCCCTTGTGAACGCATTGCTCTATATGCTGATAACATGCTTCTTTTCTTGGGTGATGTTGCTCATTCTCTTCCTCCGCTGATGAATTTGATTGAACGGTTTGGTGGATATTCGGGTCTGACCATAAACTAGGATAAATCTACTCTCCTTCCTTTAGACCCCTTGCCAATGGTCCCGGATGTTGCCAGGGTGGGAATCCCAGTAGTGACTCAGTTCAAATACCTAAGTATTATGATTATGGCCTCTCCCTCTAGCTATATTGCTCTTAATCTCGTGCCTCTATTAGATTATAGTGCTTGTAAGGTAGTCACATGGCGTAAGCTCCCTCTCTCGATAGCAGGTAGATCCAATCAAGTCAAGATGGTATTGATGCCACAGTTTCTATACGTGTTACATAACTCTCCCATTTGGATCCCCGTGAAATATTTTATTAGAATTCAGTCCCTCTATTGGGAACTTACATGGAATGGTAAAACTGCCCAAATACGTCTTAAGACATTGCAGCGTGGTAAGGAAGGAGGGGTGGGGGCTATCGGCTCCTAATCCGTTGTTATACTTCCTGGCCACACAGGTTCAGCAGTTGAAAGGGTGGGCTACATACACTTCATGGAAAGGTTGGGTCAGTTAGTGTCCCAGAGGTTTGGGGGAGGGGGGGGGAATGACACCTGTTTACTTGCTTGAAATTGCCGCTAAAACTAGACCGCCAGATATGGTGCATACCTTTACTCTCATACATAAGGTGTGGGCGAAGTTTAAATCTCTTCTCCAGTACACTACTTGTTATCTACTCTCCCCTCTGGAATAATCCTAATCTACCTGAGCTTTGCGCTCTTCCCGATTCTTCCCTTTGGTCTTCTAGTTCTATATTTATCTCAGTTGTATACAGGAGGGGCGTTGAAGTCTTTTGCCCAGATTTGTGAGGAGTTTGCTCTGCCAAAGTCATTTTTCTATAGATATTTGCAGCTACGACATGCCCTGGACACCCAATTTAGGGCATAGAATGTCTCTATTGGCCCCTCGACTGCGGTGGACTGCTTGCTTACTCGTGATTCCACTAAGAAAGGGATTTCTGTTTTGTATGGTGAATTGCTTTCTTCTTACCATAGAGCTTACTTCTTGACTATCAAGCCATTGTGGGAGACAGATATGTGGGAGACAGATGTGGGTCCTATATCTGATGAGCAGTGGGCTCAGGAGGAGTCTATGACTCCGAAACTGGCAGTGTCAGAGGCTCAACATCTCTCCCAGTTGTTCTTATTACATAGAGTGTACCGGACCCCTGCCTTTCTCATTGGATTGGAGTTCGGCTGGACTCCTGCTATCCTCGTTTCTCTCTACCTGATGCCCATCTGTTACATGTGATATGGGATTGTACACATCTTAAGCAGTTCTGGAGTGAGGTGTTACATTTAATTAGGCAAGTTTATGGTGACCTCCTTCTGTATTGCAATGTGTGTTGGGCTATGTGGAGGGTCCGGATGGGGATCAGGGGGTGTATTTAGGCATTTGTAGGATTCTCTACCAGGCTCATAAGTTAATTGCTCAACATTGGCTAAGGGTCTCTCCTCTTACTCTCTGAA
This sequence comes from Hyla sarda, assembly GCF_029499605.1. Taxonomy (NCBI): domain Eukaryota; kingdom Metazoa; phylum Chordata; class Amphibia; order Anura; family Hylidae; genus Hyla; species Hyla sarda. The sequence goes on along the minus strand of NC_079189.1, from coordinate 251,637,341 downwards.
TTGATATCTAAATTGAATCATTTTATTCTGTTGGAGGGGGGGGGGGGTTTACTAAACGGATGGCTATGGGAAGGTTTGAGTCCATTTTTTGTAGTTTATATTTGTCATAGGGACCTGTGAGGTGGTGTCGTTCATGGGGATGGGGGGGGGGGGGGGATGCAGAGTTGTTATTTATGTGTTTTTTCTGTTTTGTATGTTGTACACAAAACAAAACACTTAAAACTTTCTGATTAAAAAAAGAAAAGAAAAGAACTGGAACAGAGCGGTTCTCGCATCATGCACGGCAGGTCCTGCCTGCTATCAGCAGCCTGTTACCCACTTGTAATTGTGGACATAAGGGATCATGCCGATGTCTGCCATTAACCTCAGGTTTTTTCATTTTTGCACTTACATTTTTTTTCCTCCTCACTTTCTAAAAAGGAGATCTTTGTGTGCGCACCGTAAAATCCTCTCTTTCTCGTAGCTTTCATTGGGGGACACCTTACTGATAGGTATATGCTCTTGCCACTAGGAGGCACTGACACTAGGAAAAAAAGTCGGCTCCTCCCTGGCAGGATATACCCGCCCACCTGCAGTGAGGAAATCCGTTTTGTCACAAAGCAGTAGGAGAAGGCAACAAAGAAATACGTCCAGGGGACTCTAGAAAGGAATCCCGGATAAACAACCCAAGAACCGGAAAAAAATAGTCCGGAAAAAGGATGAAGAAATGGGTGGGTGCGGTGTCCCCCAATGAAGGCTACGAGAAAGAGATTCTACGGTGAGCACAACAAAATCTCCTTTTCTAGGTCGCTCTTCATTGGGGGGACAGCTTACTGATGGGACGTACCAAAGCAGTCCCCTAGGGTGGGAAAAACATAAAAGGAATCAGTCCCGAGACTGAACTCACATGTCCACAAGGCCTGCGGACAAGCCACCAGGCAGGAGACACACACTAGGCCCAAAAATTAAGCTCCCGGAAGATCACTTGTCCAAGGAGGTGGACTAGGACGCCAAAGGAAGAGCAGACCTCTGTATAGACCCAAGACACACGGGTCATATTGAAAGACAATCAACCACAAGAAAAAAAGAAGAAGGAATGCTGCTATGCAGAGGTCCAGTGCATGAGAGCAAAGACCTGCATAGCCGCAGACCCAAGAACCCCTGTCCCAGAGGCCCGCCATGAGCTCCCAGAAGGCGACAATAGCCGTACTGGTGTAATGCAGATAGCCTGAACGCCCTCCAACCCGGGAGGACATGGACCTGAAGGAAGAAGGAGCAGCAAACACCCGGAAAAGGGGGGGGGGGGGGCATCTCGGATACCGGAGAGACAGACAAGTAAACTGGAGACGTAGAGTCAACTGGAAGACAAACCCCTGAAGAGTAAGGAAAACAGACGTCCGCAAAAACTCTACAGCAACAAACGTCTATGAAGAAGTGCACAACAGAAAAGACCGCCCAGACTAATGGGATTGAAGAGGAGTCTTGGCCAGATCACTACACATGCCAAAGACCTGAACCAACACTATAGCCTAAGGAACCGGAAGAGCCGCCTGAAAGGAAGACACACCACACCATCCTAAGACAGAGTCCAAGCCAAGGAGACCAACCAGTCACAGACCCCAGTGGTCCAAGCGGACCAGAGCACTCTGAAGAAACATCCCACCAGAATGGGAATGGAGGGAGAAACAAATGAGAACCCAGCTGGGACTCTCAGGGTCTGGGCACAGGAAGGATGACTCCAGAAGACTGTGGTGTTAGTGAAGTACGAATGACAGACAAAAGGGAAGGAAGAACACCCACTTCCAGTGAGCTTGTACAATCTCCTCCAACAGAAGAGAGAGCCAAGTCTGCGTGAGCAGCAGTAGATAACCAAAAAAACTGAAAGAGAGCCAAGCTGTAATTGTGGACAGTAAGCACACAAGCCTAGACAGTAAAAAAAAATCTTTGTTGAATGCTCTCAGCAAAGAAACAAGGACCCCTCCAGATACTCCACCTATATAGTGGGAACAGCGAGATGGCATCATCTTGGCGGCAGAACTCAACAAAATAGTCCCTCCAGAGGAGGGAAAACAAGGGCAGTCGAGGTGAAAATTCAAGTATAGACCCATGCCAAGCACCCTGATCCCCATACCCCCAGTGGAAAGGGGATTGGCAAAACTCGCCAGGCGCCGTAAGAGCATGGAAATGCTGCCCCACAGCCACGGGATAAGGACTGGGTGGACGGAGACGCCAGGACCCAGCGGTGACCATCACTGTCTGGAGGAGACACCTTGTGTCCCAAGAGAGATCGGAATTTTGTACACTGGAAATGGGCAAAAAAGACATGTGGGGAGCCATTCTAGACCCTAACGAGTAGGTGCCTGAGCCACCCCAGACAGAAACCCCAGAACACACACCTGGAGGCATAGGGAGGGGCTGAAATGACTGTCGCCCAACAGCAGGACCCATGACAGAAAAGAAGTGCTCAACTGCGGGAACAAAATCACCGGAAGACCTGAGGCTCACCCCACCGAACAAAGGGAAAGGTCTTAGCAAATGTAGGAACACAGACATGGGTACCCCACGGCACCAGTGGGGTACCAAGACTGCAGACACAAAAGAAACCACAGACATTCAAGGGACCAGCAGGAAGGGAGATATGCCTCTTGCAGACCAACAGTGCAACCTAAGAAAGGAGAACAGAGTGATGCTGCTGTTGCTGAGAAAGTCACCGGGACCTGCAGAAAATAAGCCCACACCCCATCTCCTAATGGTGCCAGACACCAAGGCTGCAGACGCAGACTCAGGAGATGAAGAATGAATGTGGAGCAGGAAAAATGCAGACAGTGTGTGACATACAGGTAGTAAGGGTCCCTAGAACCCACAGGTACATACTCTGCGGAACTACACCTGGAGGAGAGACACCGAACTGCAGCATCGGCAGAAACGGGGGAGATGACCAGGTGGATTAGAACACCATGCAGACACAGTCTGGCTATGTGGCAAAAAGGCTGTGGCCACGCGGGGTCCCGCATACGGAAATACACAGTGAAGTAAGATACCAGCCTGTAGACAGAGTAGCAAGCATGTAGAGAGGGGCCTGGCCAAGTAGGTAACCCTGTAAACCAGTATGTGGTGCATTGTATAAGGCCCATGGGGTAACATGGGGAGACTCACTTGAAACTACACCATGGTAGTGGGTAACCTGAACTACCGTCCACAGGGTGAAAGTGTATGGTAGTTGACCCAACTTAGTAGTAAGCCATGCGGAAAACAGTCTGGCCAGCAGGCACAGGATTCCTGAGCAACCAGGGTCACTCCATTCAACCTCCCACAGAAAGCAGGGTACTAGAGTGCGGCCTATCCACGGGCGACCTGCTGGTGTAGAAAAAAAACCCACAGACGAAGGATTGTCCGACTGGTATCAATCTTTTATACTTGTAGGGACCCTACTTCAGATCCCTCACCCAGCCGTGGGGTACGGGAAACCTGGCTATGTCCGTGGCAGCCCAGAGGTCAGAGACAGATGTTGGCGGAAACAGTGTAGACAACAGTCTGACTGAACAAGAACACCCCCAGGCATTTGGCGAAAAGGGAACAGTCAGACAGGTGATAACTGCGTCCCTTTGTCATAGGTGGGAGGGTGGGTAGCAGGGCTGTGGAATCGGTAGATAAATGTTCCGACTCTGGAGTCATCTGTACTTCCAACTCCGACTCCTCTGTATTAATATGCTAATTTTTGAAGGAAACATGTCATTACCACAGGACTACTGGCTGGGAAGCCAACAGTCTACTGTATTGAACAGTTTGTTTGCTGATCTGCTGCTGAAGATAGGGCAGTGGGTGGATTCAGGAAGGGGCATTTATTATAAAACATGATTTCCCTAGTAGAATCCCATAGTCATGTTTAAAGTTTAAAGGGGTACTCCGCCCCTAGACATCTTATCCCCTATCCAAAGGATAGGGGATAAGATGTCAGATCGCCGGGGTCCCGCTGCTGCGGCACTGCACTTTCATTACTACACAGAGCGAGTTTGTTCTGTGCGTAATAACGGGCGATACAGGGGACGGAGCAGCGTGACGTCATGGCTCCGCCCCTCGTGACATCATGGCCCGCCCCCTTAATGCAAGTCTATGGCAGGGGGCGTGACGACCACCACGCCCAATCCCATAGACTTGTATTGAGGGGAATGGCTGTGACATCACGAGGGGCGGAGCCGTGACGTAACGATGCTCCGGCCCCTGTATCGCCCGTCATTACGCACAGAGCGAACTCGCTCTGTGCAGTAACGATAGCGCCGTGCCGCAGCGGCAATCCTGGGGGTCCCCAGAAGCGGGACCCCCGCAATCTGACATCTTATCCCTTATCCTTTGGATAGGGCATAAGATGTCTAGGGGCGGAGTACCCTTTTAAGCCAACAATCGAGTTTACAAGTTTTTATAGCCTTAGCTGAATGGCAGCAGTTTTTCCAATGGTTTACAGCTTCAGTCTTGAACTATTGACCCTCCATTCCCTTCACTTATACAAGTGTCTCTAGTCCTGCAAAAAACATATTTACTTAATCCCTTATCAGTGAGAGGCTAGGTTACCCATGGGTTCCCTGTAACAGCAGAACACAACACTATGGAAAGTATAAGTATTGCCGCTCCTAATTGTGCGTTGTGTGCCATATAGTAAAGCACATGAAAAGCTTCTTCATGGTCACTTAACGTGTTCGTTTAGTAGGAATCAGAGTCGGTGCATTGTTTGCCGACTCCAACTCCGACTCCAGGTACCCAAAATTTAGTCCGACTCCGACTCCACAGCCCTGGTGGGGAGGCAGAGAAACCCCACCCCCTGGGAGATAGAGGTAGGCAGAGGAGCCGTGAAATGCATCCCTGACATCCCGTATAGTGTCCGTGGGACATGCTGGGACAGTTCTACGTATACCGCACACAGCAGTGGGGTACCGAAACTCCAGTCGCACAAACATCATTTACAGGCGGCAGAAGAAAACCTGCAGACAACTGTCTGGCTTACTGGCATGGATCAACAGTGGACAGCGAGTTACTCTGTCAGGCACTCCGCACAGTGGTGAGGCATTTGAACTCCAGCCACAGACAACAGCCGTGAGATGTGTGACAGGCAGTGTAGTAAACCATGCAGTCTGGCTTACTGGCATGGATCCACAGTGAATAGCGAGTCATACCGTCGGCACCTCGCACAGTAGTGAGATACCAGAAGTCCAATCGTCGAAACGCCATCCATGAGATGTGTGACAGGTGGTGTAGGAAACCATGCAGACAACTGTCTGGCTTACTGGTATGGGTCCACAGAAGACAATGAGTCAGTTCGTCAGCACCTCGCACAGTAGTGAGGTACCGGAACTCCAGCCCGCAGATACATCAGCCGTTTGAGGTATGACAGGCTGTGTAGGTAACCATGCAGACCACTGTCTGGCTTACTGGTAAGTAGGGATGTCCCGATACCATTTTTTTTTAAGACAGAGTACGAGTACCGATACTTTAATTCTAGTACTCGCCGATACCAAGTACGAGTACTTTTATTTTAAAGGGAATCTGACAGCAGGGTGACCCGGTATCTGGCGCTGTTTACCGTATGATATGTGGGTCCTTGTTGTGTACAACGGAGGCGGCTGCTGTAGTATGAGCCAAGATTTCCCTCTTCTCCATTGGACAGAACAGGGAATTTGAATGGTCTGTGAGACCGATGTACACATGGTGAGCAGCGGTAGTTACAGGATCACCTGCACTACCTATAAATTCAAGTTAGTGCAGGTGACTCTGCTGTAAGATTGTCTTTAATAGTAGGTAGTATCCCCTTGCAGACATTAGCAGCAGCCCCCCGGCAGTCATTAGTAGCAGCACCCTTGTAGACAGCAGCCCCCCCTATAGACTGCAGGCCCCCCTTGTAGACAGCAGCCCCCCCTATAGACTGCAGGCCCCCCCTTGTAGACAGCAGCCCCCCCTATAGACTGCAGGCCCCCCCTTGTAGACAGCAGCCCCCCCCCATAGACTGCAGTCCCCCCACTTGTAGACTGCAGGCCCCCCCTTGTAGACTGCGGGCCCCCCCTTGTAGACAGCGGGCCCCCCCTTGTAGACAGCGGGCCCCCCCTTGTAGACAGCGGGCCCCCCCCTTGTAGACAGCGGGCCCCCCCCCCCTTGTAGACAGCGGGCCCCCCCCCCCCTTGTAGACAGCGGGCCCCCCCCCCCTTGTAGACAGCGGGCCACCCCCCTTGTAGACAGCGGGCCCCCCCCCCTTGTAGACAGCGGGCCCCCCCCTTGTAGACAGCCGGACCACCCCTTGTAGACAGCCGGACCCCCCCTTGTAGACAGCCGGACCCCCTTGTAGACAGCGGGCCCCCCCTAGCTATGTAAATAGCTAGTATCGGCCCCGATACCAATACTAGTATCGGTATCGGGACATCCCTACTGGTAAGGGTCCATAGTAGGAAACGATTCATCCCGTCGGCACATCGCACAGTAGTGAGGTACCGGAATGCAGCCGTATATACATTAGCCGTGTGATGTATGACGGGCGGTGTAGGGAAACCATGCAGACCACTGTCTGGCTTACTGATATGGGTCCCTAGAAGACAACGGGACACTCCATCGGACGCCTCACACAGTAGTGAGGTACCGGACTCCAGCCGCAGGTATGTCAAGATGTGTGACCGGCGACATTGAAAAACCATGCAGACCCCAGTATGGTTTACTGGTAAGGGTCCATAGTATACCGCAGGTCACTCCATCGGGCACCTTGCACCAGCAGTGGTGTTCAGAGTGTGAGCCGCGATGCGGAAGTAATGAAATGAGTAACAGGCGAGACTACTGTTTGGCATAATAATATCAGGTCCAATCCATGCCCATGCAGGAATATGCCCCTGAGGGCCGTGCACTGGATGAGGGGATCCGTAGCAGTAGCTGCGGATGTGACAGCCTGTGGAGAAGGGAATACCATAGAATGACCTGCCAAGAACACCCCTAGGATGGATGGTTAGCAGACCTGACAGGTGAGGAATCTTTAAAGAAACCTGAGCGTCTGGCAGGAACACAAGAACTTGCTCATTGTATGGCACGTAGAAGGGAACATATTGCTGGAATATGACCCCCGGTTCCAAGGACTTGAATCCCTGGTAACAACCCGCCACGGCGGTTTTCATATGCTCCACGATAGGTAGCAACAATGCCGAATTAGAATAGATAAGGCCGGCTAAGGCTGCAATAGAATTAAAATTGCAATACCAGTATTGGCCACAAGAGGGTGCCAACTACTACCAAATGGTCTGAGAGACCAAGGCGATAGGGTTTTTTATTTTTTTTAAACCGTTTATTAAAATATGATGCGGAAGGGAACATTGGGCGCAGGGTAGCCTGCAAGTGCTGTCCGCAGTAACAATAACCGGCAGACAGCAAGCCCCTGGAGCAGCGATGACTCATAGCAGTGTGCTACAAGTGCCTGCTAAGCAGCAGCTCCTGTAGGGGAGAATAATGGGCCGGACCTCGAGCTCCCACCAGGATGCTGTCTCGGGAGCCAGGCGATTATGCGCGCGCCGAGTCCCGGCAACGGGGAAGGAGAGAGGCGCTAGAAACTCCAGCAGCGAGCGAGCTGGGGAGGAGGAGCTGTCTCATCTCCCGACTCGCGCGCTGACCGGGGGAAGAAGAAGGGCGGAGCTACACCGCCATAGTCCCCAATTAAAAAGGTAGAGGAGGCACAGTCTGGCCTCCCGGAGCGCTGATTCAGGGCAAAAAGAAGGGTGGTGATGTGCCGCCAGGGCCCTGGACTCCTGCCGGCAGAGCAGACCCCTCCGGGAGAAAATTATAACCGGTGGAAGCAAGAACAGAGAGGCTGTGCAGAGGTGAGCCGGCAAGAACTCCTGTGGAGGGACTTGCTGCAAAATGCCGGCAGCTGTCCTAGTATACACAAAACACAGGACCTAGTATACACAAAACACAGGGAGGACCTGAGGGAGCCCCAACATGATTTTCCAATAAAGGACAGAGTCTTTTGCTCTATGCTCCGCGCCCCTTAGCCGCATATGTCAGTTGGCGGGAAGAGGTTAACGGTGCATTTTGTTCTATGCCCCATGCCCCTTAGCTGCATATGGGTAACAGGTATGGCCATGCTCCTGAACCCCCACCTGAAAAAAAGGAAACAAAAAGGGAGTAGAAAACCTTACTAGAAAGTCATAAAAAAGACAAGGTCTGGGGAGCTCCCAGACCTGTGTCTTGCCTCCTGATAGCACTAGCTAAAACGGATTTCCTCACTGCAGGTGGGTGGGTATATCCTGCCAGGGAGGAGCAGACTTTTTCCTAGTGTCAGCGCCTCCTAGTGGCAAGAGCATATACCCATCAGTAAGGTGTCCCCCAATGAAGAGCGACCGAGAAAATCAGTTTTTTTCAGTTTTCCACCTACAGATCCATTTGAGGGCTTGTTTGTTGCATCACCACTTTTACTTTGTAATGAAATCAGTAATTTAACCACAAAATCTACAGAGAAACCCCAAAAAATTATTTGTGGGGCCACTGACCGTGCGGTTTAATTAACATTATATTTTTATAGTTCGGACATTTACGCATAGGGCGATACCACATATGTTTATTTTTGTTTTTAGATGGGAAAAGGGGATGATTCAAACTTCTATTAGGGAAGGGGTTAATTTACATTTATTAACCTTTTTTTTTTAACATAATTATTTTTTGTCCCCATAGAGGACTATTACATGCCGTAGCATAGCATTGATCAGTGTTATTGGTGCTCTGCTTCTCCAGCCTGCCAAGGCTGACTGGAGCTTCAGAACAACGATCGGATGGAGAGGAGGCAGCTAATGGCCCTCCCGCCATCCTCTCAGCTGATCTGGACACTGTGGTTTTACCGCAGTGGTTCACAATCAGCTCCACTGAGCTGCTGGTACTGTTTTTGCTTTTTTAGTCATCACCGCAATCCGGAGACTCCCGGGAGAAGGACGTAGTCCGAAACGATCGTAGGGGTGACACCTCCTGGCCACGCTACCATTTGCTCTGTTACATGTGGGTATTGTTCAGTCTACACCTTTGTCAGCTTACTATGTATACTGTCTGCAAATATTGCTGATGTGCACTGCATTTTATATACTGCTGCTATACTTTGCTGCTATTATACCTGTCTCATTGTACTTTTACTTATAAAACATAGACGGTGCGCATTGTTTTTCCAGCAATACCCACCATATGTATTATATACAATATGTAGGATATGGCATGTTGCCATTATAGTACTTTCATGGACTTTTTGCCAGGAGTAGTCTTTGTCAGAAGTCATTCAGCTGTGTCATGTATGTATTTTAAACTTTATGTTTTAACAATAAAGGAATTCTTTGTCATTACTTCAGTCTGCTACAGCGCTTTGTTTCTAGGTATTTGTTATTCTTTTCTGTATCAGCAGACAACATAAGGTCCTAGCACCTAGACCCTGGGAGTACATAGGGGCATCCTGACTTTGTATTTAGGCTCTTTTTCCCCCTCCTTTCTTTATCTGTGTAGTTGGTTTTGATATATACATCGCAGGGTAGAGGAGCATGCCGCCCGCTCCCCTGGTTAATAACTTCTGATTGCATAGGGTCTCAGAAGTGAGACCTGGTGCGATAAATCCCTCAGTCCCTGTACTACTACCCCAAACATGGAACAGACTCTGTTCCATGATGGGGTGGGAGTACAGGTGAGGGATTGATTGCACCGGGTCTCACAGCCAGGGGAACTACTACTCTCAGCATGGAAACAAGTCTGTTCCATGATGGGAGTAGAAGTAGTCCCGCAGCACTGCAGGAGTCCACTGATTTCACCTCTTCTGAGCATGCTCAGAAGTAATAACGGTTCAAAAACGGATATTATAAACCGGGTGCAAAGGGATGAGATGACATTAACCCCTTAAGGACCGGGGGGTTTTCCGTTTTGGCATTTTCGTTTTTTGCTCCTTGCCTTTAAAAAAATCATAACTCTTTCAATTTTGCACCTAAAAATCCATATGATTGCTTATTTTTTGCGCCACCAATTCTACTTTGTAATGACGTCAGTCATTTTGCCCAAAAATCTACGGTGAAACGGAAAAAATAATCATTGTGCGACAAAATTGAAAAAAAAACAAAACGCAGTTTTGTAACTTTTGGGGGCTTCCATTTCTACGTAGTAAATTTTTCGGTAAAAATGACACCTTCTCTTTATTCTGCAGGTCCATACGATTAAAATGATACCCTACTTATATAGGTTTGATTTTGTCGTACTTCTGGAAAAAATCATAACTACATGCAGGAAAATTAATACGTTTAAAATTGTCATCTTCTGACCCCTATAAATTTTTTATTTTTCCGTTTATGGGGCGGTATGAGGGCTAATTTTTTGCGCCGTGATCTGAAGTTTTTAACGGTACCACTTTTGCATTGATAGGACTTATTGATCGCTTTTTATTAATTTTTAAAATGATATAAAAAGTGACCAAAAATGCACTATTTTGGACTTTGGAATTTTTTTTGCGCGTACACCATTGACCGAGCGGTTTAATTAACTATATATTTTTATAATTCGGACATTTCCGCACGCGGTGATACCATATATGTTTATTTTTATTTACACTGTGTTTTTTTTTTTTATGGGAAAAGGGGGGGTGATTCAAACTTTTAATAGGGGAGGGGTTAAATGATCTTTATTCACTTTTTTTTTCACTTTTTTTTTTTTTTTGCAGTGTTATAGCTCCCATAGGGACCTATAACACTGCACACACTGATCTTTTACATTGCTCACTGGTTTCTCATAGGAAACTAGTGATCGATGATTCTGCCGCTTGACTGCTCATGCCTGGATCTCAGGCACTGAGTAGTCATTCGGCGATCGGACAGCGAGGAGGCAGGTAGGGACCCTCTCGCTGTCCTGTAAGCTGTTCGGGATGCCGCGATTTCGCCGCGGCTATCCCAAACAACCCACTGAGTTAAGCGGCAGCTTTTTCTTTCACTTTTAGCCGCGCGGCTCAGCTCTGAGCGCGCGGCGGCGCTATTGGCGCTGCGCGCTATTAGCGGCGGGTCCCGGCTTCACTATGACGCCGAGCCCGCAGTGATGTGATGCAGGGTTACCGTGTAACCCCGCGTTATATCACGGAAGCAGGACCAAGGACGTACCTGTACGTCCTTGGTCCTTAAGGGGTTAAAAGCTTATCCGTCTGCCATAGACTTCAATGTTAAATTTATAATATCCGTTTCTATTTAGTTATTTTTGGCGGGAGAAAAAAAATACTGCATGCACTGTCTCTCCCCCCCTTGTCAAAAAACAAAAACTGAACAGGAAGCAAACAGGTGCAAACAGGTGATAAAGAATTGTAAGAAAAATTATCAAACAGATTGATAACGGGCATTTATTAATGGGGGTAGACGTTAATGTTAACGAGCCTTAAGTGTTCAATATCTCTTCAGCCCCACCACAGGAAAAAGCATTATGCCCCTCTTTTATCTCAGAATTTTCTAATGGGATATATTAAATTGGATTTTGAAACAAAAACAACCCCACTTAACACAGATTCAAATTGAATAATGGTCCATATTTATCATACTGTGTGAAAGAAAATGTGAAAACTTTACCAGAGCTCATTAGCTGAGCTGTGATTGGGTACTGTGGGAAAATCACTCCACTTTTTTTTCCCCACAGTTTGATAAAATCAGGGCCAATATGTAGACCGTCTTTACACAGATTTATTAAAACATTCAAGTTAACTTATTTTCCTTCTGGTTTTACTTCCTCATTCCTTGAAGACTGTAGCCATCTCATCTTTGGAGAGCTTTTAGGCCATGTTCACACTTCTGGAATGTCCGCACAGAAAATCTCCGTGCGGGCGCTGGCATAACATGCCGGCACTAAGACCGCATGGGAATGCGCAGTCTTAGATGGCTATGCATTCCGTGTGGTGTCAGCACAGAGAATGAACAAGTTCATTCTTTGTGCAAACATGGAAAACTGAATTTCCGTGCCAGAAACCGTGCCATGTGCTGCTCTGGAATCCCCAGTGGAATTCCGCACAGAGATTCTGGACGTGTGATCATGGCCTAAGCCTCGATGTCATAATCATGTACATTTTTGTACCCCCTTTATGTTATGTAGTTATGCAAAATATGTTGGCTCTGTATAAAAACAATGGGGATTATTTACTAACAAATTCCCAATATTTCTTTTTCGGGTTCCACGCATAAATTGTTAAGTGCGTGCCCCGTCAGATTAGAAAAATCATAAGTTTACTAATGTGCTCACATAAAATGTGGTGGATTTGAGCTTTGGAAAACAGACAGCTCAGAGCAGTTGTACATAAAAGCAAAAAGTAGGGAAAAATCGCCAACAGTAAATACCATGAGAAAATGCCTGTCCGGAAAAAACCCCACAAAGAAAACTCCACTTCACTCTTAGTAAATGAGGCCCATTATGTTGAGAAATATACAGTCATATTGGGGCCAATTGCTATAACATATAAACATTTACATCTATAGAAGAATGTTGTACTGTGTTACTGTATCTCTAAAGACAAGAATTATAGCTATGTAACCCCTTCCCATGGCAGGCCTTTGGGACCTTAAAGGGGTACTCCGGCACTAGACATCTGATCTCCTATCCAAGCGTTCGGAACAAAAACCTTAAATGAGCACTCTCATTACAACAAATTTTTGATATTGCACTCCTTATGGTAAATAAAAAATATTTCTAATGTACTTGTCCAGAGCACATTTCCCCCTGTGTGCAGCCTTATCCAATCATAGCTCATCTCGCACACACTGAACAGCCCTGGGCTGAGTGAGGAAGTTCTCCCCTGTATGGCTTCAGATGAGGTCACGCCTGCTGGGTAATGCCCCTTCCCAGTCTGTGAATCGGACTGAGACTGAGTAGAAAATACAGAGCAATATCAAGGTAGAAAACTAAAAAATAATAAAAATAAAGGCAGTGGGTGGTTTATCATGATGGGGCAGTGAAAATTTAACAAGATCATGACAGGTACTCTTTAATAAAACAGAGTTTCATTAAGGTTTTATATACACATCAGTAAACACAACATGGACAAAAAGTTGGTAAGTAAAACACAATCGAAATGTAAGGACAGAAAGAGAGGTGGCATGCTGCCATTTTTTTTCTTTAGGGTTCATATATTTTTTTTATTTTCAATTAACTTTTTTTGCTGGTCAGTTGGGAAAAAAGTGATTTTGTCATTACTTTTTTTAATTTAGAATTTAGGCTGTTAACTGTATGTTATAAATAACATTACAGCTTTATTCTGTGGGTCAGTATGATTACAGCTATACCAGATTTATATAGGTTCTTTTACTACATTGCCATGGAATTGCATGTAAAAATATTTGTGTCTCCACACTACAAGATCCATTATTTTTCGCCTGATGGTGCTTTGTTACGGCTAATTTTTACGGAAAAACTTTAGGGTATTTTTTTATTGGTACCATTTTGGAATGTGTATGACTTGGTGATTGTTTTCTTAAATATTTTTGGTATGCAGATTAACAAGCAATGCTTGTACAATGCTGTACAGCAATGCTGTACAGTGATCCCCCGACTTATGATGGCCTCGACATATGATCATTTCAACATATGATGGCCTCTCAGAGCCCATCGTATGTTGAAGGCAGCCTCGACATATGATGCTGCTGTGTGTCGGGGCCATCGTACAAACAGCTATCTGACAGCGCTGACAACTTCAGCATGTGACAGATAGTTGTTTAACCCCTTCATGACCCAGCCCATTTTCACCTTCAGGACCTGGGCATTTTTTAAAAATCTGACCACTGTCACTTTAAACATTAATAACTCTGGAATGCTTTTACTTATCATTATGATTCCGAGATTGTTTTTTCGTGACATATTCTACTTTATGCTATTGGTAAAATTTCACTGATATTTGAATCCTTTCTTGGTAAAAAATCTAAAAATTTCATGAAAATTTGGAAAATTTTGCATTTTTCTAACTTTGAAAGTCTCTGCTTGAAAGGAAAATGGATATTCCAAATAAATTACATATTGATTCACATATACAATATGTCTACTTTGTGTTTGCATAAAAAAATTGACAAGTTTTTACTTTTGGAAGACACCAGAGGGCTTCAAAGTTCCGCAGCAATTTTCCAATTTTTCTCAAGATTTTCAAAATCGTTATTTTTCAGGGCCCAGTTCAGGTTGGAAGTGGATTTTAAGGGTCTTCATATTAGAAATACCCCATAAATGACCCCATTATAAAAACTGCACCCCCCAAAGTATGACATTCAGTAAGTGTTTTAACCCTTTAGGTGTTTCACAGGAATAGCAGCAAAGTGAAGGAGAAAATTCTAAATCTTCATTTTTTACACTCGCATTTTCTTGTAGACCCAATTTTTGAATTTTTACAAGGGGTAAAAGGAGAGAAATCACCCTAAAATTTGTAACCCAATTTCTCTTGAGTAAGGAAATACCTCATATGCGTATGTAAAGTGTTCGGCGGGCGCAGTAGAGGGCTCAGAATGGAAGGAGCGACAATGGGATTTTGGAGAGTGAGTTTTTCTGAAAGGGTTTTTGGGGGGCATGTCCCATTTAGGAAGCCCCTATGGTGCCAGAACAGTGGACCCCCCACATGTGACCCCATTTTGGAAACTATACCCCTCACGGAATGTAATAAGGGGTGCAGTGAGCATTTACACCCCACTGGCGTTTGACAGATATTTGAAACAGTGGACTGTGCAAATCAAAAAATTTTTCATTTTCACAGACCACTGTTCCAAAAATCTGTCATACACCAGTGGGGTGTAAATGCTCATTGCACCCCTTATTACATTCTGTGAGGGGTGTAGTTTCCAAAATGGGGTCACATATGGATATTTATTGTTTTGCGTTTGTCAGAACTGCTGTAACAATCAGCCACCCCTGTGCAAATCGCCTCACATGTACATGGTGCACTCCCCTTCTGGGCCTTGTTGTGCGCCCCCAGAGCACTTTGCGCCCACATATGGGGTATCTCCGTACTCGGGAGAAATTGCATTACAAATTTAGAGGGTCTTTTTTCCCCTTTTACCTCTTGTGAAAATGAAAAGTATAGGGCAACACCAGCATGTCAGTGTAAAAAATGTATTTTTTTACACTAACATGCTGGTGTAGACCCCAACTTCACCTTTTCATAAGGGGTTAAAGAAGAAAAAGCCCCCCCAAAATTTGTAAGGCAATTTCTCCCGAGTACGGCGATACCCCATATGTGTCCCAAAACTGTTGCCCTGAAATACGACAGGACTCCAAAGTGAGAGAGCGCCATGCGCATTTGAGGCCTGAATTAGGGATTTGCATAGGGGTGGACATAGGGGTATTCTACGCCAATGATTCCCAAACAGGGTGCCTCCAGCTGTTGCAAAACTCCCAGCATGCCTGGACAGTCAATGGCTGTAAGGCAATACTGGGAGTTATTATTTTGCAACAGCTGGAGGCTCCGTTTTGGAAACAGGGGGAGGGGGGGCTGTGTAGGGGTATGTGTATATGTAGTGTTTTTTACTTTTTATTTTAGGTTAGTGTTAGTGTAGTGTAGTGTTTTTAGGGTACAGTCACATGGGCAGAGGTTCACAGCAAGTTTGCCGCTGGAAGTTTGAGCTGCAGCGCAAAATTTGCGCCATCTCAAACTTGCAGCACTCACTGTAAACCTCCGCCCATGTGAGTGTACCCTGTACATTCACATTGGGGGGAGGGGGCAAACATCCAGCTGTTGCAAACTCCGAGCATGCCCTTTGGCTGTCCGTGCATGCTGGGAGTTGTAGTTTTGCAACAGCTGGAGGAACACTGGTTTGGAAACACTAAGTTAAGTAATAAACTTTCAAGTGTTTTGCAACCAAACTTAGTGTTTCCAAACCAGTGTGCCTCCAGCTGTTGCAAAACTACAACTCCCAGCATGCATGGTCTGTCAGTGCATGCTGGGAGTTATAGTTTTGCAACAATTGCAACAGCTGGAGGCACTGAGGTAGGAAACGGACAATGTTTCCCAACTAGTGTGCCTCCAGTTGTTGCAAAACCAACTCCCAGCATGCCCAGACTGCCCAGGCATGCTGGAAGTTGTAGTTCGGCAATATCTGAAGGATCAGATGTTGCCGAACTACAACTTCCAGCATGCTTGGGCAGTCTGGGCATGCTGGGAGTTGTAGTTTTGCAACATCTGGAGGTCCACAGTTTGGAGACCACTGTATAATGGTCTCCAATCTGTGCTCTTCCAGATGTTAGAGAACTACAACTCCCAGCATGCCTGGACAGACTGAGCATGCTGAGATTTGTAGTTTTGCAACATCTGGAAGAACACAGATTGGAGACCATTATACAGTGGTCTCCAAACTGAGGACCTCCAGATGTTGCAAAACTACAACTCCCAGCATGCCCAGAAAGCCAAAGACTGTCTGGGCATGCTGGGAGTTGCAGTTTTGAAACTCCCAGAGGCAGCAGTGAGATCGCTTTACGGCGATCTCACTGCTGCCAATGAAGATGCCGCAATGCTGCCGGAAACTCACCTCCGGGACGCAGCGCCGCCGGGACCGCATGGAGGACGTCGCTCGCGCCGGGACCACTCGGGACACTGCTCGGACGGGTAAGTGACGCCGGGGGACGGGGAAGGGACACTTAGCAGAGCGGTGTGTGTCCCGATCCCCGTGATCGGGACTCTCACACCGCGCTGCTAAGTATTCTGATAGCGAAATGCTGCTATCAGCTAGTCAAATTTGACCAGCTGATAGCAGCGATCGCTGGGGGGGTGGGGGATGAAACCCCCCGTGGTCGCATGGTAAGATGGCTGGCTATCAGTGATAGCCACCATCTTACCGGGCGCTGCGGGATGCCGCGAGTAGCGGCAAAAATGTTCATGACGTACCTGTATGTCATGGGTCGGGAACACCTTGCCACCCATGACGTACAGGTATGTCATAGGTCGGGAAGGGGTTAATGTGCCCCGTTCTGCCTCCTGTTACTCACATGCTGTCCTGCTAACATGCTGTCCAGGCTTCCACTGTGAGCTCCGTGTAAGCCCTGCCCACCCAGTGCAGCTATAGCCATCTTGCTGCAGGCATCCAATGAGCTGCTGGCTGCCCTCCCCTTCCTTTCCTATAGAGCTGTAGTCGGCAGGATGGTAATGGAGGACATTCTGTCCCCCCTGAAGGTATTTAAAGAACTCTACAGTAGTGTATGCGATGTCACACATCACATACAATACATATACACAATATACACCCCATACATCAATGTTTCCCAATCAGTGTGCCTCCAGCTGTTGCAAAACTATAACTCCCAGCATGCCCAGACAGTCAATGGCTGTACATGCATGCTGGGAGTTGTAGTTGTGCAACAGCTGGAGGCACCCTGGTTTGTTAAACACTCCCCATACACTCCACATACAATGGTCATCCCAGAACCAATTAGCAGTTTCCCATAGAGATATGTATTCAACATACAATAGTTCAGAGGCCCCAGAACCAATTACCATTTTTACATAGACATGTGTACGTGACATATGATGGTTTCAACATATGATGGTTCTCCTGTAACCAATTAATATCATATGTTGAGGGACCACTGTATAGCACAGTCGAGTACACAGACACCCATGGCAAGCCTGGGAGCCATCACAACACCCCTGGCTTCCATGGAAACCGGATCCCGCAAACACAGCGATTGATGCTTGAGGTAAGTGGAATCATTTAAATGCAGTGTTGATTTGACCGTGGCATGTGAAGGGTTAAACTACTACTCCTGGTAGTTACAGCAGGAATACATCTATCACTCTGACAGCCAAACTCTGGGAATCCCTGCAGGGGAGAGCAGCTCTGCCTTATTTTAACCCTGGCGTGAAAGCACAAATGGCTAAAATAAGTAACCTAACCTTACACACCACTTAATGAGCGCCGTAAAAAAGGGCATCTGCGGTCATTAAGTGGTGTGTAAGTTTACTCATTTAACCAATTAGAAAAGCCAATGTATGACTGATCTTAAATTAGGTGTTTAACATTTTAATTTCAATACGTAATCATGTATGTGGTTAACTGTTGTATTCTGACATTACTCTGTAGTCAGGTTCAATAGAAGCTACGTGTGGACTCCAGAGCATGCAGACTTTTCTCTTCTCAGATTTCACACAGCTGGAATGACTTAGGAGACAATACTTGCCACTCTAGGCTAAAAGTAAGAAGTGGGCTGCCTCCGAATTTGACAGAACAATCTAATGGTATGTTCACACTACATAATTAGCGCAGAATTCCAAGGTGAGAACTGCTAACATTAGTGTGAATGGGTCTTCTGCAGAACCGTTCACACTGCAAAATTGATTTGCGCAAAGAAAGAACATGTTCATGCGCAGAAGTACGCGAGCACTGCATTGCTGTTGTGATTCTGCAAGCGGAGATGCCTTTCAAAATACGTAGTGTGAACATACCCTAACACAGCCTGAGGGAGTGTGTAGTATGTGCCACAAGACATTTTGCTGTTACGATCAAGTAACTACATGACTAATTACAAACTTTTTGAGAAGGAAAGTCAAAGCAACAAATAATTAATAAATTGATCTAATAACAAACAACATTTTGTTCACAGCCGCACTGGAGAATCTATTATGATCCTTGTCCCAGATTCCATCAAAAATGCTCAACATAATAGTGCAGCGCTATTGCCAGGTAAGAAGATGAACATTATAACGGAACACTGGACAGACCACGCTATAGTCATAGGTGTCCGTTGGTTACTGTTTATCACGTCCTGCTCTTACGTTTGTTTTTCTGCTCCTATGATAGAGTAGATCACTGGCAAAAACACAATTGTGAGCAAGCCCCAAACCAGGAAAGAGAAGTAAATATTTGCAACACTGTTGCAGACCACAATAGTTTTTTGTACAGGGATTCACCTGTTGCAGGACATTTCTTTCTCGTAGAGCCATTAGTCTTCTGTGTAGGTCAACTAGCTCATCTGTGTATGCCTAAAAGAGCCAACAAAAGAGCACTTAAACCACTAGTTCTAGGACATTGTGAAATACCAAACACATTGTTAAATGGATCTCTGAGCTCACCTTGTCATAAACACCTTTCTTTAACATTTTCTCAGACTTGCTGCAGGTCTCAGGACTTCTACGGCCAGTGGTCTATGCACAGTAAAAGCATAATGCTAAAGAATTAGCTAATTCTTAATATGTGCAAACCAAATTAAGTACGGTTAGTGAAAGTAAGGGTCATGTTAACAGAGCCTAATACATTCAACTTAACTAAACACCTTCTAGTGAAGGCTACCAGCTTCTCAAATGTCAGTGGAATGAAGGAGGGACCATATGACTAGATGAATATGGGCTTCAGAGAAGTAATGGACTTTTCATAGAATTAAAAGATGATACACAAGAGCCGGTAATTGTATTTGATTACATTTTCACCCTCTTTAAACAACACAGTTACAGTATACCATCATGATATCTTGTAGGACGTTACATCAACAATATGCTTCTATGAAAGTGACACGTTATTCAGGACACCGCAAATGCTAGCCTTAAAGGGGAATTTCCATAATATATATCATTTAAGCAATATGGGTATGGTGTATGCACAGCTTTACGTCATTCAATGCAAAGAAGATTCACTTACTACTTCGTAGCTTCAAAGCAATGTTTCTTTATTATTGGCAAGTTTTTTCCTTTCACTTCGCACGGCTTCGATGTTACAAGCTGACCGGCTGGCAGAAATCTTACACACCACTCATCGGATACAGAGGTCTGACGCTACGTTTCGGGGTACGCTCCCTTACCCCCGCATGAGTAAGGGGGCGTACCCCGAAACGTAGCGTCAGCCCTCTGGATCCGATGAGTGGTGTGTAAGATTTCTGCCAGCCGGTCAGCTTGTAACATCGAAGCCGTGCGAAGTGAAAGGAAAAAACTTGCCAATAATAAAGAAACATTGCTTTGAAGCTACGAAGTAGTAAGTGAATCTTCTTTGCATTGAATGACGTAAAGCTGTGCATACACCATACCCATATTGCTTAAATGATATAAGTTATAAGGAGAAAGGTGGAGTCTCCGAAAATGGGTGGAACTATTCACACATACTACCTTTGAACTGAATTTCCATAATAATAATAATCAGTTTTTAAGTTGTAGAGCATGGGGCGGTGGGCGGGGCATTATCGGCAAGGTAATTGCCGATACCGATAATGCCCAAAATCGTGATTATCGGCCAAACCGGTAATCGGTCGATCCTATATATTATATACACACACACATATATATATATATATATATATATATATATATATATATATACATATACACACACACACACACACACACACACAGTCATAGACGTAAATGTTGGCACCCCTGAAACTTTTCTATGAAATTAAGTATTTCTCACAGAAAAAGATTGCAGTAACACATATTTTTCTATACACGTTTATTCCCTTTGTGTGTATTGGAACGAAACCAAAAAGGGAGGGAAAAAAAGCAAAAATTGGACATAATGTCACACCAAACTCCACAAATGGGCTGACACAAAATTATTGGCACTATTAAAGGGGTATTCCAGGCCAAAACTTTTTTTTTATATATATCAACTGGCTCCGGAAAGTTAAACAGATTTGTAAATTACTTCTATTAAAAATCTTAATCCTTCCAATAGTTATTAGCTTCTGAAGTTGAGTTGTTGTTTTCTGTCTAACTGCTCTCTGATGACTCACGTCCTGGGAGCTGTGCAGTTCCTATGGGGATATTCTCCCATCATGCACAGCTCCCGGGACGTGACATCATCATTGAGCAGTTGGACAGAAAACTTCAGAAGCTAATAACTATTGGAAGGATTAAGATTTTTTAATAGAAGTAATTTACAAATCTGTTTAACTTTCCGGAGCCAGTTGAGATAGATATATATATTATATATTATATATATATATAAAAAGGTTTGGCCTGGAATACCCCTTTAACTTAATATCTGGTTGCACACCCTTTGGAAAAAAACAACTGAAATCAGTCGCTTCCTATAACCATCAATAAGCTTCTTACACCTCTGAGCCGGAATGTTGGACCACTCTTCCTTTTCAAACTGCTCCAGGTCTCTCTTATTGGAAGGGCCTTTTCCCAACAGCAATTTTAAGACCTCTCCACAGGTGTTCAATGGGATTTAGATCTGGACTCATTGCTGGCCACTTCTGAACTCTCCATCTCTTTGTTGCCATCCCTTTCTGGGTGCTTTTTGCACACATTCAAGGCACCCAGTGCCAGAGGCTGCAAAATAACCCCAAAACATCATTGAACCTCCACCATATTTCACTGTAGGTACTGTGTTCTATTCTTTGTAGGCCTCATTCTGTTTTCGGTAAACCGTAGAATGATGTGCTTTACCAAAAAGCTCTATTTTGGACGTTTTCCCAGAAGGATTTTGGCTTACTCAAGTTAATTTTGGTAAAATGTAGTCTTGCTTTTTTATGTCTCTGTGTCAGCAATGGGGTCCTGCTGGGTCTCCTGCCATAGCGTTTCATTTCATTTAAATGTCGATGCATAGTTCTCGCTGACACTGATGCTCCCTGAGCCTGCAGGACAGCTTGAATATCTTTGGAACTTGTTTGGGGCTGCTTATTCACCATCCGGACTATCCTGCGTTGACACCTTTCATCAATTTTTCTCTTCTGTCCACGCCCAGGAAGTTGCAAACTTCTTGATAATGTTGTGCACTGTAGACAAAGGCAAATCTAGATCTCTGGAGGGTGGACTTGTAACCTTGAGATTGTTGATATTTTTTCCCCTATTTGGGTTCTCAAGTCCTCAGACAGTTCTCTTCTCCTCTTTCTATTGTCCATGCTTAGTGTGGCACACACAGACACACAATGCAAAGACTAAGTGAACTTTTCTCCTTTTTATCTGCTTTTCAGGTGGAATTTTTATATTGCCCACACCTGTTACTTGCCCCAGGTGAGTTTAAAGGAGCATCACATGCTTGAAACAATCTTATTTTTCCACAATTTTGAAAGGGTGGCAATAATTTTGTCCAGACCATTTTTGGAGTTTGGTGTGACATTATGTCGAATTTGCTTTTTTCTTCCCTTTTTTGGTTTAGTTCCAATACACACAGGGAATAAACATGTGTATAGCAAAACGAAACGATAGTGGAAATCATATATCATTTACACATCATTACAGGTATAAATAAAAACATTTAATAAGTCTTGTGCTTACTAGAATTTCTGAAAAAATACACACAAAGTCCAAAGAGAGAACATTAGCGAATCAACCTCAATTATGAATATCCGGAAAGATCCAAGTTTCTGATGACTGCATAACACACCAAGTCTCTTGCAAGTCCCTACACTCAAAAAAAAAAAAAAAAATCACAGAAAAGAGGCCACACTTGCTGGTTACTGGTACAAGGGCAGGTTAGACACCTATTCCCTTTATGATGCAGATCAGTGACAATGGGTGCAAAATACTGATGAACAGCTACTCCGAGGCCTTCTATTCATGTATGGGATTGCTGCTTAGTATTACACTTGCACATAAATAGCGCATACAAAGAGTGCCAGTTACATGATAGCATGTAGTGCACCATGCTGGCTTACAACCTATTAGTGATGCCCATACTATTCAATCTGGCGGGTTGCCCAGCATCTTCTCTGTGCACCCCACAAAGAACTGACACCCCAGGCTCCCCAATATCATATAAGCCCATATATGGAGTATATACTTTTTATGATGTGGTTTGGCCTTGTGATGCTGGGGGAGCCCGAGACGTCAGTGCTTTGTGGGGTGCACATATAAGGTGCTGGATAGCCCACCTGTTTTTATAGTATGGGTGTCACTAATAGGTTATAAGCCAGCATAGTGCACTACACGCTGTAATGTAACTGGCACTCTTTGTATGCTCTATTTATGTGCAAGTGTGCTAAGCAGCTACCCCCTCCTGAATGATGTGTGTGTGGCTGTTAATCACAATTTTGCACCTGCGTGACCTCTCCTATATAGCATTGTGGCTGATCTGAATCATAGTGGGAATAGGTGTCTAACCTGCCCTTGTAGAAGTAACCAGTAAAGTGTGGCCTCTTTTCTGTGTTTTTTTTTTGCATAACACACCACGCCTACTGAGAAAGAATGTACAAAAACCCATTTGCTACTTTTCCAAAAAAAAAAAAAAAAACAAAGATCTAGTTTTTCTGCTTTAAAAAGAAATATCAATAAGTAGCAATGCTTATTTACTGCACATCTCATGAGATGAAGCCGCTTCTGGAAAGGGCCAACAAATGTACATGATACCTTGTTAGATGAAGCCATCTTCTGTATAGGTGTAGTACCACGGCTGGGAGCGCATGAGTCATCACTACTGTCACTTTCGCTGTCACTAAGACTCATTCTGTCAAAACAAACAAAAGGGTGTAAAATTTTATTTAAAATCAGCACTGTTTTAAAAAAAAAAAAAAAAAACAACTTTGCTTCATTTAAAGGCCTATGAGATGCCCAAACTATTTGTAAATCACTTTATTGCCAAATCTGACTTCTTACCCCAGAAATATAGCCCTAAAGTCTTGGCCCATAGGCATCTTACTTTTCTGCAATTTGCCGCCTTAGGGGATTTCTGTCTCTAGTAAAAGGGAGACCCAGGACA
This sequence comes from Hyla sarda, assembly GCF_029499605.1. Taxonomy (NCBI): domain Eukaryota; kingdom Metazoa; phylum Chordata; class Amphibia; order Anura; family Hylidae; genus Hyla; species Hyla sarda. The sequence goes on along the minus strand of NC_079189.1, from coordinate 251,613,768 downwards.
ACAAACACAGATACTGCTGTATGTCTTCAGTGCTGCAGTAAAATCTCCCCTCCTTTTAGCTTCTCAGCAACACCAAAAGCAGCTCAGTGCCTAGTGTAACCCCTTCATTGGTGCTGTTTCTTGCATTTTTGCTCACAGCACCTTGCAAACCCTGTGCATTAGTAACCTCTCGTCCCCTTCACGTGCCATTTATAATGTTGTACTGTGCAAATCATCTCTTCCCCTAGCATTGAGCCAAACATTTTTATTGACTAATCAGTAGAACGAGCAGGGAGAGAAATGTGTGATGGTCCCATAAAACTTACACTACAAGACCATCTCAGTCACATGACACGTAGTCAGGAGAGAACATGCTAAGTGCACAATTCTACCACCATAGTCAGGCAAATCGGTCGTCTGAACACACAGACTCCGACTGCTCAAAAGTCATGTCTTTATGACTATAAAAAAAATAAAAAATTATTATTATTTTTTTTACAGCATTTACACCCAACTGGCATTTGACAGATCTTTGGAACAGTGGGCTGTGCAAATGAAAAATCAGTCAACCTGTGGGGCATAAATGCTCACTGTACCCCTTATTACATTACGTGAGGGGTGTAGTTTCTAAAATGGGGTCACACGTGGGTGTTTATTTTTTTGCGTTTATGTCAGAACCACTGTAAAATCAGCCACCCCTGTGCAAATCACCAATGTGGGTCTCAAATATACATAGTGCGCTCTCACTCCTGAGCCTTGTTGTGCGCCCGCAGAGCATTTTACATCCACATATGGGGTATTTTCGTACTCAGCTGAAATTGAGTTACAAATTTTGGGGGTCTTTTTTCCTTTTGCCTCTTGTGAAAATGGAAACTATGTGGCAACACCAGCATGTTAGTGTAATTTTTTTAATTTTTTTTTACAATAACATGCTGGTGTAGACCCCAACTTTGCTTTGTCATAAGGGGTAAAAGGAGAAAAAGCCCCTCAAAATTTGTAACGCAATTGCTCTAGAGTACGTAAATACCCCATATGTGGCCCTAAACTGTTTCCTTGAAATACAACAGGGCTCCGAAGTGAGAGAGCACCATGCACATTTGAGGCCTAAATTAGGGATTTGCATAGGGGTGGACTCTGATGTAAGTGTTACAATTGTGTCCGCTACCAAAAATATTCTACGCCAGTTATTCTCAAAGGTTGCTGTCTGTTGCTAAACTCCCAGCATGCCTAGACTGGAGGCTCTGTTTTGGGTGTATATGTAGTGTTTTACCTTTTATTATGTGTTAGTGTAGTTTAGTGTTTTCAGGATACATTTGCACTGGCGGGTTTACAGTAAGATTCCCGCTCGGAGTATGTGCTGCGGTGGAAAATTTGCCACAGCTCAAACTTGAAGCAGGAAGCTCACTGTAAACCCGCCCATGTGAATGTACCCTGTACATTCACATTGAGGGGGGGCAAACCTCCAGCTGTTGCAAAACTACAACTCCCAGCATGCACTGACAGACCGTGCATGCTGGGAGTTGTACTTTTGCAACAGCTGGAGGCACACTAGTTGGAAAACCTTGAGTTAGGTTCTGTTATCTAACTCAGTATTTTCCAACTAGTGTGCCTCCAGCTGTTGCAAAACTACAACTCCCAGCATGTACTAAAAGCCGAAGGGCATGCTGAGAGATGTAGTTATGCAACAGCTGGAGGCACGCAACTACAACTCCCAGCATGCCGAGACAGCCGATCAAGCCCCCCCACTGGCCCCACCAAATAAAGGAAAAGGTAACCTCTTAACCCCTTCCCGCTATTGGACGTATGCATACGTCCAGGCGAATTACACGTTCGCGCAAATGGACGTATGCATACGTCCAAGCGATCTCCTGCTCTGCCGCGGGCAGCGCAGGAGATCGCGGGTGGGACTCAGCTGTCAATCACAGCCGGAGTCCCACCGCAGCTGCCGGGGCCGCGATCGCGCCGGTCCCGGCAGCATTAACCCCATAGATGCCGTGATCAGTCTGATCACGGCATCTATGGTGTTTGCAGGGGGAGCGCTCTCCCCCTGCCCATCAATCGCGGCGCCGCGATAAAATAAGGGGGATCGGGGGTGTCCAAGACACCCTCGATCCCCCTTGAAGAGATAGGAGTGAGGTGGCAGGGTTGCCACCCCTCCTATCCCTGCTATTGATCGGCGGAGCGGCCGACCAATAGCAGACTGGGGGCGGGGGGGTTAAAGTTCGGTTCCCCGCGCTATGCCCGCCCATCGGTGTCCGGGCACAGCGGGGGGAACCGTGCAGTAGCGGCGGCGGCGGCGATCACTTACCCGGCGGCGGCGGCGGCTGTGATCACGGCGGCGGTGGAGGTAAGTATGACGCCGCGTGTGCAGAGTCTGTTGCCTAGCAACATCTGCAGGGCGACAGTTTGGAGAGTGGTCTCTAAACTGTCGCCCTCCAGATGTTGCAAAACTACAACTCCCACCATGCCTTGACAGCTGTTTGCTGTGTTGGCATGCTGGGAGTTGTAGTTTTGCAAGATTTAGAGGGGTTCAGGCTAGAGATCACTGACAGTGGTCTCTAAACTGTAGCCCTCCAGATATTACAAAACTACAACTCCCAGCATGCTCAGACAGCAGTTTGCTGTCTTAGCATGCTGAGATTTGTAGTTTTGCAACATCTGGAGGGCCACAGTTTAGAGACCACTGTCAGTGATCTCCAGCCTGAACCCCTCTAAATCTTGCAAAACTACAACTCCCAGCATTCAGGAACAGCAAATGGCTGTCTCGGCATGCTGGGAGTTGTACTTGCGTGCATCCAGCTGTTGCATAACTACATCTCCCAGCATTCTCTTTGGCAATCAGTACATGCTGAGAGTTGTAGTTCTGCAACAGCTGGAGGCACACTGGTTGGGAAATACCGAGTTAGGTAATAGGTTCTATTACCCAACTCAGTATTTTCCAGTGTGCCTCCAGCTGTTGCAAAACTACAACTCCCAGCATGCACGTTCTGTCAGTGCATGCTGGGAGTTGTAGTTTTGCCCCCCCCCCTCCCATGTGAATGTACAGGTTACATTTACACTGGCGGCGGATTACAGTGAATTCCCTGCTTCAGGTTTGAGCTGCAGCAGCCGCAGCTCAAACTCCTAGCGGGAGACTCAGTGTAATCCGCCGTCAGTGTGAATGTAACCTAAAAACACTACACTACACTAACACAAAATAAAGAGTAAAACACTACATATACACACGTACACTGCCCCCCCCCACCACCCCTTCCCCCCCAATAAAAATGAAAAACGTATCCTACAGCAGTGTTTCCAAAACGGAACCTCCAGCTGTTGCAAAACAAAAACTCCCAGCATTTCCGGACAGCCATTGACTGTCCAAGCATGCTGGGAGTTTAGCAACAGCTGGAGGCACCCTGTTTGGGAATCACTGGCTTAGAATACCCCTATGTCCACCCCTATGCAAATCCCTAATTTGGGCCTCAAATGCACATGGCGCTCTCACTTTGGAGCCCTGGCGTATTTCAAGGCAACAGTTTAGGGCCACATATGGGGTATCGCCGTACTCGGGAGAAATTGCCTAACAAATTTTGGGGGGCTTTTTCTCCTTTTACCCCTTATGAAAAGGTAAAGTTGGGGTCTACACCAGCATGTTAGTGTAAAAAAAAAAACATTTTTGTACACTAACATACTGGTGTTGCCCCATACTTTAAAATTTCACAAGCGGTAAAAGAAAAAAAGCCTCCAAAGTTTGTAACGCATTTTCTCCTGAGGACGGAGATACCCCATATGTGGGCGCAAAGTGTTCTGGGGACGCACAACAAGGCTCAGAAGGGAGAGTGCACCATGTAAATTTGAGGTCTAAATTGGTGATTTGCACAGGGGTGGCTGATTTTACAGTGGTTCTGACATAAGTGCAAAACAATAAATACCCACATGTGACCCCATTTTGGAAACTACACCCCTCACGGAATGTAACAAGGGGTACAGTGAGCATTTATACCCCACAGGTGTCTGACAGATCTTTGAAACAGGGGTCTGTGAAAATGAAAAATAAAATTTTTAATTTACACAGCCCACTGTTCCAAAGATACGTCAAATGCCAGTGGGGTGTAAATTCTCCCTGCACCCCTTATTACCTTCCGTGAGGGGTGTAGTTTTAAAAATGGGGTCACATGTGGGGGGTCCACTGTTCTGGCACCGCGGGGGGCTTTGGAAATGCACATGGCCAAATTCTCTCTCCAAAAGCTCAATGATGCTCCTTCTCTTCTGAGCATTGTAGTTCGCCCCCAGTGCACTTCACGTCCACTTATTGGGTATTTCCATACTCAGAAGAGATGGGGTTACAAATTTTGGGGGGTATTTTCTGCTATTATCCCTTGTAAAAATGTAAAATTTGGGGGAAAACAAGCATTTTAGTGTAAAAAAAATATATTTTTTTTTACATATGCAAAAGTCGTGAAACACCTGTGGGGTATTAAGGTTCACTTTACCCCTTGTTACGTTCCCCAAGCGGTCTAGTTTCCAAAATGGTATGCCATGTGTTTTTTTTTTTCTGTCCTGGCACCATAGGTGCTTCCTAAATGCGGCATGCCCCCAGAGAAAAATTTGCTTCCAAAAAGCCAAATGTGACTCCTTCTCTTCTGAGACCTGTAGTGCGCCAGCAGAGCACTTTTCATCCCCATATTGGGTGTCTTCTGAATCGGGAGAAATTGGGCTTCAAATGTTGGGGGGTATTTTCTGCTATTACCTTTTTTAAAAATGTTAAATTTTTGCTAAACCAAGCATTTTTGGTAAAAAAAAAATTATTTTTTTTACATATGCAAAAGTCGTGAAACACCTGTGGGGTATTAAGGTTCACTTTATCCCTTGTTACGTTCCTCAAGGAGTCTAGTTTCCAAAATGGTATGCCATGTCGTTTTTTTTTGCTGTCCTGGCACCATAGGGGCTTCCTAAATGCGACATGCCCCCCGAGCAAAATTTGCTCTCAAAAAGCCAAATATGACTCCTTCTCTTCTGAGCATTGTAGTTCGCCCGTAATGCACTTCAGGTCAACTTATGGGGTACCTCCATACTCAGAAGAGATGGGGTTACAAATTTTGGGGGGTATTTTCTGCTATTAACCCTTGCAAAAATGTGAAATTTGGGGGGAAACACACATTTTAGTGAAATTTTTTTTTTTTTTTTTTACATATGCAAAAGTCATGAAACACCTGTGGGGTATTAAGGCTCACTTAATTCCTTTTTACGTTCCTCAAGGGGTCTAGTTTCCAAAATGGTATGCCATGTTTTTTTTATTTGCTGTTTTGGCACCATAGGGGCTTCCTAAATGTCATGCCCCCAAAAAACCATTTCAGAAAAACGTACTCTCCAAAATCCCCTTGTCGCTCCTTCGCTTCTGAGCCCTCTACTGCGCCCGCCGAACAATTTACATAGACATATGAGGTATGTGCTTACTCGAGAGAAATTGGGCTACAAATTCAAGTATAAATTTTATCCTTTTACCCCTTGTAAAAATTCAAAAATTGGGTCTACAAGAACATGCAAGTGTAAAAAATGAAGATTTTGAATTTTCTCCTTCACTTTGCTGCTTTTACCGTGAAACACCTAAAGGGTTAAAACACTTACTGAATGTCATTTTGAATACTTTGGGGGGTGCAGTTTTTGTAATGGGGTCATTTATGGGGTATTTCTAATATGAAGACCCTTCAAATCCACTTCAAACCTGAACTGGTCCATGAAAAATAGCGAGTTTGAAAATTTTGTGAAAAATTGTAAAATTGCTGCTGAACTTTGAAGCCCTCTGGTGTCTTCCAAAAGTAAAAACATGTCAATTTTATGATTAAAATATAAAGTAGACATATTGTATATGTGAATCCAAAAAAAATAATATTTGGAATATCAATTTTCCTTACAAACAGAGAGCTTCAAAGTTAGAAAAATGCAAAATTTTCAATTTTTTCATCAAATTTTGGGATTTTTCACCAAGAAAGGATGCAAGTTACCACAAAAATTTACCACTATGTTAAAGTAGAATATGTCACGAAAAAACAATCTCGGAATCAGATTGATAAGTAAAAGCATTCCAGAGTTATTAATGTTTAAAGTGACAGTGGTCAGATGTGCAAAAAAGGGCTGCGTCCTAGAGGTGAAAATGGGCTGTGTCCTTAAGGGGTTAAAGGAGTACTCCAGTGCAGTAAAACTTCTATCCGAATGATAGGGGATACGTGGCTCTCTGGCTCTCCAATAAAGATAAATGGAGGAGGCGCGTTGGCTACCGCTTTGTGCGGGGGTCGACGCACTTCATTCCTGGGGACTGCCAGGGTGCCATGCAGGAGACTGCGGAGGGTCTCAGGGGTCGGAACCCCCTCTCGGATCCTCCTTTGGACAGGGGATAAGTTTTACTGCACTGAAGTACACATTTAAGAACTGTCCGAACCCAATCTGTAAGCCCGACCTGTCATCAATTTCATGATGCCTCAGTAAATAGGGAAGTCCCTGCAGCTTCTTTCCACCCCATTTGGCCTTGATTGACATCTCTCCCTATAACCAAAACAGGAAAAGATCATTAATCAAGGTTGGTGGGCTGGAAAAAAGGAGATTTTTTAACACTTACCGTAAAATCTCTTTCTCGAAGGATCCATTGGGGGACACAGACCGTGGGTGTATGCTGCTGTCTCTAGGAGGTGACACTATGGTAATATAAAAAAAAAGTCGGCTCCTCCCAGCAGGATATACCCGCCTTCAGGCTCTGAGCTAATCAGTTTAAGTTCCAGAGCAATAGGAGGAGACCATCAGGTCAAAGAAAGACCCAAAACTGTCCGAGGACCAGAAGAACAAACATAACTGAACACACCCTCGGACAGAGAACCAAAGGAAAAATCCCAAAAAGGGCGGGAGCTGTGTCCCCAATGGATCCTTCGAGAAAGAGATTTTACGGTGTTAAAAAAATCTCCTTTTCTCTATCGGCTCCATTGGGGGACACAGACCGTGGGACGTACCAAAGCCGTCCCTTGGGTGGGCAGACAATCAGTCAGGCAGACGGCTGTTCCACTGCTGCCTGCAACACTTTACTACCCAGACTAGCATCAGCCGATGCAAAAGTATGAACTCGGTAAAACCTCAAGAAAGTGTGCAAAGACTACCAGGTAGCCGCCTTGCAATCTGCGAGGCCGAGGCTCCATCTGGAGAGCCCAGGATGCCCCAACCGAACAGGTACAGTGAGCCACAACCCTGAAAGGAGGGATCTTCCCCTTACAGCGATAGGCTTCCGAAATGGCGGACCGAATCCACAGAGAAATGGTGGCCTTGGAAGCAGGTGGTCCCTTGCGACAACCTTCCGCAAGGACGAAAAAGGAAGCACACTGATGAAACGAAGAGGTAATGGAGAGATATGACCGAACAGCCCGAACTACGTCCAACATGTGTAGTAAGCGCTCCTTAGGATGAGAAGGAGTAGGACAGGAGTAGGACGGGAGATGAAAAGGCCAAGACCACCTTAGGTAAAAAGGAAGGGTCTGGCCTGAAAACTACCTTGTCCTGGTGGATCACCAGGAACGGAGAACGGCAGGAAAGAGCTGCCAATTCAGACACCCCCCGGATGGAGGTGATAACAAGAAACGCCACTTTCCAAGAAAAGAAACGCCACTTTCCAAGAAAGTAGACGGAGAGGCACCTTTCTAAGGGGCTCAAAGGGTGCACCCTGGAGGGTACTCGGAACCAAATTCAAGTCCCAAGGGGGAGAGGGTGACCAATAAGGAGGGACAGCGTGCGCCACTCCTTGAAGGAAGGCCCGGATATGAGAATTAGAAGCCAGGGGCCGCTGGAAAAGCACAGTAAGGGCCGAAACCTGACCTTAAAGTGAACTGAGAGACAACCCCAGCTCCAACCCTGACTGCAAAAAGGAGAGAAGACGGGGAACCGAGAAGGTTACCAGGGAGAAGTCCCGAGCTTCACACCAACGAAAATAAGACCGCCAAGTAGGGTGGTAAATTCTTGCAGAAGAGGGCTTACGAGCCTTGAGCTTGGTGTGAATGACTTGGGAAGAGAACCCGCGGGCCCTCAAAACCGCAGTCTCAACCGCCACGCCGTCAAATGCAGAGACTGTAAATTGGGGTGGCAAAGAGGACCCTGATAGAGCAGGTCTGGGCGGAGCGGAAGGCGCAGTGGAGCGTCGTCCAGGAGCCTGACTAAGTCGGCGTACCAGGACCTTAGAGGCCAATCTGGAGCTACCAGAATGGCGGGGACGTCCTCTGCCTTGAGAATCCTCAGCACCCAGGTAAGGAGCGGAAGAGGAAGGAACACTAGGGTGTCCACGGCCAGAGCCTAAGGGTCCCACAACTTGGACACAAATGGAAGGATCTTCCAAATGTGGTGGAATGCGAAGAGATCCACGTCCGGAAAGCCCCAGAGGTCGCAGAGCTGCGTGAAGACCTCCGGATGTAGAGACCACTCGCAGGGGTCGTGAGGACCGACTGAGGAAGTCCGCTTCCCCGTTGAGCACTCCTGGAATGTGAGTTGCCAAAATGGCCGGAACCTTGTTCTCCGCCCCGGTGAGAATCTTGGTTACCTCGGCCATGGCTGCCGAGCTGAGAGTGCCGCCCTGTCGATTTATGTACGCCACGGTCGTGGCATTGTCCGACTGAACGCGGACAGGACGGGACTGAAGACGGGCCTCCCAATGAAGAAGACAAAGAAGAATCGCCCCTAATTCCAATATGTTTATCGGAAGAAGGGTCTCCTGGGGAGACCAGAGTCCCTGAACCGTCCGATCCCTGAACACTCCGCCCCAGCCCGACAGGCTGGCATCCGTTGTAACAACCTGCCAGTGAAGAGGAAGAAACGACCGCCCCTGGGGAAGAAGGGGGGAACAGAGCCACCAGAACAGAGCCTGATGGCCCCTGCAAGGGAGAACAATCCGACGATCGAGGGACAGAGGAGACCTGTTCCACGACTTCCATACAAGTGCGGATGGAGACCGATACCCGGGTCCGAAGGGAGCGGACCCCCGACCGGACCGTCAGACGTTTGTCGGAAGAGAAGTTCGGGCAGAGGCAGTGTCGAATCGAAGACCCAGGAAGGTCAGAGACTGGGTAGGACAGCGGACTGACTTGTCCCGGTTGACCATCCACCCGAAGTGAGTCAGAGTGTGGAGAGTGACGTCCAGATTTTCCAGAGTCTGGGCTCTGGTTGGAGCCTTGATGAGAAGGCCGTCAAGATAGGGTATCTCCGAGATTCCCCTCGACCGCAACAGGCCCATCACTGGCGCAAGGATCTTTGTAAAGACCCGAGGAGCCGTGGCTAGACCGAAGGTGAGGGCTACGAATTGAAAGTGCCCCTCCGGAACCGCAAACCGGAGGTACCGATGATGGCCTGGGAATATTGGCACATGGAGGTAGGCATCCTTGATGTCCACTGATGAAAGGAACTCCCCTTGTTCCAGAGACGCCACCACCGAACTGAGGGATTCCATTCGGAAGTGTCGGATGAGAAGAGGACGGTTGAGACGCTTAAGGTCTAGGATTGGTCGCATAAAACAGTCCTTCTTGGGGACCACAAAAAGAATTGAATAGAAACCCCCGAAACCTGGAAGAACGGGAACAATCACCCCCTGGAGAAGCAGAGACTGTAGAGCCGCTCGAGGAGGAGACCGGGGGCCCAGAATCGAAAAAAAGCGGTCCCTCGGAGGGGAGGCGAATTCGATTCGGTAACCGTTGGACACCACGCCCCTGACCCAAAAGTCCTGAATGTGTGAGGTCCAGATGTCTCGAAGCAGCAAGAGACGACCTCCCACCCAAAAAGAAAGCGCGGGTGGGGGCCTCACTTCATGCAGAAGTGGGTTTGCGGTTGCCTGATTTGGACGCAAAAAGGCCGGACCGGTTGGAGTTCGACTTCCAAGACTGGCGTGCCCGGAACGAGGGAGCCTTCTTGTAACGCGAGGGCGCCTGCCGGGACCCTTTGCTGGAGCCAGAGGTCCGAAAGGACTTTCTTTGGGAAGTAGGGCGAGCCTTATTTTGAGGTAACAAGGAACTCTTACCTCCCGTTGCCTCAGAGATAATCTCATCAAGGCGATTGCCAAAAAAGACGGCCCCCCGTATAGGGAAGCTCCGTGAGGGACCCTTTGGAAGCGGCATCCAAGTTTTAAGCCACATAGAGCGGCGGAGAGCCGCTAGGTGACCCACTGCAAAGGCAGAACAACGGGCTGACTGCATGGCAGCTGCGCACAGGAAGTCCCCAGCATTAGAGCATTGGAGAGCCAGAACAGAAAGATCCTCAGGAGAGGATCCCGCTAAGATATCCTGATGGAGCCTTTGGCACCACTCCTACAAGGCCTTGGACACCCATGTGGAGGCGAAGATGGGAAGAGGAGAAGAGCCAGCTGCATCAGAAGCAAACTTCGTCAAGGAGTCTACCTCCTTGTCCGTGGAATCCTTGAAGGCAGCGGCATCTGCCAGAGGCAGTGTAGTCACCTTAGAGATCCGGGAGATTGGTGGATCCACTGAGGGAGGGGAAACCACCTTAGCGACAAAGACTTTGTCAAATGGATAACGTTCTTGAATTGTCTTGATTTCCGGGAACCTCTTGTCTGGATGTTTCCATGCAGATTCCAGAATGTCGTTAAAGTCAGAATGAGAGCTGAACCTTTGAGGTGCTGCTTTAGCATGATAAAAGGATACTTCTGGATTGACATCCGAAGATCCTGGGTCCTCTAAGGAAAGGTGTCTCTGATGGCTGTCACCAATGAGTTCACCTTTGCAATTGAGTCCGAGCAGTCCTCCGAGTCAGATGCCGGCTCGGAAGCCTCGTCCACCAGTTCACCAAGGGAATGAGAATGATTAGAGGCAGACCTGGAGGGGGGCGACCCTGACCGGGTACGCAGCTCTGGTGTGGCGACTCCGAGAACGTCCTCTGGAGGAGCGACGTTTGTGCCCAGATGACAGGGGGGGCAGGACCCACGAGGGGAACGCTCACGTCTATCTGAAGACTCAATGGAAGAGTCAGACGAGGAACCCCTAGTACGCTTGAGGAGCGGGCCCTCTCAGAGGTCCTGTGCAGGGAAGACCCCTTCAAGGCGGACACCACTTCCCGGGAGGCCTCAGCCACCGAAACGGGAGACTTGGGTCAAGTCAGCCATATACTGGGTCAGGGAAGAAACCCAGGTTGGTGGAGCGGCTGAACCCACCGGAACCGAAAGGGGATCAGGGGGTACCAGGGGGTCTGGGGGAGCAGGCAGGGCAAGTGGGCTCAGTAGAGCCAGGCATCTTGGTATTACAGTGCTTACAGAGAAAATAAGTCCCAGGCTTCTGTTTAGAGGGAGAAACAGCCCTGGGTACGGGCATAATAAAAGACTGTGTCCCCTGTCAGCGGCAGAGAGGAGAGCTCGCTCCGTGCAGCTATAGTGAAGGAACAGGCGAGCCAATAGGAAGAGAGGGGCGTGCCCGAAGCCAGGCACTAACTAACTGACCCCTTCTGACTGAATTTCGCACCCCAGGCGCTGATTGGAGGCTGCTTCACGACTCTGAGAGCTCCCAGCCCTGTGGTCAGCGCTATAGACCGGCCGAGAAGAACTGTCAAGGTGCCCGCTCCTCCTTGTCCCGAGCGCACCTGTCGTCGCATATGCGCTCGGGGGAATAGAGCGGGCAGCCTAACGCCGGCAGAGGCTGCCGGAGAAAGTGAAACTAAGCCGACGCTGAGAACGCCCGGCCCGTACCAGCGCCGCGGCTGTCAGCCGTGTAAGAGGCGCTGTCTGCATAGTGAAAGTAAAGCCGGCGCTGAGAGCGCCCGGCTCGTAACAGCGCCGCGGCTGACAGCCGCATATAAGGCGCTGAGGACATAGTGCACTAAACACACACACATATAAAGTGAAGTGCCCCACACACACATATAAAGTGAAGTGCCCCATATTTACTGCCCCCTTAGGTGCCACTGCTCCCCAGGAATAAAAATGCAGCCCCTGAATGAGACAGCTCCATAAGAAAGGTGGGACAAAAATAGGGGGTCTCCAGAGGTTGCAAGTCCGTACCTATGGAGAAAAGTACTTACCTCAGTCAGAAGAACTTGCCTAATGGAGTCTTCAGTGAAGTCTTCAGTCAGCTTTAGTTACCTGCATCACGCCTGGCTGCTATGCGTGAGCGAGGCGAGCAGGAAAATAGGTGGATCCGGACCCATGAGGTACCACCCAGGCGCGGACCGTTGGCGAGGGGGGGGGGGGGTGAACAGCGCATATACGCAATGTCTGTGCCCCCTTACTCGCAATGGGGAAACAGGGAACCGGAGTCCCTGAGTCCCCATCTGAAAACAGAAAAGAAAAGGGAATAAAAAACGAACACGTCCCTATACTAGGAAAACAAAAAAAACAGAAGACCTGGTCTGGAGCAAACCAGACCAGGTCCACCTCCTTCAGACACTAAGCTTTAACTGATTAGCTCAGAGCCTGAATGCGGGTATATCCTGCTGGGAGGAGCCGACTTTTTTTATTACCATAGTGTCACACCTCCTAGAGACAGCAGCATACACCCACGGTCTGTGTCCCCCAATGGAGCAGATAGAGAAAAGCTGCCTGGGACTACTCAGATGACTTGTGGTTTTATTCAGCATGAAATGTACTGACCGGTTCTCTTTAATAGGAACCTGTCAAGTCCTTAGAGCCTCACATACTGGTCCTGGTACCAAACAGGTCAGAACAGCATTCCAACAAAGTTCTCCTCAGCTCTCTGCAATAGTCATGCCACAGCCCCTCTTACCAGTCAGGCTTCATTGACTGCCTGAGTGTAGAGCTTCTCTTGAGCTGCACTCAGATTTTGCTCAAACTTGTGTGAGTGACATCCTAACACAAATGGGAGGTAGCTCAGATACAGATACCTTTTCTGAGACTAGGTGCAGCTGCTTTCTTATAGAGGACCCAAGAAGGCCTTTCCTGATTTGCTATTGATCTAAATACTTTTATTCCTCATGAAAAAACTGGGTTAACTTTTCTTAAAGCTATGTGTCATGCAGCTTCATTGTTATTTTTTTTATAATAATGTTTTTTCTTTAGTAAAATCAGTACATAAACTATGATTAAAGGGAACAGCATATTTTAGCATATATAATGCCTGGCAATGCGTTATATATATGGTATAAATCATCATCCTCACCATCCCCGGGGGACATTTGTGCCCCCAGGTATGGTGAAGATATAAAGTTCCCCCCCAGCTGCCCCGCAAGTAGTCCCCTGGGCAGGGACTTACACTTACCAGCTCCATTTGCTGCGGCCCCGACGGCTTGAATGACGGCTCGCATTACTGCTCTGCTCCCTAAGCAGACGGAGCAGAGCGGTTGGGGCGGGGCCATGGCCGCAGAGAACGGAGCTGGTAACTTTAAGTCCCTGCCCAGGGGACTACTTGCCGGATGGCCTGGGGGGACTTTATAACTTAATTTCTTCACCATCCCTGGGGGCACAAACGTCCCCTGGGGATGGGGAGGATAATGATTTTAGCATATATAACGCATTGCCAAGCATTATATATGCTAAAATATGCTGATTGCTTCCCTTTTAAGGCACATATGAGGAAAATTTTTGTACATTATAGGCCTCTTTCACACTGTCGTCAGGCTCTGATATATATAGAGCTCCGTCGCCAAGGCCGTCAAAATGACTGGAGTTTAGCGCAGAAAACAATAGTGCATGCATTATTTTTTTCTCTATTAAACTCCAGTAAACTACCAGATCCCTGACAGTCCCCTTTCATGTCAATTATATCCCTAGGAACCCAATGGAGTCAGTTGTGCTCCAACCTGTTTTGGGGCCATTCAGCACAAAAGAACCAAACTGAGCCAGAAAAGGACAGAGCACAATGGCAAATGTGAATGTTGCCTAAATATTACAAGCTCAATACAAGTAATACAAGTAACTGGTTTGACAAAATTTTTTCATTTTAGCCAGTCAGATACCATATGCTTTTCAATAACAGTAGGGTTTTTTTAGTCATACATTTGTTATTCAGAATAAACAGGAACTGGACATCACAGAGCTATTTAGAAAAGATGATCAGAAAAGGTCCTCTTTAACCCCTTAAATGCACAATTGCGGGGGGTAGTGGTTGATCCACTATTTAGGCAGCCGGAGGGCTTACCTTTCAGTCCTTTGCTTTTCTACTGATAGAGCCTACCTGGAGCAGGCTCTACCAACAGAGAGCAGAGCACATAGATCAAAACAGTTCAATAGAATGATTCCTCCCCATACAAGTCCCCTAAGGGGCTTAACCCCTTAAGGACAAAGCCCATTTTGACCTTAAAGCGTACCTGTCATAGTGCAGAAAAAAAGTGATGTTACTCAGGACCCAATCCTGATCATGTGCATATCATTTTTAGGTGTCTGGGACCTATACATCCAGAGATATAAGCATTTATCTGCTGGTGAGTTACTTTTTCATTGTGCAGGCTGGAGGGGGCGTGTCAGTCTGTCTCCCTCACAGGAGCAAGCCTGGGCAGTCAGCCAATCAGTACTCTCTACTCTGTAACCCTTTCCTCTCTGGTTTTATGCTGTGTCATGTTACACAGAGAAAGATACTTGGAGCTTGCCTGCAGTAATCAGAAGACATTATGGTGAATTCATAACAGGATAACATTTATAAATATAAGAATAGATCTTTAGAAAATTAGTGCAAGGATTTTTTTGATAAGAGTACAGCATTTTTATGAATACATGTTCTATCTATCTGTTTTATCTTCTCCTAGTAAAGCTGGATGCTAATGAGCATAGCTGTCACTATGTGTGTCATTCATTTTTCACATACTGAATGTCTGACCAACTTCTTTGTCATTCAGGAGTCCGAGAAAGCTTTGACTATTTCAGCATGCTGGGAGTTGTAGTTTAGTAACAACTGAAGCTGCAATGTTTGTAAATAACTGTGTTAGAGCAGTGTTGCCTCCAGCTGTTGTAAAACTACAGCTCCCAGCATGTCCACACATCCTTTATCTGTAGTTTTGCATACACTCCATAGAAATCTCCTATACTGGATACCGGTATGCTTTACGGCTGGTATTCAGTATGCTGTAAAATCTAGACTAGTCTGTCTGGCTAAAAGACAGGCGACCCCTAGTGGCGGCTATTTTGAGCTTGAATTTCAGGTGAAAATGTAAATTTTTTTTAACAGGTGTATATTGTGAAATGTCATATTATAATGAGTCCTGCAATATATGAAAAGTTTTTAACAATGACAGTGCCTCTTTAAGGACCAGGCAAATTTTATTCTTGCTGTTTTGTTGTTTCCTACTCGCCTTCTAAAATCCATAACTTTTATATTTCCATCTACAGACCCATATTAGGGCTTGTTTTTTGTGTGACCAATTGTACTTTGTAATGAAACCCCTCATTTTACCATAAAATGTACGGCGAACCCAAAAATATATTTTTTTAAAGGGGTTCTCCGGTGCTTACACATCTTTTCCCCTATCCAAAGGATAGGGGATAAGATGCCTGATCGCGGGAGTCCCGCTACTGGGGACCCCCGTTATCTTGCACACGGCACCCCGTTTGTAATCAGTCCCCAGAGCGTGTTCGCTCCGGGTCTGATTACAGGAGACCACCGGGCCGGCGGCATGTGACGTCACACCTCCGCGTGATGTCACGCTCCGCCCCTCAATGCAAGCCTACGGGAGGGGGCGTGATAGCTGTCACGCCCCCTTCCGTAGGCTTGCATTGAGGGGAGTAGCGTGACGTCACATGGTAAAAATTACATGTGTTCTTTATTCTGTTGGCCAATACGATTAAAATGATACCCATGGCTAGATTCTCTTATATTTTTGTAACGCTTAAAAAAAAAAAAAAATCTAAAACTTTTTGTATAAAATAAGTAATCTAAAATCGCCCTATTTTGACCACCTATAACTTTTTCCTTTTTCCGTATATAGGGCAGTATGAGGACTCTGTACTTTTGCGCTGTCATCTGTACTTTTTATCGATACCACATTTGCATATATAAAACATTTAGATAATTTTCTATTAATTTTTTGGGGAATAAAATGTGACAAAGCAGCATTTTTGATGTTTACGCCATTCACCGTGGGGGATCATTAACATTATATTTTGATAGTTCGGACATCAACCCCTTTTCATTTTTTTCTCATCAACTTCTAAAAATCATAACGCTTTCAATCTTGCAAATAAAATTCCATATGATAGCTTTTTTTTTTGCGCCACCAATTCTACTTTACAGTGAGTCATTTTACCAAAAAATCCACAGTGAAACGGAAAATTCATTGTGCGACAAAATTGAAGAAAAAATTTCATTTTGTAACTTTGGAGGCTTCCGTTTCTACGCAGTGCATTTTTCTTTAAAAATGGCACCTTATATTTATTCTGTAGGTCCATACAATTAAAATTATACTCTACATACTACATGTAGGAAAATGTATACGTTCAAAATTCTCATCTTCTGACCCCTATATGGGCTGGAATGAGGGCTCATTTTTTTGCGCCGTGTTCTGAAGTTTTTATCGGTACCATTCTTGTATTGATGGGACTTTTTGATCGCTTTTTATTCATTTTTTCATTATATAAAAAGTGACCAAAAATTAGCTATTTTGGACTTTGGAATTTTTTTGCGCGTATGCCATTAACCGTTTAATTAATGATATATTTTAGTAGTTCGGACATTTCCGCCTGCGGCGATACCAAATATGTTTATTTTTATTTACAGCTTTTTTTTTATGGGAAAAGGGGGGTGATTCAAACTTTTATTAGGGAAGGGGTTAAATGACCTTTATTAACTTTTTCTTTTTTTTTTTTCACTTTTTTTTTTGCAGTGTTATAGCTCCCATAGGGGGCTATAACACTGCACACACTGATCTTTTACCCTGATCCCTTCAAAGCCATAGCTTTGCATGGATAAGCATAATAGGGGGTTGATTGCTCAAGCCCATAGCTCAGGCTTGGAGCAATCAAACGCCGATCGGACGCGACTGAGCAAGGTAAGGGGACCTCCACTCGCGTCCTAGCTGATCGGGAAGCTTTTACTTTAGTTTTAGACACGGCAATCAACTTTGATCGCCGCATCTGAAGGGTTAATAGCACGCAGCACAACGATCTGTGCCAAAAGCTATTAGCCCAGGGTCCCGGTTATCATAAGCCTCCGGGACAGACCCGGTATGACGCGGGGTCACGGCATGACCCTGTTTTAAATACCGGGATCGGGCGCAGGGCGTACAGGTACGCCCTGCGTCCTTAAGAGGTTAACGCACGCAGTGATACCAAATAGGTTTATAAAAATAAAAAATAAATGCTTTTTGGGGGTAAAATCGGAAAAACTGACAATTTTCATTTTTATTGGGGGAGGGGATTTTTCAATATTTTTTTTACTTTTTATTTTTACATTTTTTCTACTTTTTTTGTACACTTTTTATGTCTCCATAGGGGACTATCTATAGCAATCATTTGATTGCTAATACTGTTCAGTGCTATGCATAGGACATAGCACTGATCAGTATTATTGGTCATCTTCTCCTGTGGTCTGCTCGATTTCAGAACAGAGCAGGAGACGGATGGAGGCAAGTGAGGGGACCTCCGTCCGCCATTACAGATGATCGGAATGCTGCGGCAGCGCCGCGGGCAATTCGATCATCTATTTTAACGTACACATTGCCGCAGATGCCGTGATCTGTACTGATCACGGCATCTGAGGGGTTAATGGCGGACATCCGCATGTCTTCCATCACCGGTGGGTCCCCGGCTGCTGATAGCTCCGACGCTCGCGGTCATACACGAGCGAAGTACCGCCAAACCAGGACGTAAATTTACGTCTGTGGTCGTTAAGGGGTTAATAAAGTGAAAGAAAAAAAAAAAGAAAAAAAAAACACATACATTAGCCCCCTTTCATTTTAAAATCTTAAATCACGCCTCTTTTCCTATTTTTTATATAAAAACTATGTAAACAAAATACAAATTTATATATTTGGTATGGCTGCGTGCAAAATTGTGTTTATTAAAAAATAACATTATTAGTCCTGTATGGTGAATAGTGTAAATGTAAAATAAAGTACCAAATGGCAGCTTTTTTTTTTTTTATCCCATTATATCTCAGAAAAAATTTTGTAAAAAAGGGATCAAAAAGTCAAAACCAAAATTGTACTAATTAAAACTAAAACTCACAGCAAAAAAAAAAAAAAAAAAAGCCTCATATAAAAACAAAATGTAAAAAATTATAGGGGTCAGAATATGGTAAAGTAAAAAGAGGGGTTAATATCCCTACACTGTACAAACATAACATAGAGCACATTCTTTGCACTAGTAATTCTTGGTCTATACTGATTTATAGCTTACCGAGAATCACGACCTGCTGTTTTATTCTTTACCGCTGCCTCATCACCACCTGAACTGTCATCGTCCGACTCTTCTGACTGAAGACCTTCCACCATAGACCTCAAAGGACCTGGTAAGAAGAACCAAAATCAAAAATACATAATGTCCTAACTTTTATATTTGATGGTATGCCTTTTACAAGGAAAGAATGAGACTTGCTTTTCTAGTTTACACAAGTGACGTCGCTTTGCAGTCACAGTTCATATTGACTTTAAGTAATAACTAGTGTTGTTGAGAGACATCTGACTTTAACGGTGATGAAGCAAATCATTAGAAGAGTTTTACTTCAAATTTGACCAAGCATTCCAGATATCATTGAGAATTTTTCTTCAGAATTGTAAATCTGTTTCTAGCACTGGCCCTGTGGATTAGGCTAATATTGGGCGGAGGAGAGACAGAAGGTGGGATGTGCTGTGTCTTGTAGAGGTTCCGGCCAAGGATCAGGATACTGGGAATTTTTTTGTGTGCTGGTAATGTGTAGGAGCACCAAATTTATTTAATGGTCTAAGGACATTTGCTAAATTTTGTGGAGGTACACATTTTCAAAAATTTCACTCTTCACAAACACCAAAAAGCTAAGCTAAGTCTGGGCTGGTGTAGTTTTGCAACTATTTGGCATTATATTGCAGTTGGCATTATATTGCAGTTGATATATTCATTATCACTGCATAAGAGTAACCTTAACAGCTGGTCTGTACACACTAAAAATAAAAAAAAAATAAAAAAAGTGTAAACCCAAAGCCAAAAATCACAATAGATAGCCCGAGGCGCAACGCTGCGACAAATATACACACAAAACCGTCGAAACACCATGATAAATGACCCTCATTGTGAGCAGCTGTTCTCCAAGTATTTTGCAGTGGAAGCAGCGCAACGTGTGTAATCAGTTTGGACTGACCCACATGGGACCTAATAATGCCACCAGGGCTGTGGAGTCGGTAGATAAATGTTCCGACTCCGGAGTTTTTTGTACTTCCGACTCCCCGACTCCTCTGTATTAATATGCAAGTGTATTTTATACATTCCTTGAAGGAAAGAAAGGCAACATACATGTCATTACCACAGGACTACTGGCTGGGAAGCCAACAGTCTACTGTATTGAACAGTTTGTGTGCTGATCTGCTGCTGAAGATAGGGCAGTGGGAGGATCCAGGAAGGGGCATTTATTATAAAAACATAATTTCCCTAGTAGAATCCCATAGTAATGTTTAAAGGGATACTCCACCCCTAGACATCTTATCCCCTATCCAAAGCATAGGGGATAAGATGTCAGATCGCTGGGGTCCCGCTGCTGGGGACACCCGGGATCGCCGCTGCGGCACCACGCTATCATTACTGCACAGAGCAAGTTCGCTCTGTGCGTAATGACAGGCGATACAGGGGCCAGAGCATCGTTACGTCATGGCTCCGCCACTCGTGACATCACGGCCCACCCCCTTAATGCAAGTCTATGGCAGGGGCGTGACGACTGCCACGCCCCCTCCTATAGACTTGTATTCAGGGGGCAGAGCCATGACGTGACGATGCTCCGGCCCCTGTATCGCCCGTCATTACGCACAGACTCGCTCTGTGCAGTAATGATAGCGCGGTGCCGCAGCGGCGATCCAAGGGGTCCCCAGCAGCAGGACCCCGGCGATCTGACATCTTATCCCCTATCCTTTGGATAGGGGATAAGATGTCTAGGGGCGGAGTACCCCTTTAAGCTAACAATCGAGTTTACAAGTTTTTATAGCCTTTTTCCAATGGTTTACAGCTTTAGTCTTGAACTATTGACCCCCTATTCCCTTCACTTATACAAGTGTCTCTAGTCCTGCAAAAAACATATTTACTTAATCCCTTATCAGTGAGAGGCTAGGTTACCCATGTGTTCCCTGTAACAGCAGAACACAACACTATGGAAAGTATAAGTATTGCCGCTCCTAATTGTGCATTGCGTGCCATATAGTGAAGCACATGAAAAGCATGCTTCTTCACGGTCACTTAACGTGTTTGTTTTGCGGTTACGTGAGGCACTGCATGCATTGGTCTTTATTCTTACAGAAGAGAAGTCATTAATTATAACTTTTTGTGAATTGGGACATTTAAACATGCTTCTTTATTTTTTTTATTCCAATCTAAATTTAGTAGGAGTCTGAGTCGGTGCATTGTTTGCCGACTCCAGGTACCCAAAATTTCCACCGACTCCTCGACTCTGTCTCCACAGCCCTGAATGCCATTCCCCTCTTCTCAGAGATGGGGAGCACAGGCACCAACAGCATGCTACTTAAAACCTTTAAAGCGTACCCGTCAAATCCAACAAAAAAATATATATTTTTAAAATATATCACTCAGTACCTAATCCTGACCATGTACATCTAATTTTTATGTGTCTAGCACCTTTATTTTTTTTTATTACACTTTTAATTTAGTTCACTAGTCTGAATTCCTCCCAAAGGGAGGGGGCGTGGCCTCACGGCAGGTCTCCACCCCCTCCCTCAGTATGCTGTCTCACCTAGCATTAGCAAAACTACAACTCCCAGCTTGTCCTCACTGACAGTAGCGGGACACAAGCTGTAAGTGGGAGGATTTTTCCTCCAGATGTGAGCCCTGCACTCACAGCTGTCAATCAAGGAAGTGTGTCCATGACATAGGTGATGATGCATGGACACAGCAGGACTAGTATGTGTCCAAGCAGGCAGGGGGGGCAGTTGTTTGACTGGCTTTTTCATTATGAAATACTATTGGTTTTGCATGCTTTACAACATATCAAAAGTTTTTATATCTGACAGTGCCCATTTAAGGTTAGTTTCACATTTGCATTGGAGCTTCATTTGAGTCCTTAGCTGCAGAATACATTTAAATAACCGGACAATATATATTTATTTTTTTTAATTTTTTTTCCTGGTTATAGTCCAGTGATATAACAGACAAAAACCATATTAAGAGGCTATTCACACATACAGTATCCAGTACATATTAAGTGCTCTTGATTTAATGCTGCAGATTTTAATGTAAACTAATTGACTAAACACAGAATAAAATCTGCAGCATCAAAAATGCCTCTCTCACACACACACAGCAGATTTTGCTATGAGCAGACACCCAGGCACTGTGAGTGAAGTAGGCCAGCCGCGTATCTTCCTTCGCACACAGGGCTGCAGTGGGGTAGCCATGTGTGTGTCTGCTCATAGCAGAACTTGCAGCATATTTCCCACAGCCTCCAATAAACGCAACAGGAAATAATCTATAGCTTAGTCTCAATTCATGTATATGCAAGTACATCAATAATGTGCACATTGCAGTCCAAGAAACTTAAAAAAGAGGCAGAGCATAACACAGAAAAGTCCCAGCAAAATACCATACAAACATGCCTTACCGCCGTCTGCATAAACTCCAACACATATTTTGCTCAATGCTGAGCTTCCTCAGGGGGAGTCGAGGAAGCTCAGCATTGAACAAAACATATGTTGGGGTTTATGCAGGCGGTGGTAAGGCATGTTTGTATGGTATTTTTGCCAGCTTCATTTTCCACTACTAAACAGAATTTGCATGAGAGGCCCTGGAATGAAGACTCCAATGTGAATCTATCCTAACCACCTACACTGTATGTTACTACCTACTATGCAGAAAATTATTGCAAAGAGACCTTTGGGATCAGAGTTTTCCCTTCTTCTAGTGCTGTATTCCCTCATCTCAATGTATACTATTAGAGCATCGGTACAGTTGTGGCATTACATCATGGCCAATATACACCTTAGGGGAGATTTATCAAAACCTGTGCAAAGGAAAAGTTGCCCAGTTAACTCCCCATAGCAACCAATCAGATCACTTCTTTCATTTTGCAGAGGCCTTGTTTAAAATGAAAGTGAATGGATTGGTTGCTATGTGCAACTTGGCAAGTTTTCCTCTGGACAGGTTTTGATAAACCTGCCCCCCCCCCTCTTGAGTCAGGAAGGCATCAGCCACAAGGTATTTTACATATTACATGCTGTGTTAACCTCACTCTCTTTCAGTGATCATATGTCAGACCCCTAATCTTATGTTTAGCACTATACTGAGGAGAGGTGATAAATGTTGGTTGTGGGACAACTCCTTTAACCCCTTAAGGACAAAGCCCATTTTCACCTTAAGGACCAGAGCGTTTCTGACCACTGTCACTTTAAGCATTAAAGGGGTAGTCCAGTGGTGAAAAACTTATCGCCTATCCTAACGATAGGGGATACGTTTGAGATCGCGGGGGGTCCGACCGCTGGGGCCCCATGCGATCTCTCTGTACGGGGGCCAGGTTCTCCGGCCAGATAGGAGGTGTTGACCACCGCACGAAGCGGCAGCCGACACGCCCCCTCAATACATCGCTATGGCAGAGCCGGAGATTGCCGAAGGCAGCGCTCCGGCTCTGCCATAGAGTTGTATTGAGGGGACGTATCGGCCGCTGCTTCGTGCGGAGGTCGACACGCCCCCTTCCCGCGGGCTGTCGGGGCCCCATACAGGAGATCGCGGGGGCCCCAGTGGTCGGACCCCCCACGATCTGCAACTTATCCCCTATATTAGGATAGGGGATAAGTTGTTCGCCACTGGACTGCTCCTTTAATAACTCTGGGATGCTTTTACCTTTCATTCTGATTCCAAGATTGTTTTTTCGTGACATTCTACTTTATGTTAGTGGTAAATTTTTGTCGATACTTGCATCATTTCATGGTGAAAAATTCCAAAATATTATGAAAAAAATTGAAAATTTAGCATTTTTCTAAGCTCTCTGCTTGTGAGGAAAATAGACATTCCAAATAAATTATATATTGATTCACATATACAATATGTCTACTTTATGTTTGCATCATAAAGTTGACATGTTTTTACTTTTGGAAGACACCAGAGGGCAGCAATTTTCAAATTTTTCACAAAATTTTCAAAATCGAAATTTTGCAGGGACCAGTTCAGTTTTGAA
The DNA here is from genome assembly GCF_029499605.1 of Hyla sarda. Lineage (NCBI taxonomy): Eukaryota > Metazoa > Chordata > Amphibia > Anura > Hylidae > Hyla > Hyla sarda. The sequence goes on along the minus strand of NC_079189.1, from coordinate 251,590,543 downwards.
GTGGATTTGAAGGGCCTTCATATTAGAAACACCCCACATATGAGCCCATTATAAAAACTGCACCCCTCAAAGTATTCAAAATGACATTCAGTCAGCGTTTTAACCCTTTAGGTGTTTCACAGGAATAGCAGCAATGTGAAGCAGAAAATTCAAAATCTTCATTTTTTTACACTTGCATGTTCTTGTAGACCCAGTTTTTGAATTTTTACAAGGGGTAAAAGAAGAAAAAGCCCCCCCCACAATTTGTAACCCAATTTCTCTGGAGTAAGGAAATACCTCATATGTGTATGTCAAGTGTTCGACGGGCGCAGTAGAGGGCTCAGAAGGGAAGGAGCAACAATGGGATTTTGGAGAGTGAATTTTGCTGAAATGGTTTTTGGGGGCATGTCGCATTTAGGAAGCCCCTATGGTGCAAGAACAGCAGAAAACCCCACATGGCATACCATTTTGGAAACTGCACCCCTAAAGGTACATAACGAGGGGTCCAGTGAGCCTTAAACCACAGGTGTTTGACGACTTTTCGTTAAAGTCGGCTGTGTATATGAAAAAATAAATTTTTTCACTAAAGTGCATTTTTCCCCCCATATTTACTATTTTTACAAAGGGTAATGTGAGAAAAGCCCCCCAAAATTTGTAACCCCCATCTCTTCTGAGTATGCAAATACCCCATGTTAGGATGTATAATGCTCTGCGGGCGCACTACAATGCTCAGAAGAGAAGGAGTCACATTTGGCTTTTGGAAAGGAAATTTTGCTGAAATGGTTTTTGGGGGGCATGTCGCATTTAGGAAGCCCCTATAGTGCCACAACAGCAAAAAAATAAAATAAAAAAAAACACATGGCATACTATTTTGGAAACTACACCCCTCAAGGAACGTAACAAGGGGTACAGTGAGCCTTAATACCTCACAGGTGTTTGACAACTTTTTGTTAAAGTTGGATGTATAAATGAAAAATAAAAATGTCCCTAAAATGCTGGTTTTTCCCCAAATTTTAAATTTTTACAAGGGGTAATAGGAGAAAATGACCCCCAAAATTTGTTACCCCATTTCCCAGTATGGAAATACCCCATGTGTGGACGTCAAGTGCTCTGCTGGTGCACTACAATGCTCAAAAGAGGAGGACCACCATTGAGCTTTTAGAGAGAATTTGTTTGGAATGGGGTCACATGTTGCCATTGTTCTGGCACTATGGGGGCTTTGTAAACACACGTGGCCTCCAATTCCGGACAAATTTTCTCTCCAAAAGCCCAATGGCGCTCCTTCTCTTCTGAACATTGTAGTGCACCCGCAGAACACTTTACATCCACATATGGGGTATGTTCTTACTCAGAAGAAATGGGGTTACAAATTTTGGGGTGCTTTTTTTTCCTATTTTCCCTTGTGAAAATGAAAAATTTCGGGTAACACCAGCATTTTAGTGAAAAAAATGTTTTTTGTTCATTTTCCCATCCAACTTTAAGGAAAATTTGTCAATCACCGGTGGGGTGTTAAGGCCCGTGTTACATTCCGTGAGGGGTGTATTTTCCAAAATGGGGTCACATGTGGGTATTTAACTTTTTTGCGTTTATGTCAGAACCACTGTAAAATCAGCCACCCCTGTGTAAATAACCCATTTAGGCCTCAAATGTACATAGTGCGCTCTCACTCCTGAGCCTTGTTGTGCGCCCGCAGAGCATTTTACAAATACATATGGTGTATTTCCGTACTCAGGAGAAATTGCATTTTGGGGGTCGTTTTTTTTTAACCTTTTACCGCTTGTGAAAATAAAAAGAATGGGGCAACACCAGCATGTTAGTGTAAACTTTTCCTTTCCATAAGGGGTAAAGGGGAGAAAAAGCCCCCCCAAAATTTGTAGTGCAATTTCTCCCGAGTACAGAAATACCCCATATGTGGCCCTAAACTGTTTCGTTGAAATACGACAGGGCTCCGAAGTGAGAGAGCGCCATGCGCATTTGAGGACTAAATTAGGGATTGGATAGAGGTGGACATAGGGGTATTCTATGCCAGTGATTCCCTCAAACCTCGAGCAGTTTCAAAACTACAACTCCCAGCATGTACTGACAGACCGTGCATGCTGGGATTTGTACTTTTGAAACAGCTGGAGGTAAACTGGTTTGAAAACCTTCAGTTAGGTTCTGTTACCTAAGTCAGTATTTTCCAACCAGTGTGCCTCAAGCTGTTGCAAAACTACAACTCCCAGCATGTACTGATCGCCGAAGGGCATGCTGGGATTTGCAGTTTTGTAACATCTGGAGGGCTACAGTTTAGAGACCACTGTACAGTGATCTCCTAACTGTGGACCCTCCAGATGTTGCAAGTCTACAAATCCCAGCATGCCCAGACAGCAAACTGTAGTCTGGGCATGCTGGGAGTTGTAGTTTTGCAACATCTGGAGGGCTAAAGTTTAGAGACCACTGTATAGTGGTCTCAAACTGTAGCCCTCTAGATGTTGCAAGGCAACTCACCGGCTTCCGTAGGATCCAGGGAGCTGTATTCGCCATCCTCTTCTGCTGCCGATCGCCGCCCGCTGTCGTCGCCGATGGGGGAGTGGACTTCAGCGCCGGTCCCTGTCTGTTTTCCCGTTCTGCCCCGCCTAGTGTGGGTGGGCAGAAAAGGGAAACCGAAAGTTAACCCCCCCCCCCGTCACCGATCTGCTATTGGTCGTCGCTTCTAGACGATCAATAGCAGGGATAGGAGGGGTGGCACCCCTGCCACCTCACTCCTATCCCTTCAGGAGGATCGTAGGAGTCTTGGACAACCCCGATCCCCCTTATTTTCCGGGTCACTGGAGAACCGTATGATCTGGAATAGCCGCAAATCCCTGTGTGAATTCACCGTCGAGTCTCAGGACCCCCCTAGGCATTTGCACAGGGTGCCTGCCGATAGATATCCCAGTCCGGTCCCCATCCGGCGCGGAGCGGGTACCGAACTTCCCACGAGCATACAGGTACGCCCTTCGCCCCCAAGAGGTTAAACAAAGTGATTATCGGAACTGTCCCTTAAATAAATAGCTGTGCATGTTATGTGTCAAAACATGTCTTAGTATTAAAATGAGAAAATCATGATTAAATTTGAGATTTGTCATTACGTTCTGAAGAAAAAAAAATATTTTTATTTTAGGCAATAATTGCGCAGCCTTAATGTGCAGGAATAAAGCCACTTCGTGACCGCTAAAACATCTTTTACAGCAGTTACTAAGAAAGTACTGTGGCTTCCTTGAGCTCTAATGCACCATGTGCATTCACAGTGACTTGAGGCCAGGCGAAGGAGTCTGATATATTCTGAGGAGGCTTCCTCCTTGCACCACCAGATATGATGGCAGTTTCTTCTCTCTTTTTTAGTCTCTAATCCAACTGGGTGGCAGGACAAGGAAGCCTTCATTGAATATATCTACCTTTTTCTTCCAGCACCAAGTGACCAAACTTTTTGAATTTAGTTAAAGGGGTACTCCACTGGAATTATTATTTTATTTTTTTTTAAATCAACTGGTGCCAGAAAGTTAAACAGATTTGTAAATTACTTCTATAAAAAAATCTTAATCCTTCCAGCTGCTGTTATGATCACACAGGAAGTTATTTTCTTTTCAAATTTCCTTTCAGTCTGACCACAGTTCTCTCTCCCAGACGAAGGTGACGTACCGAAACGTACGTTGGAGTGGTGCTATCCTGGTCTCTGCCAGTGTATTCTACCTTGATGACACGGTTGTATTAGGTCTGTATCCCGTATACCTGCTTTTCAGGTTGTAGCTGTGTATGCACACTGCACCTTAGTTACATGTTAACACTGTAGGCTCACAGGAGCTGTTTTATCTGCAATGTGCAATATATATTGATGTGCAATAAGTGCGACACAGTTATCTTTATATGTGTTATAGGAGTGTTGTCGCCATCTTTATTATAGCTTTTTTAAATTCTTATACTCAATTTGGGACATACCTTATAAATATAATTATCAGTATTATTACTACTACCTTGTGCAGAGCCGGTGATATCACCGTTTTGTTGCTGTATTCCTCTTTTTCATAAACATGTTTTTTTATGAATGTCTTTTCTACGGAAATAATAAAATTGGTGTCTTTTGGACACACACTTCTTTTTAAAAATGACTGTTGTGTTCTCTTGGTTTTTTGATGTGTTAGATTGGAGTTCATAGATAGACGGCCTGTACCTTGAATTGGGGTGTCAGTTGACAGTGCTCAGTATTGAGTGTAGTACCGCAGGTGTATAGTGTATATATATTATTCCCCAATACCGTGTCCTCTGTTTTCTATATACATTGACAAACAGTTATGTCATGGGTTTGTTCAAGAGGTATAGAGAGCTGAGGAGTTAGGCCCTCTCCATGCCTGGTGGCTCCCTGCTGCTCTCAGGGCCATCAATAATAGCTGGCACCGAGTGATCTCAGTTGCTGGCCATTTTAAACAGTTTAGATCTTTTAGTATCGCTTCGTGCGTAATTGTACAAACTATTAAAATATAACATTATGTATCCCATACGGTAAATGATGTAAATGTAAAAAAAAAAATATATACCAAACTACAGAATTGCAATTTTTATAATATCACAAGAAAAAAAAAGTTAAAAAGTGATTAAAAAGTCAGATCAATACCAAAATGGTACAGATACAAAAAAACATTATGGAGCAAAAAATTTGCCCTCATACAGCCTGGTATGCAAATTTTTTTTTTTTTTTTTTTTTTAAAGCTACAGGGGTCAAAAAACGGCAATTAAAAAAATTCGAAAAAGTTCTGAATTTTTTGATAATTAGTAAAACATGACGGAAACCTATACAAATCTGGTATTGCTGTAATCAGGATGACCTAAAAGTATCAAAATAACATGTTATCTGACCACAAGTTAAATGGCATAGAAAAGAAAACCACCAAATCTGCAAAATTATCTTTTACTATTTCAATATCACTTCACCGATTATATATATATATATATATATATATATATATATATATATATATATTTATTTATTTGTTTCGGAGAATATGTTATTGAAAAATTAAAAAGGTATCATTATAGTAGGTAGTTATAGCTATTATAGGACAAGGAGGAAAAACGAGTGTAAAAGCGAAAATTGGCCTTGACAAGTGGATCGTCATGAGGGACCAGTAGATTTTGCTCTATTTTAGTGCCGTGGACAAGGGAGGGGAGGAATATTGATGAGCTGGGCGACGCTGTGGCCGTTGACGTCAGACTGCCAGTTACCCTGCCTGTGCCAGTTAGCACTTAATTAGCATTTAGAGAAAAAAAACTAAGATATCGGCCGAACGGATCCGGGCACAGTAAGCATCAAACTGATCAGCGTCAGTACTGCTGGTTAGTGCAGGGGGAGCAAGCTGACAGTTTTCCTTTAACCCCTTAACAACCACGGACATAAATGTACGTCTTGGCTTGGCGGTACTTCGCGCACCAGGACGTGCATTTATGTCCTGTGTATGACCGTGAGTATCAGAACGGTGCTCGTGTCATACACGGCAGGTTCTGGCTGCTATCAGCGCAGATGTCCGCCATTAACACCTCAGATTCCGTGATCAGTACAGATCACGGCATCTGTGGCAATGCGCACGTTAAAATAGATGATCAGATCGCCCACAGCGCTGCTGCGGCGATCCGATCATCTATAATGGCGGACGGAGGTCCTCTCACCTGCCTCCGTCCATCTCCTGGCGTGTCCTGCTCTGGTCTGAGATCGAGCAGACCAGAGCAGGAGATAGCCAATAATACTGATCAGTGCTGTGCCCTCTGCATAGCACTGAACAGTATTCGTAATCAAATGATTGATATAGATAGTCCCCTATGGGGACATAAAAAGTGTAAAAAAAAAAAAAAGTTGAAAAATAAAAAAATAAAAAAGTAAACAAAAAGTGAAAAATCCCCTTCCCCAATAAAAATGAAAATTGTCTGTTTTTCCCCATTTTACCCCAAAAAGTGTAAACATTTTTTGTATCGCCGCGTGCGTAAATGTACGATCTATCAAAATATAGTGTTAATGCTCTATACGTAAAAAATAAAAATAAAAAAGTCTAAAAATGCAGCTTTTTTTTTGTCACATTTTATTCCCCCAAAAATTTATAAAAAATTATCTAAAAGTTTTATATATGCAAATGTGGTATCGATAAAAAGTACAGATGATGGCGCAAAAAATGAGTCCTCATACTGCCCAATATACGGAAAAAAGAAAAAAAAGTTATAGGTGGTCAAAATAGGGCAATCTTAAATTACTGATTTTGTACAAAAAGTTTTAGATTTTTGTTAAGCGGTACAAAAATATAAAAGTATCTAGACATGGGTATCAGTTTAATCGTATTGACCCACAGAATAAAGAACATGTCATTTCTCCCTAAAAAAATTTTTTTTTGGGTACGCAGTACATTTTATGGTAAAAAGAGAGGTTTCATTACAAAGTACAATTGGTCACGCAAAAAACAAGCCCTTATATGGGTCTGTAGATGGAAATATAAAAGAGTTATGGATTTTAGAAGGCGAGGAGGAAAAAACGAAAACGCAAAAATAAAATTGGCCTGGTCCTTAAGGTGAAAATGGGCTTGGTCCTTAAGGGGTTCAAAGGGTTAATTTTTTTTATTTTTTATTCTTTTTTAGTTCATTCGCTTCACAATTATGTTATACGATTATCCACACCGGACCCGCGCTGCATCCCATTCATTGGAATGAGCCGACCAGAGTCAGATTTTCTTAAAGCCATCCTAAAAACCATGCATCATTTTTATCACATGCCATGCAAAATATAATAAATTTGAAGCAGGTACACATTGCCCCACACAAATTAAAAGGTGTATAAGGTGTAGAAAAATCAATTGCCTAGACCACCCTTGATAAATTCCCCCAGTGTCTCTTTAATAAGGTAAACTCTTAATTACAAAAGGTTTTGGGAGAGGAAGATGTAAAATGGGTACTCCGCCCTTTAGACATTGTATCCCTTATCCAAAAAGGATAGGGGATAAGATGTCTGATCGTGGGGGTCCCGTCCGAGATCTCCGTGCAGCACCTGACATTCTGTGCTGGGAGCTGCTCCAGCCTTGTATACGCTGGGTTTCCGAGACATGACATCCCACCATGCCCCCTCTTTTCATGTCATGTCTGCATTCATAGGCATGAGTGGAGGGGATGTGGCGTGACGTCTCAGAAACCCAGTGTTTTCCAATACTAGAGCAGCACCACGCACAGAATGCGGGACCTGCGTGATCAGACACCTTATGTCTTATCTTAAGATATCTAAGGGCGGAATACCCCTTTAATCAATGACTGGCACTCTAGTCACCCAATGCTAAACAGTGGCATTTTATACATCAATATGCCATAGCTGGATTGGTTATTGTGCAGATATATTGGCAGCCAACAGCATCAGAAAATTTTTTAAAGATAAAGAAAGCTTTTACAAAATCACAGGATGCTACAACATTTCTGTGTATAAATGTCATTTACAGGGAACCTGTCACATTGTACGTACTTGCTCTGCTCAGCTCTTCCAGTGACATAATGCTGATAGATTAGATAGCATTTTCATGGAGACAGGTTCCCTTTAAAACAGAGCTAACAGGCGATAGCTTTCCTTTAACAATGGAAGCATACCTTGGCTGTGGTTTTGTGATGGTTCAAAGTCTGACTCTGAGCTGGAGTCTGAACTCGAGCTGCTGTTTGAAGGACTTGATGGAACAGACTAAGAAAAAAAAAAATCATAAAAAGGAAACATTTAGAACATACAACCACAGTAACAGTTATGGTGTATGTTTATTGTATGTGCCAGAAAACTTCCAGTGCAAAAGTGAAACTTAGACATATTCGGAGGTCTAAAAACATATACAGCGGTCCTTCAAGTTACAATATTTTCAACATACAATAGTCTTTTCTGGACTATTGTAACACGAAACTATACTTAACATAATGCCAGAAACAGTCCTGACCCATGGCTCATATCTATGGCTGGAATATTCGATCAATCTGAGTGGGCACTTCACTGGTTTAAAACTCCTGTACTATACACCGATTTGCGGTCTAGTAGCACCTCCTTACAGTATACAGTCACGGCCGTAAATGTTGGAACCAATGACATTTTTCAAGAAAATGGAAGTATTTCTCACAGAAAAGGATTGCAGTAACACATGTTTTGCTATACACATGTTTATTCCCTGTGTGTGTATTGGAACTAAACCAAAAAAGGAGGAAAAAAAGCAAATTGGACATAATGTCACATCAAACTCCAAAAATGGTCTGGACAAAATTATTGGCACCCTTTCAAAATTGTGGAAGAATAAGTTTGTTTCAAGCATGTGGTGCTCATTTAAATTTATCTGGGGTAAGTAACAGGTGTGGGCAATATAAAAAAATCACACCTAAAAGCTAAAAAAGGAGAGAAGTTCACTTAGTCTTTGCATTGTGTGTCTGTGTGTGCCACACTAAGCATGGACAACAGAAAGAGAAGAGAACTGTGAGGACTTCAGAACCAAAATTGTGGAAAGGCATCATGAAATCTGAGGATTACCAAGGATTTTGGGTCGCACTGTACAGCCCAGTGTCAGAAAGCTGGGTTTGCATCCGAGATCTTGGGTTTTCCAGCAGGACAATGACCCCAAACATACATCAAAAAGCACCCAGAAATGGATGGCAACAAAGCGCTGGAGAGTTCTGAAGTGGCCAGCAATGAGTCCAGATCTAAATCCCATTGAACACCTGTGGAGAGATCTTAAAATTGTTGTTGGGAAAAGGCCCTTCCAATAAGAGAGACCTGGAGCAGTTTGCAAAGGAAGAGTGGTCCAAGATTCCGGCTGAGAGGTGTAAGAAGCTTATTGATGGTTATAGGAAGCAATTGATTTCAATTATTTTTTTTCGAAGGGTGTGCAACCAAATATTAAGTTAAGGGTGCCAATAATTTTGTCCAAACCATTTTTTGGAGTTTGGTGTGACATTATCTCCAATTTGCTTTTTTTCCTCCCTTTTTGGTTTAGTTCCAATAAACCCAAAGTCAATAAACATGTGTATAGCAAAACATGTGTTACTGCAATCCTTTTCTGTGAGAAATATTTCATTTTCTAGAAACATTTCTGGGGTGCCAACATTTACTGCTATGACTAATACAATACTGCACTTTATCTGTGCCAGAACTAGCAGCTCTTTTAGACACCAGGTTAGGGGAGCTCCATTTTGTATCTCCAGTGAGCTTTGCATACTGTACAGGGCACTTGCCAACTATGTAAGTGATTTACAGCTTTTAGAAGCTATTTCTCACTTTTATATGCAAGGTCTTAGTTTATCTTAGTTTAGTTATCTTGTCATTTTTCTTTACTAGTATTTTTTTTTTTTTGGGATGACATTTTGGAGCCTTTTAACCCAATTGCCAGTTTTCAGAGTTCTAGTTTCAAGATACAATGGTTTAAACATTCAATTTTCATCCTGTAACCAACTAATATTGTACCTTGTGGGACCACTGTTTATATGTCCAGTAAAAAGATGTATACTGCAAAATATAGGTTTTTTTCCCCCACAGTAGAAGCCTTGGGGCAACAGATATCACTATATACCAATACAGTTGCAGCCATAAGAGGTAGACATCTGAATATCCTCTCAATGTACATCTCCTACGGACACGGCAAAACAAAATGTGAAGAGAGCCTAAGCTGTAACCAAACAAGGAAGCAGGAGTGTAAATATGCACGTGGTGAACTAGGGCTAGTCATCAGAATTCCATGCATACCCTTTTATCACTATAGTCCTATCTAGCACAAATACAAAAAACTTTTTGTTATTATGGAAATTAGGCTCAAAAGCCCAGGGGGTGCAAGAGCCCAGGTAAGTCCAACCCATGTCCTATCATAAAGGGGTACAAGGATGCAGTGGCTATAATAAAGGGGTATAAGGATGCAGGGGAGCCAGTGGGTGGTAATAAAGAGGACATCAACTAGACTAAAAAGTGCTCAGACTACTGTATGTTTACAAAATAAATAATAGCTATAACTTGTACAGTCCTCCCACCTCTGCCGTCATGACTGTGCCCTGGCTCTCAGCACATGAACATGCACAATAAGCCAATCAACTAGCTCAGACGGGATACCACTGAGGCCATCAACTAGCTAAGAGGGTATAAGAGACCAGGAAGCACTGCTCTGTGGGGATGCGGGCCTTTGAGGCTCTGTATAACCTAGTTGTGCATAGCTGTACTAATGCATCAACAGACCTCAGGGATGTGGAAATTGTATCGCCCGACGTCCGGGACATGTAGTTCAGGGCGCCGGGCAGGTGAATTCTTCAGGCATTTAGCCCTGCTTCGGGCAAGCAGGGCTAAATGCCTAAAGAATTCACATATAACGGGGCAATCAGTTTTGCCCTGTAACTAAACTCCTATAGACTGCAGCTGTGCGCTGCAACCTATAGCGAGCCGCGCAGGATGACAGACGTCACTCATCGCTCGCCCCTCCGTCCGGACCGAGGATGCGGTTCAGTAACAACAGTGACCGCCGAGCCCCTGAGCCTGCTGGAGTACACATTGGGCCGGAGGACAGGCAGCAGGGGATCAGGGAGGTTTAGTAAATAATGCGGTACAGGAGAGGAGAGGGGGGTTGGGCTGAACTATAATTACATTAGGGGCATCAGAGGGGAGGGGGGAATATAATGACGCAGGGGGCAGCAGAGGGGAGGGGGGGAATATAATGACGCAGGGGGCATCAGAGGGGAGGGGGTGAATATAATGAATCAGGGACATCAGAGGGGAGGGGGGGGGAATGTAATGACGTAGGGGCATCAGAGGGGTGGGGGAATATAATGACGCAGGGGGCATCAGAGGGGGAGGGATAATATAATGACACAGGGTGCATCGGGGTGGGAGGGGGATTAGGCGCAGGGGGCCCTGATAAAGGGACATACCTAGCTAAAGAGGGACTACCTACTTAAAGGAATACTGTAGTGCAAAATAACTTATCCCCATAAGTGATAGATCGCGGGGGTCTGACCACTGGGACAACCCCCCCCCCCCCCATCTCTTGTATGAGGCCCCAGCAGACGGCATGAAGCGAATGTTCCGTCCCTGCATGACACAGCTGCTGAAATGCCCCCTCCATGTATCTATGGGATACATGTGGGAGGGGGGGGGGGGGAGCGTGTCGGTCGCTGCGTCATGCGGACAAGCCCCCATTCCTGCCGGGGCCCCTTACAGAAGATTGGGGGGGTGGGGAGGGGTTTCCCAGCGGTCAGGATAAGTTATTTTGCACTGCAGTATTCCATTAATGGGGAAGACTTACTTATCAGGGACCATATCCACCTAATGGGGTGACATACTGGTCTGCCTATGAAGTTTTTATTGATAAAAGACCTTATTTACATACTATTTGGGTTACAATTATTTTTTACCAGGACAAGTGGATTTTCATGAGGGACAAGTAGATTCTGCTCTGTTTTAGTCCCTTGGACAAGTAGTTTTTTTTTTTTTAAATTCCACACCCCTGGACCTTTTCTCTCAGAGTCTTTAAGAGGGGTTATCTAGCTATTGAAACTGTATCCCCTATCCTACCTCTGGAACCCCCTTGCTAAGGTCGGACTCCCTGGGATTAGACACCAATTCCTTATCCTGTGCATGGGGGATACATTTTTATAGCTGGATATAATTCCAATTAAACACATGGTTCAGATACAGCTTCACATGCTGTTTTATCAACACTGATTTATTTATTTATTTTTGGCTATGCATTCTATCCAAAAGCCTACATATGTGACATTACCAGAATGTAGCAGGTTATATTTACCTCTGATTTTGAAGACCCTTCATCATCAGAGTTGGAATCATCATCTTCTACTGGCTTCTTTACATCTGTGTCTGGTTTACTCCTATCAGCTTTGTTTCCTGGTTTCTCCTTCACTGTTTTCTTCTCTATGAAGGATGAGTTTGTGTTGTTAGTGTTATTTGTGCTAGGCGCTCCCCGAGGGGAGGTCCCAGAAACTGCAAGTCCTTTGGAGTTTCCTTTTTTCAGCTTTTTGCTACTAGATTTAGGAGAGTCTATGTTTGGTGGTCTTTTGCTTGAGGGCTTGGGCTCAGATGGAGCACCTTTTGGAGACATATTTTCCATCTTAGGCTCTTTCAAAGCTAATTTTTGTTCCTTAAAGGCTACTTTAATAGGTGCTTTCTCTTCCTTGGGAGGTCTGGCCTCAGCTGGTTTTCTGGAGGAAGAGGACTCCTTAACTTGCTTGCTGATATCACTCTCTTTACTTTTGCTTTCTGAATCTTTCCTCATGCGCTCCTTGTGTTCTTTTGTAACTTTATGGGGTTTTGATGTTTTACTACTTTCTTTATTACCATCCTGCAAAACATTATAGGTGGCATGAGAAAACCCATGTATGTTGTAAAATGGATTTATTGTTAGTTTCTCAGTTTTTTTTTTCTCTACACTGTGCATAGCGAAGTACTAACCTTTGATCCATAAGATGACTGTTTGGCCTTCTTTGGGTCTGAAAAGGCAGAGAGAGGGATTGTTGGCAACATGGGATAGTCAGGGCTTGGCCTTGATAAAGTCTCTGCTCCCTCTGGCATGACCATCACCTGGAAATAAAACTCCTGTGTATCAAATTACATGTTTCTAGGAAATCAAAAAACTATGAATATACTTTTTTGACCGAAGCTTGTAGAACATTTAACATGTAGACATTCCTTAAGTTGGTTAAAATGCAAGTAATAAGAGTTTGATCGCTCCATGCTGCAAGCACATTTAAATCTTTAGAAACATTATTGAAGTTTCTTGATATGGCTCAATATGACTGGGCACTCTTCACATGAATCAATACTGCTTTACTTGTGTTTATAAGACAAACGAGAAAAAAGACACTGCGCCCCTAGTGTGATATTACAAAGGATTTCTGGCACAATGTAAAGATTTACACTTACCACGAGATGTTGCGCTCAGGGCACACAACACCATATCATGTGTAGAAAAGAATAATCTGTATGCAGCCTTGATCCTCCGGTGAGGTTCTCCCTTACCGGCAAATACAACAGAAAAAAGTCCCAAAGGAAAGATGGATCTAAATCAGGCGCAGCTACAGTGGAAGAATGATGACGATGTCCATATATATTGCTTAATAAGGTTTATTCAGGGCACAAAAGCAACGCGTTTCTTGCCCACAAAGGGCACTTCCTCAGGCAATGTACAATCTTTGTGGGCAAGAAACGCGTTGCTTTTGTGCCCTGAATAAATCTTATTAAGCAATATATATGGACATAGTCATCCTTCTTCCACTGTAGCTGCGCCTGATTTAGATCCATCTTTCCTTTGGGACTTTTTGCTGTTACTTGTGTTTATGCCTGTTGGTCCTAGTGCAGTACACAGATCCATTCTCACTATATGCACTCACCCCTCCAGCTTTCAGCAGCTTCCTGCGGAATTCCTTGGTGGGATTATTGAAAGTCAATTTCTCACAGCGTAAGTGATTTACTGGTGGATTTCCTTCAAGATTCAGAAACAAATCATATGTAAAACAAACTTTCTTGGGTTCTTCCTGCAAAACAAGTGCAACAAAATCTAAGTAACAGGTACCAAAGTCAAACCTACACTAATACTCCTTTTAGAATATAGACATTTACGCTTTTTACCTTATTTTTAAAGTACACTTCAATAGGTAAAATGAAGCCAGCATATCCAGATTCTTCAACTTTATATGGTGGTTCCTTGCATACTACGGAAGAAAACATAACACATTCCAGAATTTAAATAATACTACTTTATTAGGTGGCAAAACAGCCACACATTTAACCAGGTTGTCATCTTTAAAGGGGTATTACAGGCCAAAACTTTTTTTTATATATCAACTGGCTCCGGGAAGTTAAACAGATTTGTAAATTACTTCTATTAAAAAATCTTAATCCTTCCTATAGTTATTAGCTTCTGAAGTTGAGTTGCTGTTTTCTGTCTAACTGCTTTCTGGTGACTCATAATTGAGCAGTTAGACAGAAAACTTCAGAAGCTAATAACTATTGGAAGGATTAAGATTTTTTAATAGAAATAATTTACAAATCTGTTTAAACTTTCCGGAGCCAGTTGATATATAAAAAAAAGTTTTTGCCTGGAATACCCCTTTAACACCAACCCCTGGAATGCCTTCTGAGCTCCAATGCCTAAGCTATTTTTTTTTGTTTTTGTTTTTCCACAAGCCTTTTTTACTGTTTACTAATACTCTAGTGCAGTGTATTCAGCCTGTCAGCATAACGCTGTGCAGCCCGACTAGGTACTCAGACACCCATGGCAGGCCTTGAAACCCAACAGCCTCGGCGATCATGTTGCCAGGAAGCCAATTGGAGCATAAGTGGAGCACAGAGACTCTTTGTATGCAGTGGTCATAATTTGACCATGGCATGTAAAGGGTTAATCAGGAGCAAAGGTTTCTCTGCTCCTAATAGTTACAGCGGTAGCACGGCTATCATACTGACAGCCGACCTTCACGTTCCCCAGGAGAGCCACACTGCCTTAATCTAGTACCCTAAATAAATGCCATAAAAGGTGTATTGGTGGTCATTAAGATGTTAAAGGGAATCTGTCAGCAGTATCACCTGCACTAGCCAGGTGATACAGGGTAATAATGCAAGTGATACTGAATGTTATGCAGGTTACCTTTTTCAAATCTGTTTAGCTATTCTAGAGATATACAGAAACATGCTAATATGTAAATGGTCTTTATGGAGTGTTGGACACATTTCCAGTCCCTTGGTGCACTGCTCTACCCACCCGGTTGGTCCCTGTGATACCGCCCTGTTCATAAATATTCATCTTCTTCTGTCTAGCATGTCACCAATACATGCTATGCCCGCATCATTATGTACAGCTCCAGACCACGAGCAAGCATGCACCGCTTCTCTGTAGTCACAGCACTTACCAGCTACGTGCTGGAGAGAAGATGAAGAATATATTTATGAAGGGGGCTGCATTACAGAGACCAGCCTAGTGGGCAGAACAGTGCACCAAGGGGTTAGGAACGCCCTCATTGCTACAAGAAGATAATTAGCATTTTTCTATAACAGATTTGAAAAAGGATTAACATCACATATATAAACAGGTGATGGTGTGGACAGATTCCCCTTAAACCTTTTAAGTGTATATATTGTGACACTAAGGTAGGTTTTAGGCAAGGAGAGGGTATTTTCCAAGACCCTTATCCTAGGTGAGCTAGCAGAGAGGCTCATTAGATGCCTAATTAATGAGGCCGGCAGAAGTGTGGGAAGTCTGTATGTAAGGAAAGGAAACTGAAGTGTCTGGGCTCTCCCCAGAAGACAGCAAGGTGGCTGTAAAGGGGGGAGGCAGGGGTCCTTGTGAGGAGCACACAGCCACGAAATGGGGGTGTATGAATATGAAATGTGGAAGATGGGCATAACACTTGTTTGCTATCGCAATTACATATCAGAATCGCAATATTTACCTCCATAAATCGCATTCTTCCTAAATCATGTAGTTCTAATATTTAAATAATATAAAGACACCTTCTGGATAAAAATGGTAACTCACCCCTCTTAGGCCTTGGGAAGCTGTCATGCAGCCGAAATACAACTTTCTCTACAAAATGCTGTATTTCACACTGCTCAGGACCACGAACAAACACCATCCAGTCATGTGTAAAACCCTCAGTAGTTGGCTTCTTTCTCAGTTGAGCACGGTGTCCCAGCTCCAGCTTCACCTGAACAGTGCACTGTAAAATGACCCAAACAAAATTATTGCTAGCCTTGAGATTCAGACAAGACCAATTTTTATCATATCAAACTAAAGGTGACCATGCATTTTAAATAACTGTTGGCTGAATGTTAGTTATCTCTCCTGACCTCCTCATACACACAAATGTTTACCACAGTCAGACAGCTCTCCATCAACCCTTCTCTCCATCAACACTATGCGTTTGTGGAGAGTCCAGAGACCAGTTTACAAGTTAGACAGACAAAACCACTTACAACAGCAGGCTTAGCCGATAAGGCCGTGTTCACACGGTTGTTATTACCATTTTACAGGATCTATGATCCATTTATTATTTCATTTTTATTTCTTTTTAAACCCCCAGTGACTCAATAGCTCAGATAGGAATTTAAAATGTATTTAAAGTTAGACATATCGTGAAAAAAATAAAAATAAAAGATCCCCTATCTGCTGGAGGGCGGGCAGTTGTGACGCACCACTGTGGAAGAGAGCAGGGGCTCCATTCCAGAGATCTAAAACTAGACTTCTCCTTTAAAGGGGTACTCTGGTGGAAAACTTTTTGTTTTTTAAATCAACTGGTGCCAGAAAGTTAAACAGATTTGTAAATTACTACTATTTAAAAATCTTAATCCTTCCAGCACTTATTAGCTGCTGAACACTACAGAGGAAATTCTTTTCTTTTTGGAACACAGAGCTCTCTGCTGACATATCTGTCCATTTTAGGAACTGTCCAGAGCAGCATATGTTTGCAATGGGAATTTTCTCCTATTCTGGACAGTTCTTAAAATGGACAGAGATGTCAGCAGAGAGCACTGTGCTCGTGATTCAGCAGAGAGCTCTGTGTTCCAAAAAGAAAAGAATTTCCTCTGTAGTATTCAGCAGCTAATAAGTAGTGGAAGAATTAAGATTTTTTGTTTTTTTTTAATAGAAGTAATTTACAAATCTGTTTAACTTTCTGGCATCAGTTGATTTAAAAAAAAAAAAAAAAAAAAAAAAAAAAGTTTTCCACCGGAGTACCCCTTTAAAGGTTAAGTCCAGGAAAAACGACTCAGCTGTCAGTGTCAGGAACTGCCAGAAGCAGGAGAAAATCCCCACAGCAAACCTCTCCTGCTCTGGACAGTTCCTAACACAGACACAGGTGTCAGTAGAGAGCACTGTGGTAAGACTGGAAAGAACTTCACAACTGTCTGTAAAGCATACAATAGCTGATAAGTACTGGAAGGATTAGGATTTTTAAATAGAAGTCATTTACAAATCTTCCTTCCAGATTACTCCTTTAAAGGGGCTGTTCTATTTCGGGAAAGCCGAAGCGAGAAAGTTAAAAAATTTTTAACTCATATTGACCTTATGGGAGTTATGATGCGATTAACATAAACAGGGTGGCTCGTGGGGCTACGCCATTTGGGTAGCTCCCAATAAAGTCAATGGGAATTATGAAAATTGCATAGCTTCCACACTCCAGCTGCATTTGGCTTTTCCAATCTCCTCTGGGCGCTTTAAACAAGGCATGAGAAGCAGGAAACCAAAAGCAAGTAAGGAGATGGGACACCCATACAAGATATATACAAAAACATCAGTCTGCATACTCACCTGCTTTATCCTTTGTGAGTCCAGCAACCGCTGCCTTTTTTACTTCCCTAATAGATGACGCCACTAACACACTGCAGTCTGTCACTGGCCACAGTGGTCTTGTGATGACTTTTGCTGGGGCCAGTGATTAGCTGCAGGGTACCCGGGGATGTCATCAGGAGAACAGGGAGAGCACCTGAAGCTGAGAAGTAAAAAGAGGCAGTGTTGAGAACTGGAGTAGAATAGCTAATGGTGAATATGCTTTAGTTTGTTATTTTAGGACCCTAGCAGGCTATAGATATATCTCAGCTGACCCCACTCATTAAAGATACAATGGCATATGAAGTACCCATGAGTCTATAATACAGATCTTATCCCATTAAACAGGCTATAGTTTTCGGATTTGTTGCATTTTTTTTTTCCAATTAAAAAATAGGAAATAGAATTTTTTTTTTTTTAAATTACAGGCTTACTTTTCTACGGTCCAACTTCTATGAGACACATGTCCCATGTCCAATTAATTTTCCTTTAGCAATCTATTGTTTTCACCTACTCACCCTGTTCCATTTCTCTTGTTGCCTCTCCTGTCCTCTACTGAAGCATGTTGTCTTTCCTGCTGCATGTCCTAGTTATTCCTTAGCATACTGCTGCTTATCCAGGTCTCACTCACAAAGTACTGCTATCCCCTTGTTCCTTCATGCAATGCCGTCTGTCCTGCACTATTGTCTGACCCATTTTGTCTCTAGTATTACCTGTCTTGTTCTCCTTTGGCACTTCTACCTGCCTTATTCTCTTTCCTCCCTTATTACCTTACTTTTATGACAGCATACAATGCCTGACACAGCTTTTTTACCACCTACACCCTTTCTTATTTCTCTCTGCTCGGTGAATATCCTTTTGGCTTTGTGTGCTGATGCAGTCTACCTTATTTTCCTTCATTTTCTTGATACAAACCTGTGCAGAGGAAAAGTTGACTGGTTGCCCATAGCAACCAGATTGTTTATTTTCTTTAGAAACCTTTTTTTAAAATAAAAAAATGAATTAAAAGGCAATCTGATTAGTTGCTTTTCCTCTGCACGGATTTTAATAAATCTTTCCGATTTACCCATTAAGACTGTCTATTTCTAAAGCAAGATTTAGGTGCACTTTGGACCAAGCCCATTTTGACCTTAAGGACCAGGCCAATTTTATTTTTTAGCATTTTCGTTTTTTCCTCCTCGTCTTCTAAAATCGTAACTCATATTTTCATCAACAGACTAGTATGAGGGCTTGTTTTTTGCGTCACCAGTTGTCCTGCGTAATGACATCACTCATTTTACCATAAAATGTATGGCGCAACCCAAAAAAATACTATGTATGGGGAAATTAACCCCTTAAGGGTGCAAGGTTTTTGCACTTTGTTTTTTCCTCCTTACCTTTTAAAAATCATAACCCTTTCAATTTCGCACCTAAAAATCCCCATTATGGCTTATTTTTTGCGCCACCAATTCTACTTTGTAATGACATCAGTCATTTTACCCAAAAATCTACAGCAAAACGGAAAAAATAAATAATTGTGCGATGAAACTGAAGAAAAAACACCATTTTGTAACTTTTGGGGCTTCCGTTTCTACGCAGTGCATATTTCGGTAAAAATTACACCTTATCATTATTCTGTAGGTCCATACGGTTAAAATTATACCCTACTTATATAGGTTTGATTTTGTCGTACCTCTGGAAAAAATCATAACCACATGCACAGAAATTTTTACGTTTAAAATTGTCATTTTCTGACTCCTATAACTTTTTTATTTTTCTGCGTATGGGGCAGTATGAGGACTCATTTTTTGCGCCGTTATCTGAAGTTTTTAGCGGTACCATTTTTGTATTGATCTGACTTTTGGATCACTTTTTATTCATTTTTTCATGATATAAAAAGCGACCAAAAATATGTTATTTTGGATTTTGGAATTTTTTTGCGCTTACGCCATTGACCGTGCAGTTTAATTAACCGCTTAACAACGAAGGACATTTATTAACGTCCTTCGCCGGCTCCCGCGATATGCCGTGGGGTCCCCGCGGCATATCGGGTCGGTCCTGGCGGCTATCAATGGCCGGGACCCGCGGCTAATACCTGACATCACTGATCGCGGTGATGCCCTGTATTAACCCTTCAGACGCGGCGATCAAAGCTGACCGCCGCGTCTGAAGTGAAAGTGACCCGGCTGCTCAATCGGGCTGTTTGGGACCGCCGTGGTGAAATCGTGGCATCCCGAACAGCAAACAGGACACCGGGAGGGCCCTTACCTGCCTCCTCGGTGTCCGATCGGCGAATGACTGCTCCGTGCCTGAGATCCAGGCAGGAGCAGTCAAGCGCCGATAACACTGATCACAGGCGTGTTAATACACGCCTGTGATCTGTGTAAAAGTTCAGTGTGTGCAATGTTATAGGTCCCTATGGGAGCTATAACACTGCGCAAAAAAAATCAAAAAAAAAAAAAGTGTTAATTAAGGTCATTTAACCCCTTCCCTAATAAAAGTTTGAATCACCCCCCTTTTCCCATAAAAAAAATTAAACAGTGTAAATAAAAATATACATGTGTGGTTTCGCCGTGTGCGTAAATGTCCGAACTATAAAAATATATTGTTAATTAAACTGCTCAGTCAATGGCGTACAGGTAAAAAAATTTCCAAAGTCCAAAAAAGCTTCTTTTTGGTTGCTTTTTATACCATTAAAAAATAAAAAAAAAAGTGATCAAAAAGTCAGATCAAAACAACAATGGTACCGATAAAAACTTCAGATCACGGCGCAAAAATGAGTCCTCATACCGCCCTGTACATGGAAAAATTAAAAAGTTATAGGGGTCAGAAGATGACATTTTTAAACATAAATTTTCCTGCATGTAGTTATGATTTTTTCCAGAAGTACGACAAAATGAAACCTATATAAGTAGGGTATCATTTTAACTGTATGGACCTACAGAATAATGAAAAGGTGTAATTTTACCGAAATATGCACTGCGTAGAAACGGAAGCCCCCAAAATTACAAATGGGCGTTTTTTTCTTCGATTTTGTCGCACAATGATTTTTTTCCCCATTTCGCCGTGAATTTTTGGGTAAAATGACTAAAGTTCCTGCAAAGAAGAATTTGTGACGCAAAAAATAAGCCATAATATGGATTTTTAGGTGGAAAATTGAAAGGGTTACGATTTTTAAAAGGTAAGGAGGAAAAAACGAAAGCAAAAACTAAAAAACCCTGCGTCCTTAAGGGGTTAATGATATATTTTTTATAGTTTGGACATTTACACACGCGGTGATACCACATATGTTTAGATTTATTTACATGTTTTTTTTTTTTTTATGGGAAAAAGGGGGGGGGGGGTGATTTGAACTTTTATTAAGGAAAGGGTTAAATCACATTTACCGTATTTATCGGCGTATAGCACGCACTTTTTAGGCAAAAATTTTTAGCCTAAAGTCTATGTGCGTGTTATACGCCGATACACCCTCAGGAAAGGCAGGGGAAGAGAGGCAGTCACTGCCGGCTTCTCTCCCCCTGCCTTTCCTGGGGTCTAGAGCCCTGCTGCCGGCCCTTCTCTCCCCCTGGCTATCGGCGCTGCTGCCCGTTCTGTCCCCCTGACTATCGGCAACAGGTAATTGTGCCACCAGGGATGGGGGGAGGCAACGGGGCAGCGGCGCCAGCAATGGGTGCCGCTGCCCCTTCTCTCCCCCTGGCTATTGGCGCCGGCAATGGGGCGCCGGCACCGATAGTCAGGGGGACAGAACGGGCAGCGGCGCCGATAGCCAGGGGGAGAGAAGGGCCGGCAGCAGGGCTCTAGACCCCAGGAAAGGAAGGGGGAGAGAAGCGGGCAGCGATGGCCTCTCTCCCCCTGCCTTTCCTGGGGGTGTATCGGTGTATACATACGCACACACGCACCCTCATTTTACCATGGATATTTGGGTAAAAAACTTTTTTTACCCAAATGTCCTTGGTAAAATGAGGGTGCGTGTTATAGGCCGGTGCGTGGTATACCCCGATAAATTCGGTATTAACCTTTTTATATATTTTTATTTTATTTATTTATTTATTTTTTTTACACTTTTTTTTTGCAGTGTTATAGCTCCCATAGGGGGCTATAACATTGCTTACACTGATTGCCAGCACCATGATGTACATTTACGTCCATTGTCGTTAACCCCTTAAGGACCCAGCCCAAATATACCTTAAGGACCCGGCCATTTTTTGAACATCTGACCACTGTCACTTCAAGCATTAATAACTCTGGAATGCTTTTTACCTTTCATTCTGATTCAGAGATTGCTTTTTCGTGACATATTCTACTTTATGTTAGTGGTAAAATTTTGTCGATACTTGCATCGTTTCTTGGTGAAAAATTCAAAAATTTTATGAAAAAATTGAAAATTTAGCATTTTTTTAACTTTGAAGCTCTCTGCTTATAAGGAAAATGGATATTCCAAATAAATTATACATTGATTCACATATACAATATGTCTACTTTATATTTGCATCATGAAGTTGACATGTTTTTACTTTTGGAAGACATCAGAGGGCTTCAAAGTTCAGCAGCAATTTTCAAATTTTTATAAAAACTTTTCAAAATCGGAATTTTTCAGGGAACAGTTCAGTTTTGAAGTGGATTTGAGGGGTCTTCAGATTAGAAATACCCCACAAATGACCCCATTATAAAAACTGCACCCCTCAAAGTATTCAAAATTACATTCAGTAAGTGTGTTAACCCTTTAGGTGTTTCACAGGAATAGCAGCAAAGTGAAGGAGAAAATTCAAAATCTTCATTTTTTACACTCGCATGTTCTTGTAGACCCAGTTTTTGAATTTTTACAAGTGGTAATAGGAGAAAAAGCCCCCAAAATTTGTAACCCAATTTCTCTCGAGTAAGGAAATACCTCATATGTGTATGTCAAGTGTTCGGCGGGCGCAGTAGAGGGCACAGAAGGGAAGGAGCGACAATGGGATTTTGGAGAGTAAATTTTTCTGAAATGGTTTTTGGGGGGCATGTCACATTTAGAAAGCCCCTATGGTGCCAGAACAGCAGAAAACACCACATGGCATACCATTTGGAAACTACACCCCTCAAGGCACGAAACAAGGGGTCCAGTTAGCCTTAACACCCAGCAGGTGTTTGACAACTTTTCGTTAAAATCGGATGTGTAAATGGAAAAAAAAAATGTCACACTAAAGTGCAGTTTTTCCCCCAAATTTACCATTTTTACAAAGGGTAATGGGAGAAAATGCCCCCCCCCCCAAATTTGTAACCCCATCTCTTCTGAGCATGGAAATACCCCATGTTAGGATGTAAAATGCTTTGCGGGTGAACTACAATGCTCAGAAGAGAAGGAGTCACATGTGGCTTTTTGAAAGCAACTTTTGCTGAAATGGTTTTTTGGGGGCATGTCGCATTTAGGAAGCCCCTGTGGTGCAAAAAGTACCCACATAGCATACTATTTTGGAAACTACACCCCTGAAGGAACGTAACAAGGGGTCCACTGAGCCTTAACACCCCACAGGTGTTTGACGACTTTTCGTTAAAGTTGGATGTGTAAATGAAAAAAAAAATTTTAACTAAAATGCAGTTTTTCCCCAAAATTTTACATTTTTACAAGGGGTAATAGGAGAAAATGACCCCCAAAATTTTTAACCCCATTTCTTCTGAGTATGGAAATACCCCACGTTAGGACGTAAAATGCTCTGCTGGCGAACTACAATGCTCAGAAGAGGAGGAGCGCCATTGAGCTTTTGGAAAGAGAATTCGTTTGGAATGGTAGTCAGGGGCCATGTGCGTTTTACAAAGCCCCCCGTGGTGCCAGAACAGTGGACCCCCCCCCACATGTGACCCCATTTTGGAAACTACACCCCTCACAGAATTTAATAAGTGGTGCACCTCACAGATCTTTGGAACAGTGGGCTGTGCAAATTAAAAATTTAATTTCTCATTTTTACGGACCACTGTTCCAAAAATCTGTCAGATACCTGTGGGGCGTAAATTCTCAATGTACCCCTTATTACATTACGTGAGGGGTGTAGTTTCCAAAATGGGGTCACGTGTCGGGGGTCCATTGTTCTGGCACTATGGGGGCTTTGTAAACACATGTGGCCTTCAATTCCGGACAAATTTTCTCTACAAAATCCAAATGATGCTCATTCTCTTCTGAGCATTGTAGTTCGCCCGCAGAGCACTTTCAATTCACATATGGGGTATGTTCTTACTGAGAAGAGATGGGGTTACAAAATTGGGGGGGCTTTTTTCCTATTTTCCCTTGTGAAAATGAAAAATTTAGGGTAACACCAGCATTTTAGTGAAAAAATATAATTTTTTTCATTTTCCCATCCAACTTTAATGAAAATTCGTCAAACACCTGTGGGGTGTTCAGGCTCACTATACCCCTTGTCACGTTCGGTAAGGGGTCTAGTTTCCAAAATGGGGTCACATGTGGGTATTTTTATTTATTTTTTTTGCGTTTGTCAGAACCGCTGTAAAATCAGCCACGCCTGTGCAAATCACCAATTTAGGCCTCAAATGTACATGGTGCGCTCTCATTCCTGAGCCTTGTTGTGCGTCCGCAGAGCATTTTACGCCGACATCTGGGGTATTTCCGTACTCAGGAGAAATTGCGTTACTAATTTTGTTTTTTTTTCCTTTTACCGCTTGTGGAAATAAAAAGTATGGGGCAACACCAGCATGTTAGTGTAAATTTTTTTTATTTTTTTTACACTAACAGGCTGGTGTAGCCCCCAACTTTTCCTTTTCACAAGCGGTAAAAGGGGAAAAAAAAGACCCCCAAAATTTGTAGTGCAATTTCTCCCGAGTACGGAGATACCCCATATATGGCCCTACACTGTTTCCTTGAAATACAACAGGGCTCCGAAGTGAGAGAGCGCCATGCGCATTTGAGGACTAAATTAGGGATTGCATAGGGGTATTCTAAACCAGTGATTCCCAAACAGGGTGCCTCCAGCTGTTGCTAAACTCCCAGCATGCCTGGACAGTCAGTGGAAATCCTGCCGTACAAGACGTTTTAAATTTTTATTAGGGGGGGGGGGGGGGGGACAGTGTAAGGGGGTGTATATGTAGTGTTTTACCCTTTATTATGTGTTAGTGTAGTGTAGTGTTTTTAGGGTACATTCACACTGGCGTGTTACGGTGAATTTCCCGCTAGGAGTTTGTGCTGGGGGGAAAAATTTGCCGCAGCCCAAACTTGAAGCAGGAAATTTACTGTAAACCTGTCCGTGGGAATGTACCCTGTACATTCATATTGGGGGGGGGGGGGGGGAGGCAAACCTCCAGCTGTTTCAAAACTACAACTCCCAGCATGTACTGACAGACCGTGCATGCTGGGAGTTGTACCTTTGCAACAGCTGGAGGCACACTGGTTGGAAAACCTTCAGTTAGGTTCTGTTACCTAACTCAGTATTTTCCAACCAGTGTGCCTCCAGCTGTTGCAAAACTACAACTCCCAGCATGTACTATTCACCGAAGGGCATGCTGGGAGATGTAGTTATGCAACAGCTGGAGGCACCCAACTACAACTCCCAGCATGCCGAGACAGCTGTTTGCTTTCTGGGCATGTTGGGATTTGCAGTTTTGCAACATCTGGAGAGCTACAGTTTTTAGACCAGTGCACAGTGATCTCCAAACTGTGGACCTCCAGATGTTGCAAAACTACAACTCCCAGCATGCCCAGACAACAAACAGTTATGTGGGCATGCTAGGAGTTGTAGTTTTGCAAGATCTGGAGGTATATAGTTTAGAGACCACTGTATAGTGGTCTCAAACTGCAGCCCTCCAGCTGTTGCAAAACTACATATTCCAGCATGCCCAAACAGCTGTCTGGGCATGCTGGGAGTTGTAGTTTTGCAACATCTGGAGCGATACAGTTAGAGACCACAGTCTCAGACTGTAGCCCTCCAGATCAACTTACCGGCTTCCGTAGGATCCCGGGAGCCGTCCTCTTCAGACGCACGTGATGCCGCCCGCCGATCACCGTCGCCGCAGCCTCCGGACGGGTAAGTGGACATCGGCACCCCGTCCCCTTCGGTTCCCCGTTCTGCCCCGCCTATTGTGGGTGGGCAGGACGGGGAAAACGAAGGTTAATCCCCCCCGCCCCCGGTCTGCTATTGGTCGTCGCCTCTGACGATCAATAGCAGGGATAGGAGGGGTGGCAACCTGATGACTCCCCTGGGCATTTGCGCGGGGTGCCTGCTGATTGATATCAGCAGTCGCGGCGGGGACCGAAATTCCCACGGGCGTATAGATACGCCATGGGTCCTTAAGTACCAGGACGTCAAGGCGTATCCATACGCACTAGGTCCTTAAGTGGTTAAGGGGTTAACCCCTTAAGGACCGGGTTTTTTTCCGCTTTTGTATTTTTGTTTTTTGCTCCTTGCCTTTAAAAAATCATAACTCTTTCAATTTTGCACCTAAAAATCCATATGATTGCTTATTTTTTGCGCCACCAATTCTACTTTGCAATGACGTCAGTCATTTTGCCCAAAAATCTACGGTGAAACGGAAAAGAAATCAATGTGAGACAAAATTGAAAAAAAACAAAACAAAACAGTTTTGTAACTTTTGGGGGCTTCCGTTTCTACGTAGTACATATTTCGGTAAAAATTACACCTTTTTTTTATTCTCTAGGTCCATACGGTTAAAATGATACCCTACTTATATAGGTTTGATTTTGTATTACTTCAGAAAAAAAATCATAACTACATGCAGGAAAATTAATACGTTTAAAATTGTCATCTTCTGACCCCCATAACTTTTTTATTTTTCCGTGTATGGGGCGGTATGGGGGGTTAATTTTTTGCGCAGTGATCTGAAGTTTTTAACGGAACCATGCATTGATAGGACTTATTGATCACTTTTTATTCATTTTTAAATGATATAAAAAGTGACCAAAAATGCACTATTTTGGACTTTGGAATTTTTTTGCGCGCACGCCATTGACCGAGCGGTTTAATTAACAATATATTGTTATAATTCGGACATTTCCGAACGCGGTGATACCATATATGTTTATTTTTATTTACACTGTTTTTTTATGGGAAAAGGGGGTGATTCAAACTTTTAATAGGGGAGGGGTTAAATGATCTTTATTCACTTTTTTTTTTTTTGCAGTATTATAGCTCCATAGGGACCTATAACACTGCACACACTGATCTTTATCATTGATCACTGGTTTCTCATAGGAAACCAGTGATCGATGATTCTGCGGCATGACTGCTCATGCCTGAATCTCAGGCACTGAGCAGTCATTCGGCGATCGGACAGCGAGGAGGCAGGTAGGGGCCCTCCCGCTGTCCTGTAAGCTGTTCGGGATGCCGCGATTTCAGCGGGGCTATCCCGAACAGCCCACTGAGTTAACCGGCAGTTTTTACTTTCAGGGATGTATGAGGGCTAATTTTTTTGTGCTGTGATCTGAAGTTTTTATCAGTACCATTTTTGTTTTGATGGGACTTTTTGATCGCCTTTTATACATTTTATTAGGGCACACAAAGTGACCAAAAATACGCAACTTTGGAATTTTTTTTTACGTGTACGCCATTGACCATGCAGTTTAATTAACATTTTTATAGTTCAGACATTTACGCACACGGCAATATCACATGTTAATTTTTATTTTTGTTTACATTTATTTAATTTTTTTTTTATGGGAAAGGGGGGGGGGTAGTGATTCAATCTTTTATTACTGAGTGGGTTTAATCACATTTATTAACTAAATTTTTTAACACACCTTTTTTTAGTCCCCATAGGGGACTATTATATACAATCCTTGGATTGCATACACTGTTAAATGCTATGCCATAGCATAGCAGTGATCAGCGTTATCGGTGCTCTGCTGCTTCAGCCTGGATCTCAGACATGGAGCAGCAGAGCAATGATCGGACGGCTGGAAGAAAGGCAAGAAGCCTCCCACTGTCCTCTCAACTGTTCTGGATGCCGTGATTTCACCGCGGCGGTCCTGAACAGCCCACTGAGCTAACCGGCAACTGTTTTCTCCCAATTTAGACGTCGCAATCAACATTGATCGCGGCGTCTTAAGGGTTAATACTGGACATGAGCTCGATCGGCGATGTCCGGTACTAGCTGCGGGTCCTGGTTGCTGATAGCAACCGGGACCCACTGGGTAGGAAGCGTGCTCAACCCCTGAGCGCGCTTCACACAACGGGAGCCGGCGCAGGATGTAAATATACGCCCTGCTTATTAAGGGGTTAAATGGGCACTTTCATTAACAAATTTTTTGCTATTGCACTCCTTATATTAAATAAAAAAAATCTTTCTAATGTACTTTGTTTAAAAAAAAAAAAATGAAGTTTTCTATGTTTTGTGTTTAAAAAAGCTGCCACTAGGTGTCTCCCTACTGTCCATAGCACATTTCCCCCTATCTCTTGCACAGAATGTGGACTCCTGCTGGCCTGGAAGTCCAAACTAAGGAAATGCTGAGGGGGGCGTGTGCAGATTTATCCAATCATAGCTCATCTCACATACTGAACTGCTATGGGGTGTATGTAGCAGTGAGGGAAGAAGTTCTCCCCTGTATGGCTTCAGGTGATGTCATGCCTGCTGGGTACTGCCCCTTCACAGTCTCTGAATCTGACTGAGACTGAGCAGAAACTACAGAGCAATATTAAAAAGGTAGAAAACTAAAATAATAAAAGTAAAAGGCAGGGGGTGGTTTATCATGATGGGGGCAGTGAACTGGGAGGATTAAAACATTTCACCAGATCATGAGAGGTACTCTTTAAATCAATTAATAGTTGGTCTAAACATTACACTAGACTAAGAATATGCCAGATTTATCACAGTAGCTCATGTTAATAATCGGTCACATTTTGTTTACAAAACTGTTCATTGGTTTAGATTAAACCAGACTTCTGTCACATTTCTTGGAGCACTGTGTCACATCTAAAGTCAAGCCACCCTTCTGTTAGATTGGGCAGAATAGTGTCTAAAACGCATAAGACATGTGGAGAAAGTCATGGAACACAGCTTCTTGGCACAAATTATACCAGAATTCTGGCACATTTCATAAAATAGTAATTCTTCCTCACTTTGCCTCATTATCCCTGACTGTCCAGTTGTTGTCCATGCTTAGTTTACTGCTTGACCCATTTTACAATCAACTAATGATTCTTTCTTGCCTCTGCTTTCTGCCGCATGCCCTGTTTTACGATGCCCTCTAGGTCCTGCCTCAGGGTTATGCTGCTGGCCCTATCCTGCCTCAGTAATCCGCTGCCTCTCTGTCCTGTTCAGTGTTTTGCTGCCTACCCTGTCCTGATTCCACGTTCCGCTGCTCGTCCTTTCCTGTTTGTGTTACACTACTTGCCCTGTCCTTTCTTAGCGCTTAGCTGGCTGCCTTGTCATGTTTAGCATAACACAGCCTGCCCTGTCCTTGCGCTTCATCCCCATAAGACTGTCTGATCTTTCCTGCTTGTGTGTTATTTTACTTGCCCTCTCTGGCCTCAGGGTTTTGCTGCCTGCTTTGTCCTACCTCAGCATTACATTGCCTTTCTACTCATGCCTCAGTATTATACTGTTTGCCCTGTCCTGCCTCAGAATTATTCACTTGAATGGGGTCCATCAGGAACCAGGTAGTATAGTGGAGGAAAAAAAAAAAATGTGCATGCACTATTTTTTTTCTCCGCTAAACTCCTGTCGTTCTGTCGGAATTGCCGGCAGGACTCCGAATAGCGGAGGCGGATGTTCACACGCCAGAATTTCTGCATACAATTCTGCATGAATTTCTAGCCAATACACTTCACTGGGATTCTGCTGTCCCATTCACGCAGCAGAATTTCTGGCTATAAATTTATGCAGAATTTTCATGCAGAATTCCGTCATGTGAACATAGCCCTAGTGTTATGCTGACTGCTCTGTCCTTCCTTCCTCTTGCTTCCCCTGTCTTCTGGCTGTCCTATGCTTGCCCTTTACTCGCTCAGCATTACGCTGACTGCCTTATTTCAGTATTATGCAGACTACCCTGTCCTGCCTTGGCATTCTGTTGCTTGCCCTGTGCTTTCTCAGAATTCTGTTGCTTGGCCTGTCCTGCTTTAGCGTTATGCTGACTGCCTTGTTCTGCCTCAGTGTTAGGCTAGGTTTCAACATAGGTTTTCCTCTGGCGTTTTTGGGAAAACTGCCACTGCAGTTTTTGAGCTGAAGTCAGAACTGTATTTAGACTTTTACTTCCCCTTCCTAGTAGACCCACTTCTGGCTTTGGCTCAAAAACTCCAGTGGCAGTTTTCCACAAAACACACGACACTGAATGTCTTGTCCTGCCTCAGCGTTGCACTGCCTGCCCCGTCCTGCCTCAACTTTGCGCTGACTGCCCTATCCTGTCCTGCTTCAGCGTTGCGCTGCCTGCCCCATCCTGCCTCAGCGTTGCGCTGCCTGCCCCAGCGTTGCGCTGCCTGCCCTTGCATTATGCTGCCTGCCCTGTCCTGCCTCAGCTTTGCGCTGCCTGCCCCGTCCTGCCTCAACGTTAAACCCCCCCCCAAAGGACAAGGGGGCACTCCCTCCGTCTGGAGAAGAAAAAGTTTAGTCTCAAGGGGCGACACGCCTTCTTTACCATGAGAACTGTGAACTTATGGAACAGTCTACCTCAGGAACTGGTCACAGCAGGAACAATTAACAGCTTTAAAACAGGATTAGATACATTCCTGGAACAAAATAACATTAATGCTTATGAGGAAATATAAAATCCCATACCTTCCTCAATATCGCGCCACACCCCTACCCTTGAATTCCCTGGTTGAACTTGATGGACATATGTCTTTTTTCGACCGTACTATGTATCGTTGCGCTGCCTGCCCCAGCGTTAACCTGACTGCCCCGTCCCACTGTTACCCCCACTGCCCCATTCTTCTTCAATGTTACCGTCACTGCCCTGTTCTGCCTCTGCATTACCCTGACTGCCCTGTCCTGTCTCAATGTTACCCTCACTGCCCTGTTCTGCTCCAGCGTTACCCATACTGAGCCCCTCCAGCCTCAGAGTTGCGCTGCCTGCCCAGTCCAGCCTCAGCGTTGCGCTGACTGCCCCCTCCAGCCTCAGCGTTGCGCTGACTGCCCCCTCCAGCCTCAGCGTTGCGCTGACTGCCCCGTCCAGCCTCAGCGTTGCGCTGACTGCCCCGTCCTGCCTCAGCGTTGCGCTGACTGCCCCGTCCTGCCTCAGCGTTGCGCTGACTGCCCCGTCCTGCCTCAGCGTTGCGCTGACTGCCCCGTCCTGCCTCAGCGTTGCGCTGACTGCCCCGTCCTGCCTCAGCGTTGCGCTGACTGCCCCGTCCTGCCTCAGCGTTGCGCTGACTGCCCCGTCCTGCCTCAGCGTTGCGCTGACTGCCCCGTCCTGCCTCAGCGTTGCGCTGACTGCCCCCTCCTGCCTCAGCGTTGCGCTGACTGCCCCCTCCTGCCTCAGCATTGCGCTGACTGCCCCCTCCTGCCTCAGCATTGCGCTGACTGCCCCCTCCTGCCTCAGCGTTGCCCTGCCTGCCCCAGTGTTGCACTGCCTGCCCTGTACTGCCTCAGTGTTGCACTGCCTGCCCAGTCCTGCCTCAACGTTGCGCTGCCCTCCCTGTCCTGCCTGCCCCAGATTTACCCTGACTGCCTTGTCCTGTCTCAATGTTACCCCCACTGTCCCATCCTTCTTCAACGTTACCCTCACTACCTTGTTCTGCTTCAGCGTTGCGCTGCCTTCCTTGTCCTGCCTCAGCGTTATGCTGCCCGCCCCAGCGTTACTCTGACTGCCCTGCCCTGTCTCAGTGTTACCCCCACTGCCCCGTCCTTCTTCAGCGTTACCCATACTTAGCCCCTCCAGCTTCAGCGTTGTGCTGCCTGCCCCGTCCTGCTTCAGTGTTGCACTGCCTGCCCCGTCCTGCCTCAGTGTTGCACTGCCCGTCCTGCCTCAACGTTGCGCTGCCTGCCCCATCCTCCTGCCTCACGTTGCGCTGCCTGCCCCATCCTCCTGCCTCAGCGTTGCGCTGCCTGCCCCATCCTCCTGCCTCCGCGTTGCGCTGCCTGCCCTACCGTTACCCTGACTGCCCTGTCCTGTCTCAATGTTACCCCCACTGCCCCATCCTTCTTCAACGTTACCCTCACTGCCCTGTTCTGCTTCAGCGTTGTGCCGCCTGACCCATCCTGCCTCAGCGTTACGCTGGCTGCCCCGTCCCGCTTCAGCGTTACACTGACTGCCCCGTCCTGCCTCAGCGTTGCCTGACTGCCCCATCCTGCCTCAGCGTTCCGCTGCCTGCCCCGTCCTGCCTCAACGTTGCGCTGCCTGCCCCGTCCTGCCTCAACGTTGCGCTGCCTGCCCCAGCGTTACCCTGACTGCTCTGTCCTGTTTCAGTGTTACCCTCACTGCCCTGTTCTGCTCCAGCGTTACCCATACTGAGCCCCTCCAGCCTCAGAGTCGTGCTGCCTGCCCCGTCCTGCCTCAGTGTCGCGCTGCCTGCCCCGTCCTGCCTCAGTGTCGCGCTGCCTGCCCCGTCCTGCCTCAGTGTCGCGCTGCCTGCCCCGTCCTGCCTCAGTGTCGCGCTGCCTGCCCCGTCCTGCCTCAGTGTCGCGCTGCCTGCCCCGTCCTGCCTCAGTGTCGCGCTGCCTGCCCCGTCCTGCCTCAGTGTCGCGCTGCCTGCCCCGTCCTGCCTCAGTGTCGCGCTGCCTGCCCCGTCCTGCCTCAGTGTCGCGCTGCCTGCCCCGTCCTGCCTCAGTGTCGCGCTGCCTGCCCCGTCCTGCCTCAGTGTCGCGCTGCCTGCCCCGTCCTGCCTCAGTGTCGCGCTGCCTGCCCCGTCCTGCCTCAGTGTCGCGCTGCCTGCCCCGTCCTGCCTCAGTGTCGCGCTGCCTGCCCCGTCCTGCCTCAGTGTCGCGCTGCCTGCCCCGTCCTGCCTCAGTGTCGCGCTGCCTGCCCCGTCCTGCCTCAGTGTCGCGCTGCCTGCCCCGTCCTGCCTCAGTGTCGCGCTGCCTGCCCCGTCCTGCCTCAGTGTCGCGCTGCCTGCCCCGTCCTGCCTCAGTGTCGCGCTGCCTGCCCCGTCCTGCCTCAGTGTCGCGCTGCCTGCCCCGTCCTGCCTCAGTGTCGCGCTGCCTGCCCCGTCCTGCCTCAGTGTCGCGCTGCCTGCCCCGTCCTGCCTCAGTGTCGCGCTGCCTGCCCCGTCCTGCCTCAGTGTCGCGCTGCCTGCCCCGTCCTGCCTCAGTGTCGCGCTGCCTGCCCCGTCCTGCCTCAGTGTCGCGCTGCCTGCCCCGTCCTGCCTCAGTGTCGCGCTGCCTGCCCCGTCCTGCCTCAGTGTCGCGCTGCCTGCCCCGTCCTGCCTCAGTGTCGCGCTGCCTGCCCCGTTCTGCCTCAGTGTTGCACTGCCTGCCCCAGCATTACCCTGACTGCCCTGTCCTGTCTCAATGTTATTCCCACTGCCCCATCCTTCTTCAACGTTACCCTCACTGCCCTGTTCTGCTTCAGCGTTGTGCCGCCTGACCCGTTCTGCCTCAGTGTTGCACTGCCTGCCCCGTTCTGCCTCAGTGTTGCACTGTCTGCCCCGTCCTGCCTCAACGTTGCGCTGCCCTCCCTGTCCTGCCTCAGTGTTACCCTGACTGCCTTGTCCTGTCTCAATGTTACCCCACTGCCCCATCCTTCTTCAACGTTACCCTCACTACCCTGTTCTGCTTCAGCGTTGCGCTGCCCGCCCCAGCGTTACCCTGACTGCCGTCTCAGTGTTACCCCCACTGCTCCGTCCTTCTTCAGCGTTACCCATACTGAGCCCCTCCAGCCTCAGCGTTGCGCTGCCTGCCCCAGCGTTATGCTGCTAGCCCTGTCTTCACAATACTGTCATTTGCCATAGTGTATTTCATTCTACTGTCTTACTTCCCCCCCCCCCTTATTCTTAGAGTGCCCCATTTCCTGCATCATCTAACACAAAATTCAGTTAACCTTTATTGTCTCTGAACCTTGTGGTAAAGTTGGTATTAGTTCCATTCTTCTTAACACATGACCTACTAATTCTGAAAAGTGTCTACTATTCAGGTGTACAGTGATGCAGACTAAAGGAGCAGCAATGGTCAGTGCATACTTTCACCTTTCAGTACCTCCCTTTCTCTTTCAGTACCTGACTGTCCATGTCTCTAGGTTCAGATCGGCTTTCTTCCTCCTAAGGTCTTCAGGGTGCCTACGGCCTCATCCTCCGCCTTTACGGCCTCCTGCTCTTGCACCTTGTTCGGCACAACGAGAAAAGAAAAGCACGGATCCAGCAAGGCTCCACAAGCCCAGCTTAGGCCCGAACACCCTTCTTTTCTTAATGGAACACTCCGCCTGCAGGTCCCACAGCCGGGATACCGGAATGTACCACCTCGAATCTGTCCAATCCGAAGGGTACGGCAGGCGGAGTTTCCTGTCAGGAAGGACGGTGGGGAAACAAGGAGAACACTGAGCCCCAGGATAGGCGGAGATGGTGTGAGTGACAGCGACTCCCACCAATCGCCTGCTGCTCTGTCGTTTCTATAGCGACTGTAGGTTTCAACCCCACATTCCCGTCTCTTAAGCTCCACCCACCTTTTTCTCTAAGAAGTGATTTTTTTTCTGCCTTGCGAGGTTATTGTTTTATTGCAGGATACGCGTGGAGAGACGTGAGCGCCTAAGTGTCGGCCGACAAGCTGTACCGACCTGTGCCCATGTGTACCGAGTGACCTGCGGCTGGCGGAGCTTCTGGGACCGGCATTGTGCTGTTTGTTTAATACTCTACTTGTCGATGCCCTTATGGCAGTGTTTCCCAACCGAGGTGCCTCCAGCTGTTGCAAAACTACAACTCTCAGCATGGTATGCTGGGAGTTGTAGTTTTGCAACAGCTAAAGGCACCCTGGTTGGGAAACACTGCCTTATGGTGCCTCCCGTGACTAGAACTATGTTCTATGGTTGGGGAAGCACATTGTAGCCATAGAACTCCTGACAAGAGGGTGTCCAGGAGTCATAGACACGGCCTTAATGTCAATTCCCATAGTAACGGGTCGTCATGTATCTGGGTTTACAAATGTGTGTACGTGCATAGGCCTGCAACCTATAGGAGCATGGACAGAGCCCATACACTTAAAGGGAGATTTATCAAAACCTGTGCAGAGGAAAAGCTGCCCATAGCAACCAATCAGATTGCTTCTTTCATTTTGCAGAGGCCTTGTTAAAAATGAAAGAAGCAATGTGATTGGTTGCTATGGGCAACTCAGCAACTTCTCCTCTGCACTGGTTTTGATAAATCTCCCCCTTAGTCTTTAGCATCAGTTGGATCAGGCACTTGACCGTTAGTCTTTAGCATCAGTTGGATCAGGCACTTGACCGTTAGTCTTTAGCATCAGTTGGATCAGGCACTTGACCGTTAGTCTTTAGCATCAGTTGGATCAGGCACTTGACCGTTAGTCTTTAGCATCAGTTGGATCAGGCACTTGACCGTTAGTCTTTAGCATCAGTTGGATCGGGCACTTGACCGTTAGTCTTTAGCATCAGTTGGATCAGGCACTTGATCGTTAGTCTTTAGCATCAGTTGGATCGGGCACTTGATCGTTAGTCTTTAGCATCAGTTGGATCGGGCACTTGATCGTTAGTCTTTAGCATCAGTTGGATCGGGCACTTGATCGTTAGTCTTTAGCATCAGTTGGATCGGGCACTTGACCGTTAGTCTTTAGCATCAGTTGGATCGGGCACTTGACCGTTAGTCTTTAGTATCAGTTGGATCGGGCACTTGACCGTTAGTCTTTAGCATCAGTTGGATCAGGCACTTGACCGTTAGTCTTTAGCATCAGTTGGATCAGGCACTTGACCGTTAGTCTTTAGCATCAGTTGGATCAGGCACTTGACCGTTAGTCTTTAGCATCAGTTGGATCAGGCACTTGACCGTTAGTCTTTAGCATCAGTTGGATCAGGCACTTGATCGTTAGTCTTTAGCATCAGTTGGATCGGGCACTTGATCGTTAGTCTTTAGCATCAGTTGGATCGGGCACTTGATCGTTAGTCTTTAGCATCAGTTGGATCAGGCACTTGACCGTTAGTCTTTAGCATCAGTTGGATCGGGCACTTGATCGTTAGTCTTTAGCATCAGTTGGATCGGGCACTTGACCGTTAGTCTTTAGTATCAGTTGGATCGGGCACTTGATCGTTAGTCTTTAGCATCAGTTGGATCGGGCACTTGACCGTTAGTCTTTAGCATCAGTTGGATCGGGCACTTGACCGTTAGTCTTTAGCATCAGTTGGATCAGGCACTTGACCGTTAGTCTTTAGCATCAGTTGGATCAGGCACTTGACCATTGCTGCAGATCTGAGGACTGAGACCTGGTGTGATCTAAACTTTTGAAACATCTGGGAACATTTGGAAACATCTGAAAAAAATGTGTATAAGTGAAAATACCGCTTCTTGAAATCTGATTTCAGCGCTTCTTTTACACGTTTCTCCTAAATCTGATGAGTTTTATCTGGTATGTTTATGTGGCAAAAGAAAAAAAAAAGTTAAGCATAATTTTTGAGTCTCCTTTTGGGGAAGGATGAAAAATTGACTAAAACAGGTAAAAATGTCAGGGAGAAATAAGTTGCGTCTTTTCTTTTCGTACGACAATAAAACAACGCTTCCTTTGGAGAATATGTGTTTTATAAGTCCCCTTTCCATTTAACCAATTGGTAGATGGTTAAAATATTCCGAAAAAGAGTTATACGGTGCGTGAAACAACACTTTTTCCACCATAGGAAAAAACGGCATTTTTTGTGAACATACCCTTAGGGTATGTTCACACGTGCAGATTTTCAGCGGATTTTACGCTGCGGATCTGCTGGTGAAGGCCCGCTCTGCTGGCTTTACATGGGCCTGCTCGTAGTGGCAATACGCCGCTACCAGCTGGTACACTGCGATGTGTGAGTCGCAGTATACGCTCACATCGCGGGAGTTCTCTGCCTAGCTCAGAGCAGGGAGAGCGGCTGCGCACATCGCTGCAGTGTCTGCTCGTAGCGGAGTACCAGCAGGCACATGTAAAGCCAGCATAGAGCAGGCCTTCACCAGCGGATCCACAGCTAAATATGCTGCGAAAAGCCATACGTGTGAACGTACCCTAAAGCTGGGTTCACACGGCAGAATTTCTGCACTGAATTCTGCATGAATTTATAGCAAATTCACTTGAATGAAATTCCTGCAGCGGAATCGCTTCTTTAATTTTTAACAAGGCCTCTACAAAATGAAAGAAGCAATCTGATTGGTTGCTATGGGCAACTGGGCTACTTTCCCTTGCACAGGTTTTGATAAATCTCCCCCTATGTGAATGGGACAGCGAAGTCCCATTGAAGTGTATTGGCTATAAATTCATGCAGAATTCATGTGCATATTTTTACTGCAGATTTGCTGCCCATTGAATTCAATGGGGGAGATTTATCAAAACCTGTATAGCGGAAGAGTGGTGCAGTTGCCCATAGCAACCAATCAGATCACTTCTTTCATTTTGAAAGAGTCCTGGGAAAAATTAAATAAGCAATCACATTTTTTGCCATGGGAAACTGCAC
Organism: Hyla sarda; assembly: GCF_029499605.1. NCBI lineage: Eukaryota > Metazoa > Chordata > Amphibia > Anura > Hylidae > Hyla > Hyla sarda. The sequence continues at coordinate 251,553,772 of NC_079189.1, read as the reverse complement.
CACTCTTCCTCTAGACAGGCTTTGATAAATTTCCCCCAATGTGTAGCAAAATCTGCTACAGCAAATCTGCAGCAGAAAAATAGGCACGTATGAACTGACCCTTAAGGCTCATTCACACGGGCGGATCCACAGTGTATTTTAGAGTCATGGTCGTAAATGTTGGCACCCCTGAAATTTTTCAAGAAAATGAAGTATTTCTCACAAAAAAGGATTGCAGTAACACATATTGGACATAATGTCACACCAAACTCCAAAAATGGGCTGGACAGAATTATTGGCACCCTTAACTTAATATTTGGTTGCAACTTAACTTAATATTTGGCTTCCCATTTTTTTTACTGACAAAGGACATGTATACACGCCCCTATGCCGTTAACTGTGTATGGCGCAGACTCCCGTCCGCACCGTGGCCACTATTAACCCTTTAGATTGCCGCTGTCAAAGCTGACAGCGGCATCCAAAGGGACTTTTAAACAGTCCCTGGTGGTCCAGTGGATTGGATCCCCCCCCTGCAGGGGCGATCCACTGCTGAGGTAGCCGGAGGGCCATGGCTCTGAGCCTGGGCTGGACCAGACTTTATCACTTGAGCGCAGAGCATGCAGATCAATGTAGTTCTATGAAACTACATTGACCTGCATGAGAAAGTCAAGTTTAACCCCTTAAGGACTCAGCGTTTTTCTGTTTTTGCATTTTCATTTTTTTCCTCATCACCTTCTAAAAATCATAACGCTTTCAATTTTGGACATAAAATTCCATATGATGGCTTATTTTTTGCACCACCAATTCTTCTTTGCATTGACATTAGTCATTTTACCCAAAAATGTACCGCGAAACGGAAAAATAAATTAATTGTGTGACAAAATTGAAGAAAAAATGCCATTTTGTAACTTTTGGGGGCTTCCATTTCTACGTAGTACATTTTTCGGTAAAAATAACACCTTATCTTTATTCTGTAGGTCCATACGGTTAAAATGATACCCTACTTATATAGGTTTGATTTTTTATTTTTTTTTGCAGTGTTATAGCTCCAATAGGGGGCTATAACACTGCACACACTGATCTTTTACACTGATCACTGCAAAGCCATAGCTTCGCATTGATCAGTGTTATAGGGGTCGATTGCTCAAGCCTGAATCTCAGGCTTGGAGCAATCAGTCGCCGATCGGAAGTGACGGAGACAGGTGAGGGTACCTCCGCTCGCGTGCTAGCTGATCGGGACATCGCGATTTTATCGCAATGGTCCCCATTAGCCCGACTGAGCTGCCGGGAAGTTTCTGCTTTAATTTTAGATGCAGCGATCAACTGCGTCCTTAAGAGGTTAAAAAAGAAAAACACCCACTAACCCCTTTAAAGAGTAGCTCCCACCATCTTTTTTTTTTTTTTCGGTCCCTGCCTATTTCCCATCTATCCCTAACCCCCTCCCTGCCTTTAATTATTTTTTACTATATTAAGAATGGCTTTTTGTCTGCCTGGTAGTGTGCCAACTACCAGGCAGACTTCCCCAGCAGGCGCGATGTCACTGATGCCTGCTGGGGCCGACACTTCCGCCCTTAGTTCACCTAAACAGGGTGCCTCCAGCACATCTATTGGCTGTCAGTGCATGCTGGGAGTTGTAGTGGTGAAACAGCTGGAGGCACTCTGTGTTGAAAACAATAAGTTAGGGGCTACCCCGTTCCCTCCCCCCCTGTTGAAAAACCTGAACCCTGCTTTCCCCCAACCCCCGTGTTAAAAACCCCAAACCCCGCTGTCCTCCAACCCCCCCGTGTTAAAAACTCAGAACCCTGCTCTCCCCAAGACATACCCTAGAGTCCTGAGGCAGCAGAAGCCGCGTGTGTGGCCAGGGAGCCAATGCGCTCTTAGCGCTCACTCCCACCTGTCTGAATGACAGGCAGGGAGCGAGCGCAGGCTGAATGAATTCTGACCAATTGCCCGGCCGGCATCGGTCCGAATTAAGGCGTCAAATCACACCAGGCTGCAGCCGGCCACTAGGAGGGAGACCACTAGTGGCCGGCTTTCAAACATAAATTAAAACCTATTAATAAAAAATAATGAAAATATATTAGAGATGTTGTAGTACTTCAACATATCAAAAAAAAAAAAGTTGATGACAGTGCCCATTTAATGGGTTTAAATCACCACCCTTTTCCCAAATTGTATATAAAAAATTTTTAACACAAAATTTACATATGTGGTATCGTTGCATGCGTACATGTCCGAACTATAAAACTTTTATGTTAATTAAACTTTATGGTCAATGGCGTAAATGTAAAAAAATACCAAAGTCCAAAATTGCGTGTTATTGGTTAATTTGTATCCTAAAGAAATGTATAAAAAACGATCAAAAAGTCCCATGAAAGCAGCCCCACAAATATTTTGTTTTCTGGTTTCGGCATAGATTTTGTGGTGAAATTATTGATGTCATTACAAAGTAAAATTGGTGGTGCAAAAAACAAGCCCTCATGTGTCTGTAGGTGGAAATATGAAATTATTAGAAGGTGAGGAGGAAGAAACAAAAGTTCAAAAATGAAAAAAAATGGTCCTTAATGGGTTAAATAAAATTATGTAAAAAAAATAAACATGTATTGTTGCCGCATTCATTCATGTTCGAACAATTAAAATATACTAATATAGCGTCACACTTAACAGATCAGCAGCATATTTTTTGCTGCGGATCTGCTGATGACCCGACCCTATAGTGAGCCTCCAGCTGTTTTCCCAGGTGTCCTGCTTGCAATCTGTGTGGCTGCTCGTAGCGGCAGATTGCTGCTGCGAGCAGCACACGGGGGAAAACAGCTGGAGGCACACTATAGAGCCGTGTCATCGGCAGAACTGCAGCGTAAAATACGTTGTGGATCCGTTGTGTGACCCTACCCTAATATTAATCTGTACAAAATGATTTATGGTAATAAGTGAGGTTTCCACAATATATATATTTTTTCTAAAAGTCAAGACATTTACTATAAGTCAGTGTTCTAAGGTCACTTTGAGAAACTACTGCGCTCACTTCATAGTCATGCCATAAATGAACGGCGCTGCGCGCCGCAGCGCCATGCATTTGTTATGTGCTTTGGTTCAATCTTACCGGGCAGGATAGCGGGGTCGGCAGACAGAAGGGCAGGTGGGCAGACAGGCGGGCAGACGGGTGGGCGGCCAGGCAGACAGCCGGGCGGGTGGCCGGGCAGACACACGTGCGGGCGGTGGGGTAAGACAGACGGGCGGGTGGAGGGGCGTGCGGGCAGGTGGATGAGATGGCGGTCACTGTAGCAGGCAGATGTGCTACACTGAGGAAGAAGGAGAAGGGCAGGGGTTCCTGGACTTGGCACTGTATGTGCCCTGCCCCTCCTCCTCCACTTGAGGCAGCAAGGCAGGGGTGGGACAGTCATGGGGTGATGATGCCGCCGTGCTGTCCCTGCTTATCCCAGGTCCTGATGCTGCCCCAGCCCACAGGTCCTCATGCAGACTCCGCTGCTGCCGGATGGACAGGTCTGGTAGCAGCGGCTGTCATACTGATTTATTAACATGATGGCGGCGCCGGCCATCATGTGAATGCGGCAAACATTCAAGGCACCCAGTGCCAGAGGCAGCAAAACAATCCCAAAACGTCATTGAACCTCCACCATATTTTACTGTAGGTACTGTGTTTATTTCTTTGTAGGCCACATTCCATTTTTGGTAAACAGTAGAATGATGTGCTTTGCCAAAAAGCTCTATCTTGGTCCCATCTGTACTCAAGACGTTTTCCCAGAAGGATTTTGGTTTACTCAAGTTCATTTTGGCAAAATGTAGTCTAGCTTTTTTATGTCTGTGTCAGCAGTGGGGTAATCATTGGTCTCCTGCCATAGCGTTTAATTTCATTTAAATGTTGACGGATAGTTCGTGCTGACACTGATGCTCCCTGAGCCTGCTGGACAGCTTGAATATCTTTGGAAATTGTTTGGGGCTGCTTATCCACCATCCGGACTATCCTGCGTTGATGCCTTTTCATAAATTTTTCTCTTCCAACCACACCCAGGGAGATTAGCTACAGTGCCATGGGTTCCAAACTTCTTGATAATGTAGCGCACTGTGGACAAAGGCAAATCTAGATCTCAGGAGATGAACTTGTAACCTTAAAAGTGTTGATCATTTTCCACAATTTTGGTTCTCAAGTCCTCAGACAGTTCTCTTCTCCTCTTACTGTTGTCCATGTTTAGTGTGGCACACACACAGACACACAATACAAAGACTAAGTGAACTTCTCTCCTTTTTATCTGCTTTAGGTGTGATTTTTATATTGCCACACCTGTTACTTGCCCCAGGTGAGTTTAAAGGAGCATCACATGCTTGAAACAATCTTATTTATCCACAATTTTGAAAGTGTGCTAATAATTTTATCCAGCCCATTTTTGGAGTTTGGTGTGACATTATGTCCAATTTGCTTTTTTTTTCCTCCCTTTTTTGGTTTAGTTCCAATACACACGAAGGGAATAAACACGTGTATAGCAAAACATCTGTTACTGCAATCCTTTTCTGTGAGAAATACTTTATTTTCTTGAAAACTTTAGGGGTGCTACGAGTAGACACACTGCTGCGATGTGCGAGTCTCCGCGTGCATGCGCGATGTTCGCAAGTATTACTGCACATGCGCACAGTGACTCGCACATCGCAGTGTAGGGGTCCATCGTCGGCGGATCCGCAGCATAAAATACGCTCTGGATCTGCCTGTGTGAACGAGCCCTTAGGCCAGATTCACACGGCAGAATTTCTGCATGAAAATTCTACATGAATTTAAAGCCAATTCACTTGAATTAAATTCCTGCAGCACAAATTCTGCTGTGTGAATGGGACAGCAGAACCCCATTTAAGTGCATTGGCTATAAATTCATGCAGAATTCAGTGCAGAAATTCTGCCGTGTGAACACAACCTTAGGCCGGATTTACATGGCATAATTTATACACTGAATTCTGCATGATAATTCTGCATGATTTATAGCCATTACACTTTAATGGGATTCTGCTGTCTCATTTACACAGAAGAAATGCTGCTGCAGGAATTCCATTGAAGTGAATGGGCTATAAATTCATACAGAATTCAGCGCAGAAATTCAGCCTTTTTGATGTGTGGTAATGGCGAGGTGTGTGGTGCAGGGCAGATGTAGTTGCCCTAGGGGCAAATGGTATTAACCCCTTGTGTTCATGACGCCAGGGCATTGTTTAGCCTTAACCACCCGAAGGTATACTGCTGGATCCTGGGCTAGGCACGGGGGCAATGAAGACACCGACAAGTTACGGACAATGGTAGCTTTACTGAGGGTAGACAGTTGTTACAGTCTATGCCGTACAGCTAGGACCCAAGGAGGTGACCAGTGACACAGAGACCTCACAGGTTGGCTGGGACTTGTAGTAGACAGGAGAATGTAGTTCAGGCCAGGCTGGATAGACAGAAGACTTGACTTGACTAACAGGACTGTGACTTTAGCTTACTTTGCACTTGACTTGTGGCTGCAGGACTTGAATTGTGGCTGCAGGACTTGACTTGAGGCTGCAGGACTTTACTTAAGGCCTCCAATGTTCTGGACACACACACACTAAGACGACTTGACTGCACTGGACCTCAGGAACAAGAGCCAGAAGCTAGCTCCTCCCAGGGTTTATATGGGGAGACTAGCAGGGAGCTTACAGGTCACCTTTGGGGTCAGTTGGTAACTAGTACCTCCTGGGTAACAATCACATGGTACATTTATTAAAGATACAACACACAATATAATACATATTTTTACATGGGGAAACAACTGCAGGGGACACTGAGGGATACTGCATGACAGGGCAGGAAAGGTACGGGGAAACACCATCCCGTACTGGGCCACCACAAACTCCCCCTCTTAATTACAGTCGCCCTCGATGCCCAGTCCTGGAGGGCGGAGGACGTGCCCACTGGGGCCGCCAATGACAGTTCCTGGGGAATTTTTGCACAATGTCCTTTCCAGATCTGGGAAACAGCAATGAGTCCATACATGTTCTAAACATGGGTGGAGATTTTTGACCTTGTAATCTCCTTCACGACACTCTCCAACAACTATATACATAACAACTTTACGAGACATTTCGGAATGGGCTGCATGAGGCTATCTACTAGAGATTAGCGAAGTTACAGTGATTCGATTCATCACGAACTTCTCAGCTCGGTGGTTGCTGACTTTAGCCTGCATAAATTAGTACAGCTTTCAGGTGCTCCGGTGGGCTGGAAAAGGTGGATACAGTCCCAGGAGAGAGTCTCCTAAGACTATATCCACTTTTCCAGCCCACTTGAGCACCTGAAAGCTGAACTAATTTATGCAGGCTAAAGTCAGCAACAGCCGAAGTTAATGACAAATCGAATCACTGTAACTTCGCTCATCTCTACTATCTACTGTGATAAGGTGAATGGGGTGGTCTGTGAGGGAGTCTATGTCTCGACAATTGTTCAGAGAGGCATATGATTTTTAACCCCAGGGGGTGTGTATGTTTCTGTGTATGTCACCAGAATGAATATTTAGTTATGGGCCCCTGGGGTGGAGCATTTGGAGAGTAGGGTGGGCCAGGCGGTTTTCTTGGAAGACATAGATCCAGCCCAGGGTTTTGGACTGTCTCCAACCTATTGCTCAGCTGCAGGTAATCGGCTGCAGCAGTGGGAATAAATCCCTCCCTGCTAGGCAGATAAGGAGGAGAATGTTTTGTTTCTCTATGAAAGGCTGGAAGCAGCAGGCTGGCAAAAGACTGGAGTGCTGAGAGTGGACAAAGACTCTAGGTTGGTGAAACCAATATTGTTTTGTTTAGTTTAACCCTGAGAGATAGGGAACCTAATGTCAGTTAGTGCTCAGACAAGCTAGGTTTTTGTTTATTTATGTTTTCATTTACTGCTGTATCCTGTGTGGATTACAAATACAGTGCCTGGAGTATATGCAATTACAAGGACTGTGCCTATTGTTTACCCTAGAGGACCGTGGTACCTGCAAACAAGGATCACACTACCCAATGTCTTGGCTACTGGGGTCTCTTGGTTTTACACACTTCCCCCCAGAACTCTATACGTAGACTTCAAACATCTTGTTACATTTACATTTGGTTAACTCTGTCTCTACATGTGTGTTGTGAAGCTATAAGGAATACCTTCTGACCAGTAAAGTATCCTGGCCACTAGGACAGGAGAAAACATCAGACATACTCATTATAGACATGGGTGGACTGAAAATATACAAGGCTACAGTCCTATCTAATCATTGACATTGGATTAGACTAAAATAATAATAGTGTACCGACTACACTGGACTACGTGTGGAACTTAACTTTTATTCGTGAGTTAATCTTTGTACCTTGCTGGGGGTTGTCCTTGGGTGGCATGAATAAGGACCCTACACCTTAACCCTTTCTGTACAAACACATTATACACATTTTATTACAGTATACCAACATAAATTTTTACATGGGTAAAAATTATAAACAAAATATATTACCTTTAGAGATGAGTGAATTTCTGAAAAATTTAATTTGGACGATTCGCCGAATCTTCTGTAAAATTTTGTTCTGTCTGAATTTATTCTCTGCGAATCACTATTAAAAACGGCTATTTCTTGCCTACAGAGAGGCTCAATAGGGGTGTCGAACACTTTGCCTTGTCCTAACACTCATAGGGAGTGTGCTGTGTTAGTGAAATAATACTGTTATTCAGTATGACATGCAGATTACAGGCATCGCTATTAGAATCACTGCTGCAGAGCGTCTGGATGTGGCAGATTTGTAATGTAATTTTTATTTTATTTAATTTGAATTTATTAAAAAATTTTGATTACCCATTCTGGTGAGCATTGAGCCAGGCGAGATACCACCTGTTCCAGCCCCTGCCTCACAGCACCCCCCTGACTGTGAAAGTGCGAATGTTTCATTTAATCAGTTATGGTTCATTGTTATCGCTCCTAGCTGTTTTATTGGATTCTTGGGATAATTCCACAGGTAATATGACGTCGACGACCATAGGGCCTCAGTCTTGAAAAGATTACATCGATTTTTTTTAAATGTAAGATTTATATTAGATTCTCAAGTTTAATGTCCCGGCGTTTACATTGAACTAATACTGTATGACCACAAACCCCAATCTAATAAGGTGTCACATGGCTGCACAATGACAGAGCCTAGAGGTGGCAGCAGCATGAGGAGACCATAGTCTGGCAGAATGATACAGCCTGGAATTGGCGGCAACAAGAAGAGACCATATAGTGTCTAAAAGACACAGCCTGGAGTTGGCGGCCACATGAGGAGACCATAGGGCATCACAATCCCTAAGATTAAAAGATGAATTTTCAAATTTAATAGTTATGGTAGCTAGTGCTACCATAATTTTTTTTAGGTAATGTCCCAGCAGCATAAGGAGACCATATAGCGGCTGACACAGCCTGGAGTTTGTGGCAGCAATAGAAGACCATATAGTGGCTTAATGACACAGCCTGGAGGTGGCGGAAGCATGAGGAGACCATATAGTGGCTAAATGGCACAGCCTGGAGTTGACGGCATCATGAGGAGAACATATAGCGGCTGAATGACACAGCGTGGAGGTGGCGGCAGCATGAGGAGACCATATAGTGGCTGAATAGCACAGCCTGGAGTTGGTGGCAGTATGAAAAGACCATATAGTGGCTAAATGGCACAGCCTGGAGTTTGAGACAGCAAGAGGAGACCATATAGTGGCTGAATGACACAGCCTGGAGGTGGCGGAAGCATGAGGAGACCATATAGTGGCTGAATGACACAGCCTGGAGGTGGCGGAAGCACGAGGAGACCATATAGTGGCTGAATGGCACAGCCTGGAGTTGGCAGCAGCATGAGGAGAACATATAGTGGCTGATTAGCACAGCCTGGAGGTGGCGGAAGCATGATGAGACCATATAGTGGCTGAATGGCACAGCATGGAGTTGGCGGCAGCATGAGGAGGCCATATAGTGGCTGAATGACACAGCGTGGAGGTGGCGGCAGCATGAGGAGACCATATAGTGGCTGAATGGCACAGCCTGGAGTTTGCAGCAGCAAGAGGAGACCATATAGTGGCTGAATGACATAGCCTGGAGGTGGTGGAAGTATGAGGAGACCATAGAGTGGCAGAATGGCACAGCCTGAAGTTGGCTGCAGCATGAGGAGAACATATAGTGGCTCAATGGCACAACATGTAGATCGCGGCAGCATGAGTAGAACATATATTGGCTGAATGACACAGCCTGGAGGTGGCGGCAGCATGAGACAATATAGTGGCTGAAAGGCACAGCCTTGAGTTGGCGGCAGCATGAGGAGAACATATAGTGGCTGAATGACACAGCGTGGAGGTGGCGGCGGCAGCATGAGGAGACAATATTGTGGCTGAATGGCACAGCCTGGAGTTGACGGCAGCATGAGGAGAACATATAGCAGCTGAATGACACAGCGTGGAGGTGGCGGCAGCATGAAGAGACCATATAGTGGCTGAATAGCACAGCCTGGAGTTGGTGGCAGCAGGAAGAGACCATATAGTGGCTAAATGGCACAGCCTGGGGTTTGAGGCAGCAAGAGGAGACCATATAGTGGCTGAATGACACAGCCTGGAGGTGGCGACGGCATAAGGAGAACATATGGTGGCAGAATGAGACAGCCTGGAGGTGGCAGCAGCGGCATCAGGAGTCCTGAAAGTGAACCGGTGACAGAGTGGTGCGGTGAATACCAGTACCCGGTGACGAATAAAGGTGAATAAAGGTCTGATGCGGAGGAATGTTTGTAACTGGGGAACAGCGCCTAAATCTGTTTGGCATTATCCATATTTGTGAAGTGTTTATGTGGCACCATGGTCAATCTAATCTGTTCCATCAGGCATTGGTGGGTGGAAATCCTGGCTGATCCATGCCTGATTTATCTTCACAAAGGTCAGTCTCTCCACATTTTTCGTAGACAGACGAGTTCTCCTTGGGGGTGACTATGGCCCCCGCCTCACTAAACACCCGTTCTGATGGCACACTACTGGCCGGGCAGGGCAGCTTTCCAGGGCAAACTCTGCTGGTTGCGGCCACAAACCAAGTTTGGCTGCCCAGAACTCCATTGGTTCTTAAAGGTGTGTTGGCATGGGCATGTCAAGGTATGCCACCACCGGCTGGTTCAGGTCCCGCTCCTGGTCTACCTGTTGCTGATGAGTTGCTTCACTATGCGGGTGAAGAAAGGTACTCATCAGCGACTGTAGACTCAGGAAGGTGAGCGCAGAGGGCCCCCCGAGTCAGAGCTGCGAGAGGATGGACAGTGGTGCTGATAGGATACCTAGGATGTATCTGTAGTAGGTCAGTTTGTCCTCCTTCTTAGTGAGTTTAAGAAAAGGCCCCCCATTTTTTGCCAGAAACGAGGGTCCAATAAGGTGGAGATCGAAAAGTCATCCCGCTGCCGAATGGTGACAATTAGGCGGCCACTATGCAAGCAATTGAGCATGCATCGTGCCATTTGTGCAAGTGACTTAGAGGGACTTCCTGCCTCCATCTCCACTGCATACTGCCACGGTGTGTTCGGGACCTCTGTCTCACCTTCCTCATAACCCTCGAGCTCCTCTGGCTGCTCTTGCTCCTCCTCTCCTGTCAGATGACTAGAAAAACCGCCCATTTCGTGAAACCTAAACTGTGCTCCACTGTGCCCCTCCCCCTCCAGTTCTGCCCTCACAGGGCTCATGTGGCCATGAGATGTAGGTGCTACGTCTCCAGTGCCCTGAACAGCCATCATTTCAAACATGTGTTGTAGGAAATGAAGTTGTGGAATGACATAGTTCTCCCCGTAATCCTGGCAACTGACTTATAATTTGGCTTTCTCAAAGGGCCTGAGCAAATGGCAGGTGTCACGTATAAGCTGCCACTCGTTGACATTGAAGTTACACAGGGGAGTACCCCTGTCTACTTGAATCATCAAGAAATCGGGGATGGCTTTCCTCTGTTGGTATAGTCGGTCCAACATATGGAGGGTAGAATTCCAACTTGTGGCAACGTCGCAAATCAGACTATGTTGGGGGATACCGTTGTGACTCTGCAGCTCAAGGAAGGCGTGCTTTGCGGTGTACGAGTGGCTGAAGTGCATGCAAAGTTTCCTTCCCATTGTTAGGATGTCTTGCAAATGGGGGGGGGGAACACTTCAGGAACCGCTTGACAACCAGATTGAACACGTGTGCCATGCAGGGCGCATGGATCAGCCTTCCATGTCGCAACACAGACAAGATGTTCTTCCCATTGTCATGGTTCCCATTTCCAGTTTTCGTGGAGTAAGCCATGCTCCGATTTCTTAATGAAGGACTTTTAGCAGTTCCTCCCCCGTGTGACTCTTTTCGCCAAGGCAAAATATGTGAAGAACAGCGTGATACCGCCGTGCCCTGCACACATGGTATGCTGAAGGGGCACTGAGACTTGTCCGTGCAATGGAGGCTGAGGACACGGTGGCGGATGAGGAGGCGGCCTAGAGTGTGGAGGAGGAACCGGCACGACCTGTCCAAGTTGGTGTTGTGGCTGTGCAGGAATCACATTCACCCAGTGGGCCGTAAAGGAGATGTATTGTCCCTGACCATAGCTACAGCTCCAGATGTCGGTGCTGCCGTGCACTTTGGTACACACCGTCAGGCTCAAGGACTGGCCCACCTTCTCTTCCACTAAATTGTGCAGGGCTGGTACTGCCTTCTTCGCAAATAAATGACGGCTTGGGACTCTCTACCTTGGCTCGGCACAAGCCATCAGTTCTCTGAAAGGTGCAGAGTCCAAGACAGAAGGAGTGTATGACACACAGCTCTCTTCGGCTGAGGAGGTGGAACCTTGGCTGGCTAAAATAGGCAGCGGCGTGCCACTGGGTGATGCAGCAGGCTGGACTACCACATCGGAGCCACGGTTCTTCCAGGCCGCTTTATGGTGGCACAGCATATGTTGATGCAGGGCCATGGGGCCAACATTGGGACCCTGGCCACGCTTAACCTTCTGCCGACACATCTTGCATGTGGCCAGGTTAACATCCTCCTGATGCTTGTTGAAAAATGGCCACACCGCCCAGTAGCTGATTTTCCCACCAACAGTCCGCACTAATTGACTGCTACTGCCGCCATCTCCAGGAACCCTTTTTTCCACTACCTCCCGGGAAGGTAGGCTGCCACGAAGCAGGCGGTCTCCCCAGGGCATATTTGGGTCCAGAATTTCCACTTCTGCCACCATGCTACCACCTTGCTGGCTCAGCTGCTGCTTCACGGGCAACCTGCAACCCTCTTCTGATGATGATTGATGAAGCCCCTTCTGCACCCAGCTCCCAATTGCGATCGGCTTCATCATCATCAACAAGTGTCTGCACATCACTGATATCCTCTTTAGGTTCCTGAATGCTGGTAACACCACCTCCCACGTCACTCACCTCATCACTACCTACCCGCCTAGTGGAGGAAGCGGCGGATGTCTCCTCCACTTCTTGGCTGGGCAGTAGCTGCTGACTGTCCTCTATTAGGTCGTCCACGCTGAATAGTGGAGCTGAACCCACAGAATAAGATACTTCTGTAGGGAAGGGAACATCATAGGACAGTGGCAATGGGAGGACAGGGAGTGCTCCCAGGCCATGCCAACTGAGGGTTGTGTCTGAGGAACCCACCGACTGTTGACTGGGGGTATCAGATGTCACTTGTGATTAAGTTGAATGCGACCTCTGCCTGCGCCTTATGAATTTAGGCCTCTGCCACTCCTCTGTGCATATCCTGGCACTTCTCTGCCTGACATACTTGGTGCGTATATGAGGGGAGTACAATACGCTTCACTACGCTTAAAACAGTATTTGTCTAAAACAGCAGCAGATGTGTACTTTTGGCTGGCCTTTTACAGTAACTAGGCCCTTAAGACTTTATCAGGAACAAAATTATCCAACACTTAGATGTACAGATGTGGTATGCACTTATGAGGGCAGAAAAATGCACTACAGTATGCTTAAAAATGTATGTGTACAACACCAGCTGGAGAGTACTTTTGGCTGTCCTTTCACAGTATCTAGGCCCTTAAGACTTCATCAGGGCAATTATACAACTCTTAGATGTACGTATGTGGTATGCACTTAACAACGTTTTTGTGCACAACCCCAGCAGTAGACACCAGTGCTGCAGCACACTGTCGCTGTGTACTACAGCAAAAATTGCACTCTCACTCCATTCCCTATGAGTGCTTCTAGGAAGGATTTGTGCTTGAGCTGAATCACTGCTGTTCTTCTGTGCAACACACTGCTCTCTGATTCTCTCTATAATAGAACGCTGTACACAGTGACTGGGGGGTGGATCGCTGCTGTTCTTCTGTGCAACACACTGCTTTCTGATTCTCTCTATAATACAGGGTGGGCCATTTATATGGATACACCTTAATAAAATGGGAATGGTTGGTGATATTAACTTCCTGTTTGTGGCACATTAGTATATGTGAGGGGGGAAACTTTTCAAGATGGGTGGTGACCATGGCGGCCATTTTGAAGTCGGCCATTTTGAATCTAACTTTTGTTTTTTCAATAAGAGGGTCATGTGACACATCAAACTTATTGGGAATTTCACAAGAAAAACAATGATGTGCTTGGTTTTAACGTAACTTTATTCTTTCATGAGTTATTTACAAGTTTCTGACCTCTTATAAAATGTGTTCAATGTGCTGCCCATTGTGTTGGATTGTCAATGCAACCCTCTTCTCCCACTCTTCACACACTGATAGCAATACCGCAGGAGAAATGCTAGCACAGGGTTCCAGTATCCGTAGTTTCAGGTGCTGCAGATTGGGCAAAACAAAAATTGGAACAGGACCCTCAGTTTACGCAGAAGATTTTGTTCAGTGATGAGGCAAACTTTTATGTGAATGGTGAAGTTAACAAACAAAACCACCGCTATTGGTCTGACACTAACCCACATTGGGTAGATCCCTCCAAGACTGTTGGAACACAAAAATGTATGGTATGGTGTGGTATATGGGGTCCAAAGATAGTGGGGCCATTCTTCATCAATGGAAACCTCAAGGCCACTGGATATGCGAAATTGCCACATGATGATGTGTTTCCCTCTTTATGCACTGAAGCTGGCACGTTCTCTGGGTTTTCCAGCAAGATGTTGCACCACCACATTATGGGTGTCAGGTCCGAGCATTCCTAGATGAACAGTTTCCTGAAAAGTGGATTGGTCGTCGTGGGCCAGTTGAATGGCCCCCAAGGTCTCCCGATCTGATCCCCTTAGACTTTTATCTTTGGGGTCATCTGAAGGCAATTGTCTATGCTGTGAAGATACGAGATGTGCAGCACCTGAAACTACGGATACTGGAAGCCTGTGCTAACATTTCTCCTGCAGTGTTGCTATCAGTGTGTGAAGAGTGGGAGAAGAGGGTTGCATTGACAATCCAACACATTTTTTAAGTGGTCAGGAAATTGTAAATAACTCATGAAAGAATAAAGTTACGTTAAAACCAAGCAAATCATAGTTTGATGTGTCACATGACCCTCTTCCTATTGAAAAAACAATTCAAAATGGCCGCCATGGTCACCACCCATCTTGAAAAGTTTCCGCTCTCACATATACTAATGTGCCACAAACAGGAAGTTAATATCACCAACCATTCCCATTGTATTAAGGTGTATCCATATAAATGGCCCACCCTATATATATATATATATATATATATATATATGTATATATATATATATATATATATATATATATATAAGTTCTTAATAGTAAACAGGGGTGCAACCGTGTGTACCATGTAATAGTCAAAGCAAAAAAAGGGGAGAAGTACACCATGTAGCGCACACCCAATCAATGTACAAAAAAATCTTTATTAAAAAATGCATAAATCACTTTAGACGACAAGAAACCCCCATAAAAGCATTTAAAAGAGGCATTAACATGCCCTCCCACAACAGGGGGGAGCCCGTAGGACCCCTCCCAGGACACCTGTATAAATATATAAGTTCTAACACCACCTCTAAATATACATCCAAATAACAAGATAGTTCAATATCTATACAATCTGCATATGTTACCACAGACTCCCTGCCTATACAGGCGTCCCCCTGAACCCCACGCGTTCGGTCACCTACTGGTGACTTCCTCAGGGGTGTTGCTCAGGGGATAACACCCCTGAGGAAGTCACCAGTAGGCGATGGAACGCGTGGGGTTCAGGGGGACGCCTGTATAGGGATCATTCATTACATTGCTTCTTGCATTTCCCAGCCTCCTGTCTGCTATACTTGGGGATTTTCCTTTAATCAAGTTGTATATTGTATTTGGCAGGGAGTCTGTGGCAACATATGCAGATTGTATAGATATTGAACTATCTTGTTATTTGGATGTATATTTAGAGGCGGTGTTAGAACTTATATATTTAAACAGTTGTCCTGGGAGGGGTCCTACGGGCTCCCCCCTGTTGTGGGAGGGCATGTTTATGCCTCTTTTAAATGTTATTATGGGGGTTTCTTGTTGTCTAAAGTTATTTATACATTTTCTAATAAAGATTTTTTTTGTACATTGATTGAGTGTGCGCTACATGGTGTACTTCTCCCCTTTTTTTACTGTACATCAAGAAACATACAAGACACATGTAACAATACTGACATTTACAAATATTCAACGTACAACACACAGGGCCCACATTGTCACCAAAAATGTAAAAGAATAAAAAATATACAGAGCTCTTTCAAAAAACAAAAAAAATTGGGAAAAATCACCTTCAAAGCGCATAGTTTATAATTCTATAAACCATTAGCTGATTTTAACTACTTAAAGGAATACTTATCAATTAAATAGTTATCACTTTTTATTTTTTATTTTTTTTATATCTAATTTTATTTTTCTTTGCCAAACTTCTTTTCTTGTTACTCCTGTAATATAATCAGACAATTAATCACATTTCCTGATACACTTAATTTTTTGGCATCCATCCTGTGCAGCTGTGAAAGCAAAACTTATTAGGAAATTAATGAGCTATCATCAAGTAGGTTCAATTAATACCACTTGGATTTTCTTTTGTTCTACACCAATCTAAAAAATATCAATTTCAACACAAACGGAAAACATTCACTGGTCATTTTCCATATATTCCTGATTCATTAATATACATCACACATATACAACATACTTTATATCATAAGAACCATCATATGAACGTCATCACATAACTACATACACACACCTTTCCCAGAGACCTACCACATCATCTGCATTCCATGGCACTAAACACTGCATCATCATCATCACTTTTACCCCTACCATTGGCACAAAACACTGCATTCATTTATCTCCATTCATTAATCCAAGGGACCCCTGTGCCCCCCCCCCCTGACACCTTCAGTACACTCCTGAAAAAAGTATTAACACTTTTTACAGTTCCAACAAACTTTTTTTGACTCTTCTACATTCTTGTACCATAGTATTCACTTACATAAACACTCTCACCTTTCCTAATCCTACCTTCCTCTCCGCCTTCTGCAACATACTGTTTCCCATCCTCTTAAACATGCAATCACCTTTAACACTGCTGTATATGAATACTTCTGTCCGTTAACCGTCAGTATATTCCAAACTTTCAACTGCCTTAAATTCCACATGCTTTTCCTTCTCCACATGCTCTTCCAACAAAACATTGAGTCTCTATTTTGTTTCTCTCTCTAATCCCATCAAGCTACTTACAACAATCCACTCCTACCTCACCTGTCTTGCCACTTGCACACACTATCAACTCCCGGACCAAACCCACCAACTTCCTCAACACAATGCACACAGCCATTTGTCCACTCAAACTACCATATCCAAAACCACCAAGGAACATTCTTAGGAGATACTGGAACAATCAATCCTACTCAACAACTTAGTTTACAACACAGACACAGTTTTGAAACTTCTATACACTTCCCATCTTTGCACACTCCTACATCCTTCCCTTGGCACAACTCAGTCACCCATTTCTTCGGAGATAAAACATTAGAGCACAATTAACGGACATATTTAAATACAGTTCTACCTTTTCATCTAAGTCTGGCTTTTGAATAATTATTGCAGACTGTTCACATCTATCAAAGTTTAACAATTTCAAAGTTTAAAAACATTTTTTGGGAGTAGTGAGGACCATGTAATTACTCTATTAACAAGATCTCTCAGTGGATCGGCCGTACAAAGATTGGTATTCAGCACCAAACAAAAGGATGTTTATAGTTACAACCAAAATTTGTCTCCTGATACTAATCTTCTGGTACAAAAAGATACTGGCTGATACACAAAAATAAAATAAAAGTAAAATATATATATATGTAGTACACTAAAAGGTTATCAAGGATACAGTAAAGAGATACTGGACTGGAAATCTACCAGCAGTACGATACACAAAAGATATCATTTGATACAGATACTGGACTGGTACACTATCACATCACTCTTATACCCCACAAGTTACCAGCAGTACTATTTCACACAAAAGTTATCCTCTGATACAGATACTGGACTGGTACATCACAACAATTTTTATACACCAAGTTACCAGCAGTACGATACTGGACATCTACAGGCAGTACGATTTACACAAAAGTTAGTTGACTGATACAATAAAAAAGATATCAGAGTTAGCTTCAACTCTTATATAGCACAAAAAGCTATCAGAAGTACATAACACAAAAGTTATCAAGGATACAGATCACTACTTACCAGAGATTTAAAAAAAAAATCCAAGCAAAACATTTTTCCGAATCGAAAATGTCTATTTAGCTCAAAAATTAAACAGAAATCTTATTTCTGCCATTTGCCCCCGCTCCATAAAAAAAAAACGGATTTAAAAAAAAACGGATAGATACAGGTATCCGTTTTGAACCGTTTGTAAACGTTTTTAATCCGTTTTTTTTTTTCATGAAAATCAGCCACCTACAGACTCCCGCAGCCAGGACTAGTACTACTCCCAGCATGGAACAGACTTGTTTCCATGGTGGGAGTAGTAGTTCCTGGCTGCAGGAGTCTGCTGGCGGCTGGGGAGGCTACATTAGTGATTGTACTACTACCCCCATCATGGAACAGACTCTGTTCCATGATGGGGGTAGTAGTACAGGGGCTGAGGGATTGATCGCACCGGGTCTCACTTCTGAGACCCGATCCAATCAGAAGTTATTAAGCAGGGGAGCGGGCGGCATGGTCCGCAACCCTGCGATCACCGATGTATTTTACTTTCATTTTTATATTCCCCGCGGGGAGCTCTGAATGGCCAGTACCGAGGAGCCAATCAGGGCTCCCTGCGGCGATTTTAAAATGGACAATGTATGTTAAAAGCACTGTGGGGGGCAAGATATATAGCGCTATATATCTAGCCCCTCAGCGCATTTATAAAGATATAACTTCCGCTAGTGCAAAAATATATACCCCCGCAATATATTAATATATGATCCCCCGCCAGCACATTTATAATGTAACCCCCGCCTGCGCCTTTATAATTATAAACCCCCGCCAGCGCAATTATCAATCAGCGCTATCTGTGAATAGTATTTTACTCGCAGAGCATCGCACCAGCCACCACTGGCACAATGCTGCTGATAGAATACTATTCATACATTGCGCTGCAAGGGCATATTATATAGAAGTGCTGTGGGGGCCAGATATATAGTATTATCTGGCCCCCACAGCACTTCTATATAATATGCCCCTGCAGCGCGATGTATGAATAGTATTCTATCAGCAGCATCGTGCCGGTGGCGGCTGGTGCGATGCTCTGCGAGTGAAATACTATTCACAGATAGCGCTGCATTAATGACATATGCGCCAGCAGGGGTCACATAAATGCGCTGGTGAGGGGTTTATTGATAATTGCGCTGGCGGGGGTATATAATTATAAAGGCGCAGGCGGGGGTTACATTATAAATGTGTTGGCGGGGAGTCAATATATATATATGGCGGGGTTGGGGTTATATCTTTATAAATGCGCTGGGGGGCTAGGTATATAGCGCTATATATCTTGCCCCCCACAGCCCCCCACAGCGCTTTTAATATACATTGTCCATTTTAGAAATCCCCGCAGGGAGCCATGATTGGCTCCTCGGTACTGGCCATTCAGAGCTCCCCGCGGGGAATAAAAAAATTAAAGTAATCACACCCTATGAAGTTCATTTTCGATGATAAAGTTGGCAAAAAGAACATTTTACTGGTTCTCTCACAACTTCTCCCAATTTGCTAAACTGTGGACTTAGATTTAAAGCGCAACTGTCATGCACTTTTACTGCAATAACCTGCACAACCTTTCTACCTAATAGTTCCCGGCTTTTATTACCCTAAAAAAGGCTTTTTATGAAAGCCACAGACAGTCGGGTAGCCGTGGCGCAAGGTCGGCGATGCCCCACCACCAGCCACGCCCACCAACTGTAATTCAGCGCTGGGACACTGTGTGATTGACACACAGGTCCCAGCACATGCGCCTACACTTCTTCTAACGTGCGCGCCACTGCGTATAATCCTTGCAAGCGCTCGCTCCCCCAGCGAGCGCTCACTCCCGCTGACGTCTTTCTACTCAGGGCGCCTGCGCAGTGCGCCCTGAGTAGAAAGACGGCGTAGGGAGCGAGCGCTCGCTGGGGGAGCGAGTGCTTGCAAGCATTATACGCAATGGCGCGCACGTTAGAAGAAGTGAACAGCGCATGCGCTGGGACCTGTGTGTCAATCACACAAAGTCCCAGCGCTGAATTACAGTCGCTAAGGGATAGTACTAGATTGTCGACAAAAACCATCTCCCAGGCTCCCACAAAACTGCCCAAAGGACACAGATAAGCTACAGATTCATAAAGAAATCAGCAGACTTATCGTGTTCTTGTGGAGATTAGGCTCCTAATTTGGACAGTTCTGGGTCGCCCTTGATGGCCGGAGGTGTCGGTCCACCAGACTTGGCTCTTTGCTCGAGTGTGGTTCAGGGATCAGATTCCCACTTCTGACACCAAAAGTTAAGATTGGCTTCTGGTTAGGCCTTAAAATGTGCTTGACTGCCGCTGTATACTGCTGAGTGTCGACACAAGGAATAAACACCAGACAAAAAGTTGGTATAAAACTCCTTCTTAGCAGGAAGCTCAGGAGCTGTCCCAAAGAGTTCTGAGAGTTCTGTTTATTACACGGAAGTACATTTGACAAAAAGGGGAGGTTAGCTATCACGTCAAAATCATCATGTTATATTTTGTTTGGTTATTTGAGCATTGCGTCTGTATATATTAGCAATTTAATCAAAATCATAATGGTCATCCTTATCAAAGGGACTCCAGTCAAGCAGTAGCCCCCTCCAGGGAAGAGAAAGTCTCTGAGTTGCCATTCGGAAAGATACTAAAGAACAAAATGGATTTGCTGTTGCACCAGGGATGAGCAAACTGGAAAAAGCCTTGCGCAGCGGGATTTGGGCTTTCCTAAATGTGCGCAATAGTAATTCCTTGTCGGCATAGTTCAGGTACTTGACTATGGCCTGGAGGGGTTTAGGATCATCAAAAGGCTAATCAGTGGCCATATGTAAAGGAGGGCCAATCCTGTGAACCCGTTCAATAGCACATGGACCAGGCAGTCCTAAGGCTTCTGGCAATTCCCTGGCACATAGTTGGGAAATCTGGTTAGGCATGATGGACTCCTGCAATCCCACAATATACAAGTTGCTCCTCCTGGAGCAATTTTCTAAATTCTCCAACTTCTCCTTAAGGGCCAATAAGACCCGGTCAGAAGACGTACCGTAGCATTACTGGACCCCACTTCATCCTCCAGACAGCTGACTCTCCATTCTAGTTCAGTGAGTTGGGACGTGTGAAGCGAAACATCCCGCTGCAGTTGCTGAATGAATGTTCCAAATTATTATGCAAGTTATGTTTTTCTAATTTACCTAAGTAATTGATGTAAATAGCAGTCAGCATAATTCTCATGTTATCAACTATTTAAGAGTACAATTCAAATTTTATTGAACAAACCTCCTAATAACAGTATTTTTTTAAACATAAAAAACTTACAATGCACTGTTCCAAATTATTACGCACAGTAAGTTTCAAAACACTTTATAGGTTGTAAAAAACAGAAAATTGTAATTTGTCATGTTTGCAGCATATTTACTGAAATCAAAAGCTATTTAAAATATTTAGCAACATTTGAATGTTTTAAACATTTCAACAGGTCACGTTACATTTTAACATAGGACCATAGCAACTTGCATCCATTCAACTTGTGAGTTATTGGACAGTTTCTGCTTGAATTTGTTTGCAAGATGTCACAATATCCTCCCAGAGCTGCTGTTTGGATGTAAACTCCCCCCCCCCCCCCCCCTTTCATAGATCTTTTGCTTGAGGATGCTCCAAAGGTTCTCAATAGGTCAGGGGAGGATGGAGGCAACACCATGACTTTCTCTCCTTTTATCCCCATAGCAGCCATTGATGCAGAGTTATTCTTTGCAGCATGAGATGGTGCATTGTCATGCATGAAGATGATTTTATTACGGAAAGCATAGTTCTTTCTCCTGTACCAGGAAAGAAAGTGGTCAGTCAGAAACTCCACATACTTTGCAGAGGTCATCTTTACACCTTTGGGGACCCTAAAGGGGCCGACCAACTCTCTTCCCATGATTCCGGCCAAAAACATGACTCCACCACCGCCTTGCTCATGTCGCAGCCTTGTTTTAACAGAGTGGCTGTCCACCAACCATCCACTACTCCATCCATCTGGACCATCCAGCATTGTACGGCACTCATCAGTGAACAGGACTGTTTGAAAATTATTCTTCATGTATTTTTCTGCCAAATGCAGCCATTTCTGCTTGTGTGAGCATTGGTTAGTGGTGGCCGAATAGAAGGTTTCATGCACAGTCGCAAGACTCTGGAGGACTCTACACCTTGATGTCTGTGGGACTCCAGAGGCACCAGCAGCTTCAAATATCAGTTTGCTGCTATGTAATGGTATTTTAGCAGCTGCTCTCTTGATCCGATGCATGGATCTGGCAGAAATCTTCCTCAATGTGCCTTTATCTGCACAAACCCGTCTGTGCTCTGAATCAGCCACAAATCTCTTAATAGTGTGATGATCATGCTTAAGTTTTCGTGAAATATCTAAGGTTTTCATACCTCATCCAAGGCATTGAACTATTTCACTCTTTTCGGCAGCAGAGAGATCCTTTTTCTTCCCCATATTGCTTGAAAATGGTGCTTGTGTGGAACACCCACCTTTAGTAATTTTTCCTTTAAATTAAGCTCACCTGGCAATCTAATTATCACAGGTGTCCGAGATTGTTTTCAGTGATCAAAAGAGCCCTGAGACACAATGCCATCCATGAGTTAAACGGAAAAACAATTAATCTTTGTGACACTTAAATATAATTTGCATAATAATTTGGAACAGGGTTTAGATATTCAGGCAGAAGTATGCGTGCCACAACTGCAGCTATATCTGTGTAAGGTATTTGCCTGCATCTCTCTTGTTAGCTAGAGACACTTGATCCTCAATAGCTTCCTGCCCCTCATGCTGAGAACTGACCTGCGATGTAGATAGTTGATCTGTGTGGGACTCTGCAGCCGCCGCCATCTTAGGGACCACCATGTGCTGTGAGGCATGGGGCGCCGGTAAGTCGGCTCTTGGATCTCCGCCACGGTGGAGAAACTTCTCCATACGGTGCAGGAACACTAGAACATGAGTGGGGTAGCGTGTCCCCTTGTGTCTCACAGTCTGAAGTCGGTGAGAGAGTTAGTATAGCGGAGACGGGCGTGGAGCTCCTCTACTTGCTCATACGCGTGCCAGAAGTTGACCATATTTCTTTATGCACCTCTGTCTGTCTGAGCACATTTCCTAGGTTTGACCATAGTTATCTGTCCTGTCTGTTATTGATATCTGGATTTTATCCTGCTTTGTTTAGTAACTTGTCAGATATTAGTATTCTTGCATTGCATATATTTAGTGTTCCTTGTTTAGACCCATGTCCAGATTGTATTCAGTTTTTAGCCTGAGTTTTCTGAATCTAAGTCTGTGTTTACATTATGCCTTTGTATCAGTCCTGTTTGCAGTGGGGTGGGCAGTGCGGAGGGTGCGGGCCGCACCAGGTGACACCATGACGCACAGCACCCCCACACCCCCGATCCTCAGCTGCCCGGCGGCTGCACGTCCCTGCTGGCCGGTACATTCCTCAGCAGCCAAATTGGAGGTGAATACAGACTGGAGGTGTACAGCCGATACCTACATGTACGTCTATGCCGTGCACCTCCAGTCTTCTTCATGGACGGAGTATCAGGTCAGAGAGGAGGGGGAGAGGTGGAAGCAGCACAGCAGCCTGGAAAGGTCAAAGGTTATCAAAGCCAGGAGGCTGCCTGTGCTGCTCATTCCGTGCCCTCCTCTTCATCACCTCTGCTGTTCTTCTCCCAGCTGCAGGAGACTGCAAAAGGTTAGTATATTACAGTGGTCTCCAAACTATGGACCTCCTGCTGTTGCAGCCTACAACACACAGCATGCCTAGAAAGCCTTTGGCTCTCCAGGCATGCTGGGAGTTATAGTTTTGCAACAGCAGGAAGAACATAGTTTGGAGACCACTGGTGTATTGTATGAAAATGTGTAAGCCTTTTAACCCCTTGTTAACCCCTATAGCAGTGTTTTCCAACCAGGGTGCCTCCAGCTGTTTCAAAACTAAAACTCTCAGCATACCTGGACAGCCGAATGCACGCTGGTTGGGAAACCCTGGGGGACATGAAAAGTCCAAATTTTGTTCGAAATGTGAATAAGCCCCCTTCTCCAATAAAAATACAAATTTCCCATCCCCCCCCCCCAAAAAAAAGTGTAAAAAGATAAATAAAATAAATACATTAAACATATCCAAACTATTAAAATATCATGTTAATTATCCTCTTCAGGGAACATTGTAAATATAAAAAAAAATAAAAGTCCAAAGTTGCAGCTTTTTGGTCACATCACATCCCAGGAAAATTTAAAAATAAGTGATCAAAAATTCACATATACGCAAAAATAGTACCAATAAAATCTAAAGATCACAGCGCAAAAAATTACCCTCATACAGCCAGGAGTCAGACTAGAGCGATTTAAAGCATACTAATTTTAGTTTTTTTAAAGTCATACAATAATAGAAAAGTGTGTTAAGATGGGGATCATTTTAATCATATTGACCCACAGAATAAAGTGAACATGGCAGTTTCACTGTAAAGTGTACAGCGTGAAAACGAAACCTTCCAAAAGTTGCAAAATTGCTGTTTTCTTTTCTATTTTCCCACAAAATTATAATTTCTTGGTTGCAGCGTACATTTTAGGGAAAAATGTTGTTACAAAGAACAAGTGAAAAAGCAAAAATGAAATTGTCTGTGTTCTTAAAGGGGTACTCCGTCGATAAACATCTTATCCCCCATCAAAAGGATAGGGGATAAGATGTTAGATCGTAAGGTTCCCCAGCGGCAGCACCCTGGTCATCCATGCACGGAGCGAGATCTTCTCTGTGCGGAATGACTGGCGACTACAGCCGCCATGCCCCCTCGATTTATGTCTGGGGGAGGAGGCCTGACGGCTACGTTCTAGCTGTCATGACCCCTCCCATAGACATGAATGGAGGGGGCGTGGCAGGACAACACGAACACGGAAGCTCCACGCTTCCATGTTCCAGACACCGCTGCTGCCTGCTCAGAGATCGCGGGGGCCCTCCGGGATCGTTGGACGTCCGGGATCAGACATCTTATTCCCATATCCTTTTCATAGGGAATAAGATGTTTATCACCAGAGGACCCCTTTAAGGCCAAAATCTACTGTGCCCCTAAAGAGTTAACAGGATTGTAATGGGGGGGGGGGGGGTGACACCATTTTCTACCGCACCCGGTGACACCAACCCTAGCAACTGTTACGCCGAGCATGGCCGGCGGGGATGCGATTCGCATAGCGGGACGCGCCCGCCCGCGAATCGCACCCCAGGTCACTTACCTGTCCCGGTCCCCGGCTGTCATGCTCTGGCGCGCGCGGCTCCGCTCTCTAGGGCGCCCGCGCGCCAGCGCTCTGAGATTTAAAGGGCCAGTGCACCAATGATGGTGCCTGGCCCAATCACCCTAATTAGCTTCCACCTGCTCCCTGGCTATATGACCTCACTTCCCCTGCACTTCCTTGCCGGATCTTGTTGCCTTGTGCCTTGAGAAAGCTTTACTGTGTTACCCATACTGTGTTCCAGACCTCCTGCTATTCCACCATTGACTACGAACCTTGCCGCCTGTCCCGACCTTCTGCTACGTCTGACCTTGCTCTTGTCTACTCCCTTGTACCGCGCTTATCTCAGCAGTCAGAGAGGTCTCGCCGTAGGGATAAAAATCTATGTCTGTACTGCGCTAGTACCGAACATTTCTTGGTGAATTGCCCTATTCGTCCTCCACGTCTGGAAAATGCACGCACGCAACCTGCTCATGTGGGCCTGGCGTCTCTGGGTACGGAGTCTGCTTCTCCATGTCTCTCTGTGCCCATACGGATTTCTCCTTCTGCCAACTCCTCCTTCTCTGCTGTGGCCGTCTTGGACTCTGGTTCTTCTGGAAATTTTATTCTGGCCTCTTTTCTTGATACATACTGCATCCCGGTGACCCATCTCATCAAGCCACTCTATATTTCTTCGGTCAACGGAGTCAAGCTGCACTGCACTGTGCGTTATCGCACAGTGCCCCTGCTTATGAACATTGGACCGCATCTCGAGGAAATTGAATTTTTGGTTTTGCCCGGCTGTACCTCTGAAATCCTCCTCGGTCTGCCATGGCTCCAGCACCATTCTCCCACCCTTGACTGGACCACCGGGGAGATCAAGAATTGGGGTCCTGCTTGCCGCAAAGAGTGCCTCACGTCTGCTCCCAGCCCCGTCTGTCGGTCCTCAGTGTCTCCTCCTGTGCCTGGTCTCCCCAAGGCCTGTCAGGACTGTGCAGTGCCCCCTCATAGTCCCCGTCCTGGTGACACTCTGCCCCGTGCCAAGCCTCACCCTCTACCCCCCCTCCCCATTCCCACTCCTTCTGACCGGTCTGCCATTCTTGTTAAAACCCAGGACTTCACTGTCCCCCAGAAGGAGACTCTACAATCGCTCCCGATGTGCTCATCCTCTGTGGAGCGAAATCCAGACAAAAAGAGGGGGAGACCTAAGGGGGGGTACTGTTACGCCGAGCGCTCCGGGTCCCTGCTCCTCCCCGAAGCGCTCGCGGCGTTTCTCTCCCTGCAGCGCCCCGGTCAGACCCGCTGACCGGGAGCGCTGCACCGACATGGCCGGCGGGGATGCGATTCGCATAGCGGGAAGCGCCCGCCCGCGAATCGCACCCCAGGTCACTTACCTGTCCCGGTCCCCGGCTGTCATGCTCTGGCGCGCGCGGCTCCGCTCTCTAGGGCGCGCGCGCGCCAGCGCTCTGAGATTTAAAGGGCCAGTGCACCAATGATGGTGCCTGGCCCAATCACCCTAATTAGCTTCCACCTGCTCCCTGGCTATATGACCTCACTTCCCCTGCACTTCCTTGCCGGATCTTGTTGCCTTGTGCCTTGAGAAAGCTTTACTGTGTTACCCATACTGTGTTCCAGACCTCCTGCTATTCCACCATTGACTACGAACCTTGCCGCCTGTCCCGACCTTCTGCTACGTCTGACCTTGCTCTTGTCTACTCCCTTGTACCGCGCTTATCTCAGCAGTCAGAGAGGTTGAGCTGTTGCCAGTGGATACGACCTGGTTGCTACCGCCGCTGCAAGACCATCCCGCTTTGCGGCGGGCTCTGGTGAATACCAGTAGCAACTTAGAACCGGTCCACTGACACGGTCCACGCCAATCCCTCTCTGGCACAGAGGATCCACCTCCAGCCTGCCGAATCGTGACAGTAACACCACTGCCTGTTTGACCTTGTTGGATCCAGGATCTCCTAGGATAGAATCCTGTTCTGAGCTTTGTGCTAATCCACCTATCCAGGAGTATGTTGGAGTCTGTGCCCATGTTTCATGTATTTTTATCTATATTTCTTCCTTGGCTGGTATCCATTCCACACTGTTGAGTGTTCCACTAGCAAGTAGTCCATTTGCAGTTCTTATTGCTGTCCACTCCTTTTATGGAGTGGGGTGTCTTTTTGTCTTGTGTTAATAATACTCTTGTTATCCTGACCTGTTTAGTGTGCTATATCCTGCCTTCTATTATTTGTTTGTTGCTTTGTAGGATTCCTGTTATGTTCCTGACTTGTTCCCCGACATGTACTGTTCCGTTTGTTTTGTTTTGAATTGACACCCATGCACTTAAGCGCAGTATGGGGTCCGGCCTCGTGGTTGTCGATCCGTCGCATCGGGCGGATGGGCAATAGGAAGGGTCAAGGGTTTTAGGTTCAGTTAGGGCTCACTAACTCCCTGCCGCCCCCTTTCATGACACGGACCCTCCACAATCAGACATCTTATCTCCTAACCTTAGGATAGCGGATAAGATGTCTAAGGGCAAAGTACCCCTTTAAATACACTCTACTCCTTTACCTTGTTTATTCCCTTTATGTACTTAAAGATGTACTCTAACAGTTTTCAGTGTGGTATGGCTGCTCCAAGATAGTTGTGTGTATGCGTGAAACTCAGATTAACCATTTATAAGCAGTGTTCTTATTTAGCATATTAACCCCTAATAAGCAGCTGTGTCTTCCTTTAGTACAGAGCGTTCCAAACTATTTATGTTGGTGACAAGCTTTTTACAAATGTATTGTTTTTAACACACTCCTTATCATACCGCCATTTGCACGTATGACTTTCTGCATCCTACGTTGCCTTGGGGGAGGAACCAAAAGTAAGGAAGCACCACAGTGCAACAATAGTAGACTGCATATATCATTTTTTAAACATCAGTATCTGCATTCGAAATGCAGATCTGGCATCCTGCTTCACTCCTTTGGTGTCACTCATCAGAAGTCCCAGCAGCCACCACTGCTAAGTTGCTGTGACGCTAGTTTAGGATCAGGCAGCATTGTATTCGATAAAACAACAAAACAGGTGAATTGATTTGATAACCACAAATCCTAGCCAGATCAAAGTACAAAGCTACACTTTGCCATTCATATATTATGTAATATCAGCTTCTCCCATTATGGTACCTTCCAGAGAAGAATCTCCTCAAAATTAGATTTCTCTATTTCTCTCTATCTATATATATCTTATCAATATGTGTGTGTGTGTGTGTGTGTGTGTGAATGTAATATACCACGCATAATAATGTATTATTACATTTTCATTATTAATCACTAACTCTGTAGGAAACTATTGTCTCTTATTACATAGCAGGTTTCCAGTATTACAGACTGTATGTTTTGTGCTGTTGCCACCTTGTGACCAGTTTTCTAACTGCAGCTGTAATTTTATGGTTGGAATAATTATGGCTTTTTTTGACCAGGGTTCCAGCATGGATTTGGATACCTGGAAATGAAGTCTAAAATACATGACTTACCATGGGAGCATTAGCCAAGATTACATATAGAATGAGGTTATATGCCGACCAAGTATTATATAGTGGTTCCCAGCTAGATAAATCAAAATTAGAAGGGGAAGTCCCTAAAACTAAATTTTATTGGTATATATTAAAAACCACCCTATATAGACAGGTGTATTCCCAAAGGAAAAGTGCTATCAAAATAATATAAATAGTACAGAAAGATACAGTTGCATCTATAACAACAGCTAATTACTGTCATGTATCAGTCATGCAATTTGGTATTACTCAATAGTATGCCAGTAAGGTATATGTGTAACACCAGATATACTCAAAAAATCAGTACTCATGTATTATCAGGTATACCCAAACATATATCAATATCTTGTCCCAACGTACGTTTCTGTCCTGCAGTGCTGTTAATAATTCACGGGCGTCCTCAGGGGACCACTCTAACTATATCAAGAAGTACATATGGGTATATACTATACATAAAGATACTCAATAGAAATCAAGATAAATAGAGTCCACAGCAAATGCTGTATAGAGTAAACTCAGGTATCCAAACAAATAACACATTCTCTGCATAATTATTAATGCATGACTCAGACCAATGTTATGTCGGCATATAGAACACAAATATTAAAATATCTCCCCAATTCACACTGTTCAGCGCAGTTCCGGAGCGTTTCCACATACAGAGGGGATGCTCATTGGCGCTCAGTGTGTTGGAGGATAAGCATGTCGCCCGGATCATATCATTCCTAACAGACCTGCAGTGGCAGGCCAGCGAGTCTCTATACAGCATTTGCTGTGGACTCAGTTTATCTTGATTTCTATTGAGTATCTTTATGTATAGTATATAACCGTTGTTATAGATGCAACTATCTTTCTGTATTATTTATATTATTTTGATAGCACTTTTCCTTTGGGAATACACTTGTCTATATAGGGTGGTTATTAATAAATACCAATAACATTTAGTTTTAGGCACTTCCCCTTCTAATTTTGATTTCATGGGAGCATTAGCACAGGGACTAACATTGCCTCCTTAGAACGTGAAGTTAAAGGAGTATTCCAGGCAAAACCTTTTTTTATACATATATCAACTGGCTCTGGAAAATTAAACAGATTTGTAAATTAAAAAATATACAATGTAGCCCGGACCTTCTAGGTGAGTAAATGAAAATGGATATACGTGGATCGTGCTTCAATAATAATCAATATTTATTATAAAATATAAATAAGATTCGGCACTTCTCACAGGGCCCTTGTGAGAAGAACATACATATAAAAAGGCAACCTAACAATGTATTTAGGCATATAGGAATTAAAACTATAATCCTGGCATAGGATAATAAAATAACAGAGTAAGATCTGTACCAAACAAATATGTTAAAGAGTTGCTCTTCTGGGTATTTAGGGTAGATATGTCCCTTTTAGATACAGTAGCAAACAGTCTGTAATATTAGAAATTGTTACCGGTCTGTAAATGGTAACTCAGGCGATGGATGTTGTTCCCGCAATGGCTGAGTGTCCGTGGTGTGCACAATCCTCTGTGCGGTGCTTCCAATCGTGAGCCTGGTCCAGTAGTATCTGAGCGCGGTGGCAGTCGCTAACGGCTGAGGCGCTGGCAGGCGCCGAAGATCGCAATGATGTCCGGGGACTGCTGGCGCTGGCGTGCGCTGGAGTTGGTATTCCTCACCGCTTTGCTGGTTGGTGAACAGGACCATGTACTGGAGGGCTGGAAGTTCGCCTCGTGTTGCCGGCGTCTGACGTCAGCTGTAGTCAGAGCCGGGATGGCTACACCAGGATGGTTACACCGGAATGGATCTGAACTGCTGGACCGGGCAGGTAGCAGAGTAAGAGTGCTGATAATGGTACAGTTCATAAAAGATAACTGGCCATGAGGTTTGGGCACAGTTCTTCGAGGGTAATACTATGCCAGTAGATAAACGACTAGACGCGTTTCATGGTTGTATAATATAACCCTTTCCTTAGTAGTCATGATAATAAAGTCCCCGGACATCATTGCGATCTTCGGCGCCTGCCAGCGCCTCAGCCGTTAGCGACTGCCACTGCGCTCAGATACTACTGGACCAGGCTCACAATTGGAAGCGCCGCACAGAGGATTGTGCACACCACGGACACTCAGCCATTGCGGGAACAACATCCATCGCCTGAGTTACCATTTACAGACCGGTAACAATTTCTAATATTACAGACTGTTTGCTACTGTATCTAAAAGGGACATATCTACCCTAAATACCCAGAAGAGCAACTCTTTAACATATTTGTTTGGTACAGATCTTACTCTGTTATTTTATTATCCTATGCCAGGATTATAGTTTTAATTCCTATATGCCTAAATACATTGTTAGGTTGCCTTTTTATATGTATGTTCTTCTCACAAGGGCCCTGTGAGAAGTGCCGAATCTTATTTATATTTTATAATAAATATTGATTATTATTGAAGCACGATCCACGTATATCCATTTTCATTTACTCACCTAGAAGGTCCGGGCTACATTGTATATTTTTTGGTTTTCCCTTTTCTAGCAATTAAGGTATAGTTGCTTGCCCAGTTTGACCTCGGTGCGTATTAGTTGTGAGCTGCACATACCAATATAATTTTTTCTTTTTAGATTTGTAAATTACTTCTATTAAAAAATATTAATCCTTCCAATAGTTATTACATAGTTACATAGTTAGTACGGTCGAAAAAAGACATATGTCCTTCAAGTTCAACCAGGGAATTGAAGGGTAGGGGTGTGGCGCGATATTGGGGAAAGGATGGGATTTTATATTTCTTCATGAGCATTAATGTTATTTTGTTCCAGGAATGTATCTAATCCTGTTTTAAAGCTGTAAATTTTTCCTGCTGTGACCAGTTCCTGAGGTAGACTGTTCCATAAGTTCACAGTTCTCATGGTAAAGAAGGCGTGTCGCCCCTTTAGACTAAACCTTTTCTCAGCTTCTGAAGGTTTCTGTCTAACTGCTCAATGATGATGTCACGTCCCGGGAGCTGTGCATGATGGGAGAATATCCCCATAGGAACTGCACAGCTCCCGGGACGTGAGTCATCAGAGAGCAGTTAGACAGAAAACAACAACTCAACTTCAGAAGCTAATAACTATTGGAAGGATTAAGATTTTTTAATAGAAGTAATTTACAAATCTGTTTAACTTTCCGGAGCCAGTTGATATATATATAAAAAAAAGTTTTGGCCTGAAATACCCCTTTAATGGTTTCAGATCTAAACTGAACCAATTCAGCATGCAAGGATTGTGATTTCCCTCTAGTGATTGGCTTAGACCTTCCTTATTGCCAACCTGATAACTCCAGTGCTTGCACTCTTTCCACCAGAGATCATGTAGTTAGATTAAATACCTTGTCCTCCTCTCATGAAAAATTAGGGATGTATTTATCAGGCCCCTAGCTTAAGGAAGCTGCATATCTGCAGAAATGTATCTCAGTGTTAGCGCTCAAGGTTTAAAATGGGTAATCCTGGATTTTTTTTAACAATCAAAGAAGCTTTTATTGAAAAGGTTTGATGGCAGTACAATCAGAGTAACAATATAAATATATGATATCCACAAAGAAAAAGAAAAATCCAGCACTGTCACTTAATTGTAACTGTGGTGAAATATAGTGATCGTGGTTAGGATTTCATGGATCTGGGCTTATGTGGGTGGTGCTACATGCTACAAAGGTATGCATGAAAATTGTAATCACAAAAATATAAGCGGAACGACGAATATAAGCGGTTGCAAATGTGTCACTTCGTCGGCATTCGATAACCAGGTCAAAACCAGAGCGGGGAGGCGGAAGGTGTTACAGGAGATTCAGGCGTCTCAATGTCCCATAACACCTTCCGCCTCCCCGCTCTGGTTTTGACCTGGTTATCGAATGCCAACGAAGTGACACATTTGCAACCGCAAGTTTTCTACTAATGGGTGTGTCGCTCCGCTTATCTTTTTGTGATTACAATATAAATATATGCCCTTACGGGTATACAAATACAATGATAAACCAGAGGATATAAAAAATTTTGAAAACTCCCAATATACAGGCTAGAATAAAGTGTCAAAATATAGTAAGTACAGCAATGTGACGTGACAACAACACATAAATAGTACAGGTTGCCCCAGGAGTAACATGTAAAGAACAGGGGTATATCCCTATCCCCACCAATCCTTATCAATATAGTGACATGCAATGATGTAGAGCAGGACAATAAGATGAGGTCAACCAGGCATCCCATAGTAAATTAAAGCTGTCAACAGTATCCTCCCAGATTGCATACCATTTTTTATACAGATGCATCGAGTTAACTCTATCAATAATTTTCTGCAGTAGCAAAGTAGGCGTTTTCAATTGGGAAGCTATGTGAATATGTGTAGCAAAAAGAATAAATTGTGCTAGACGAAAAGTGCGATAAGGCATTCTGCCTGGTCTGTGGCTCAAGAGACAAAAGGACAGAGTCCGAGGTATTCGGCTCCCACAGACTTCCATCAGGATTGCAAGAACCTGAGTCCACAGATTTGCTACTACAGGACAGCTCCAACACACATGATACATCGTACCATGGGCTGAGCAACCTCTGATAATAAGACAGCACTTGTAAGGCTCAAATACCTCCACTGGTGGAAGAGAGTGGCAGTAACAGTTCTAGAGATATTAGCTTCTTGCCCACCAGCAGGTCCGAAAGTTTAGTAAGCTTTGCTGTACGCCACCAAAGAAAGGATCCAGGGGATAGACTGGGATGAAAAAGGGGGTTAGAAAGAAAAGTAAGGAGAGGGGGGACAGGGGACTGCAGGGAAAACTTTAAACGGACCAGCCCCCAGAGAGACAGTGCATAGAGGGTAAGCTGAGCAGAAGATGGAAATGAGTTAGTAAGAAAGCAAGAGGACCACATCAAAGCAGAGAAAGAGTAGGGAGAGATAAGAGACTCCTCCAAGCCGACCCACCGAAGGGCACCCTTTGAGTTAGAGACAATTGTGCCAACCTAGCCGTATAGGTAATATAAAAAAAATTGGTACAAAGAGGCATAACTGTTCCATTGATATGGCACTGTTTATCATTCCATACAAAAGCAAAGACATATTTTTGAAGAGATTGGGGGTCCCACCGCGGGATAGGTATTGGAAGGGGGTGTAAAAGATAAAACAAGCGAGGAAGCACTACCATTTTAATCACATTAATCCTCCCTACCCATGAAATACCGTATTCATCGGCGTATAACACTCACTTTTTAGGCTAAAATTTTTAGCCTAAAGTCTGTGTGCGTGTTATACGCCGATAAGCCGCTGCAGTTCAATGATTTAAAGCGGGCGCTTTAAATCAATAAACTACAGTGGCTTTGCAGGTGCAGAGACAGCCAGCGCTGCCGGCTTCTCTGCCCCTGCCTGCCCTGGGGTCTAGAGCCCTGCTGCCGGCCCTTCTCTCCCCCTGGCTATCGGCGCCGCTGCCTGTTCTCTCCCCCTTACTATCGGTGCCGGCGCCCCATTGCCGGCGCCAATAGCCAGGGGGAGAGGAGCGGCGCCGACAGACAGGGGGAGAAAAGGGGCAGCGGCACCCATTGCCGGTTGCATAATTACCTGTTGCCGGGGTCGGGTCCGCGCTGCTTCAGGCCTCCGGTGTGCGTCCGCTGCGTCGTTGCTATGCGCTGCACGGCGCGGCGCATGACGTCAGTGCGCCGTGCAGTGCATAGCAACGACGGAGGCCTGAAGCAGCGCAATGGGTGCCGCTGCCCCTTCCCCCTGGCTGTCGGCACCGCTGCCCCGTTGCCGGCGCCGCGTCTCTCCCCCTGGCTATCGGCGCCGGCAATGGGGCGCCGGTATCGATAGTCAGGGTGAGAGAACGGGCAGCGGCGCAGACAGCCAGCGGGAGAGAAGCGACGGCAGCAGGGCTCTAGACCCCAGGAAAGGCAGGGGGAGAGAAGAGGGCAGCGCTGGCCTCTCTCCCCCTGCCTTTCCTGGGGTGTATCGGGGTATACACGCGCGCACACGCACCCTCATTTTACCATGGATATTTGGGTAAAAAACTTTTTTTACCCAAATATCCTTGGTAAAATGAGGGTGCGTGTTATAGGCCGGTGCGTGGTATACCCCGATAAATACGGTATGTGGCGAACATCATTTTTTCAATGGTACGGGGGGGGGGGATAGCACCATAGACTGCAGAGAGAGTGGGAGTGATTTGCATACCTAGGTATGGAAGGCCAGTAGAGGAGTCTCGTAATCCAAAGTTCAAAGAGATTAAGTTCTGGACCGAAGTGGGGACACTACAATAAAGGACCTCAGATTTGGCCACATTTACTCGTAAACCCGACAGCCCAGCAAACTTATCCAACAAGCAGGACAAATTCGGCAGTGTGATCAATGGGTTGGTAAGGTTCAAAGAAAATCATCTGCAAAAAGGCTGGTTTTATACTCAGTAGAGCCGATCTGCACTCACGAGACATCCACATGCGCTCGTGGACTAATGGACGCCGCCAGGGGCTCCATCACCAGGGCAAAAAGCATTGGAGAGAGGGGGCATCCCTGGCGAGTGCCCTTCTAATAGAAATGAGCATTGGAGTTGTTGAGGGAAGTTTCACGTAGGCTGTCGGGGTAGACAGGATTTGAACAAAAGGGCCAGCAATGCTGAATTTAGATAAGACTGAGAATAAATAGGGCCATGAAACAGTATCAAAGGCCTTCTCAATATCTAAGGCCAAGTCCAACATAGGAGTAGACGTTGTATGAGACCAATGAATAAGGTTCATAATCTTCCAAATATTATCTGGGGCCTGTTGTCCCGGAATGAACCCTACTTGGTCCATATGTATGAGTGAAGGAAGGAAGGCATTAAGAACAAGAAGTGAGGATAGAAGTTAGAAGCTTAGAATCTACGTTAAGAAGAGAAAGTTAGCAGGAAGAGAGTGGTCTTTAAGAGAGGAGCAGAAAGAAGTCTAAGTAAGAGTTGAGGGTACAAGAAAAGTTAGAGGGGAGAATAGGAGCAGTATAAAGCTGTGAATAAAAAGAGGAAAATGCAGAATATATACAATCAAGATGGGAGGTGCGGAGACCAGGACGCAGCTGGTTGCTGTGGACATGAATAAAGGAGGTTGTTTTTTTAAGCATAGCTGCCCATAAGTGATCCAGCTTATTAGCCAGCTTATAGTAGGTAGCTCCTGTCCACCTAAGCGCCTTCTCCACGTTTGTGGACAATAAAGCATCCAGCTGCGTCCTTGAAAATATGGAGAGGGATCCTGCTGGTGGGCATAAGTCAACCTCAATTACTTGGCCTTTAAAGCCGTTTGGACACATGTCCTTAATGCTTAACCTCTTGGGGACGGAGCCCATTATAACCCTAAGGACCAGAGCATTTTTTGCAATTCTGACCACTGTCACTTTAAGCATTAATAACTCTTTTACTTTTCCTTCTGATTCCGAGACTGTTTTTTTCGTGACATATTCTACTTCATGCTAGTGGTAAATTTTCTTCGTGAAAAATTCCAAAATTTTATGAAAAAATTTAACATTTAGCATTTTTCTAACTTTGAAGCTCTCTGCTTGTAAGGAAAACAGACATTCCAAATAAATTATATATTGATTCACAAATACAATAGGTCTACTTTTATATTTTCATCATAAAGTTGAAATGTTTTTACTTTTGGAAGACATCAGAGGGCTTCAAAGTTCAGCAGCAATTTTCCAATTTTTTACAAAATTTTCAAAATCGGAATTTTTCAGGGACCAGTTCAGTTTTGAAGTGGATTTGAAGGGCCTTCATATTAGAAATACCCCATAAATGACCCCATTATAAAAACTGCACCCCTCAAAGTAGTGTTTCACAGGAATAGCAGCAAAGTGAAGGAGAAAATTCAAAATCTTCATTTTTTACACTCGCATGTTCTTGTAGACCCAGTTTTTGAATAGGGGTAATAAGGGGTAATAAGAGAAAAGCCCCCCAAAATTTGTAACCCAATTTCTCTCGAGTAAGGAAATACCTCATATGTGTATGTGAAGTGTTCGGCGGGCGCAGTAGAGGACTCAGAAGGGAAAGAGCAACAATGGGATTTTGGAGAGTGAATTTTTCTGAAATGGTTTTTGGGGGGCATGTCACATTTAGGAAGCCCCTATGGTGCAAGAACAGCATAAACAAAACACATGGCATACTATTTTGGAAACTACACCCCTCAAGGCACGTAAAAAGGGGTCCAGTGGGCCTTAACACCCCAAAGGTGTTTGATGACTTTTCATTAAAGTTGGATGTGTAAATTAAAAAAAATCTTTTTCACTTAAGTGCAGTTTTTCCCCCCAAATTTACCATTTTTACAAAGGGTAATGGGAGAAAATGCCCCCATTTGTAACCCCATGGAAATACCCCATGTTAGGGCGTAAAATGCTCTGCGGGTGGATTACAATGCTCAGAAGAGAAGAAGTCACATTTGACTTTAGGAAAGCAAATTTAGCTGAAATGGTTTTTGGGGGGCATGTCGCATTTAGGAAGCCCCTATGGTGCCAGAATAGCACAAAAAAAAAAAACCATACGGCCTGCTATTTTGGGAACTAAACCCCTCAAGGAACTTAACAGGGGGTACAGTGAGCCTTAACACCCCACAGGTGATGGGCAAACTTTTGTTTAAGTGGGACGTGAAAATGAAAAATTAGATTTTTAACACTAAAATGCTGGTGTTACCACAAACTTTTCATTTTCACAAGTAATAATAGGAGAAAATGACCCAAAAAAATTTGTAACCCCATTTCTCTCGAGTAAGGAAATACCTTATATGTGGATGTAAAGTGATCTGCGGGTGCACTAGAGGGCTCATAAGGGAAGGAGCAACATTGGGCTTTTGGACAGCGAATTTAGCTGAAATGGTTTTTGGGGGCATGTCGCATTTAGTAAGCCCCCATGATGCCAGAACAGTAAAAAAAAAAAAACATGGCATACTATTTTGGAGACTACACCCCTCACAGAATTTAATAAGGGGTGCAGTGAGCATTTACACCCCACTGGCATTTGACAGATCTTTGGAACAGTGGGCTGTGCAAATGAAAAATGACATTTTTCATTTTTACGGACGACTGTTAAAAAAATCTGTCAGACACCTGTGGGGCGTAAATGCTCACTGTACCCCTTGTTACATTGTTCCATGAGGAGTGTAGTTTCCAGAATGGGGTCAAATGTGGAAGGGGTCCACTGTTCTGGCACCATGGGGGCTGTGTAAACAGACATTGCCTTTAATTCCAGCCTAATTCTCTCTCAAAAAGCCCAATGGCGCCCCTTCTCTTCTGAGAATTGTAGTTCGCCCCCAGAGCGCTTTACATCCACATATGGGGTATTTACATACTCAGAAGAAATGGGGTTACAAATTTTGGTGGGCTTTTTTCCTATTACACCTTGTGAAAATGAAAAATTTGGGGTAACACCAGCATTTCAGGGGGAAAAAACTATTTTTTTATTTTCATGTCAAACTTTAATGAAAATTTGTCAAAGACCTGTAGGGTGTTAAGGCTCACTATACCCCTTGTTACATTCCATAAGGGGTGTAGTTTCCAAAATGGGGTCACATGTGTGTCTTTTTTTTTTTTTTGCGTTCATGTCAGAACCGCTGTAACGATCAGCCACCCGTGTGCAAATCACCAATTTAGGCCTCAAATGTACATGGCGCTCTCTCACTCCTGAGCCATGTATTTCGTCTGCAGAGAATTTTACATACACATATGGGGTATTTCCGTACTCGGCTCCGTTTAGGAAACACTGCCGTAAGAGACGTTTTCCATTTTTATTAGGTTGGGGGGGGGGGGGGAGGGGGTGTACTTGTAAGGGGGTTTATATGTAGTGTTTTACTTTTTATTATTTGTGGTGTACTGTAGTGTTTTAGGGTACATTCACACACAGGCGGGGTTTCACAGTAAGTTTTCTGCTGGGAGTTTGAGCTGAGGCGGAAAAACTATTTGTAGAAGGAAACCCACTGTAAACCCGCCCGTGTGAATGTACCCTGTACATTCATAAGGGGGGGTGCCCCAAACCTTCAGCTGTGGCACAACTACAACTCCCAGAATGCACTGACAGACCGTACATGCTGGGAGTTGTAGTTTCACAACAGCTGTAGGCACACTGGTGGGGAACCACTGAGTTAGAAAACAGACTCTAGCTCAATGATTTCAACCCGTGTGCCTCCAGCTGTTGCAAAACTACAACTCCCAGCATGTACGGTCTGTCAGTGCATTCTGGGAGTTGTAGTTTTGCATTAGCTTGAGGCACACGGGTTGGAATCACTGAGTTAGGAAACAGACTCTAGCTCGGTGTTTCCCAACCAGCAGGGCCGGATCATCATTGGTGCTCATGGAGCACCTGCTCCGGGCCCCGTCACATTCGGGACATCCCTGCGGGCTGCTGAGTTGCGGATCGAGGCCCCCGATAGCCCGGCCGCGGCCACTTTAAAACAGTGACCAGCGGCGGCTCCTGTGGGCCCGCCCCGGACTCCTCCTGCTTTTCCTATATTTCATATTTCCTTACCTGGCCGCGCTCGGCAGGGTCAGGTGATGCGTCGGGTCATGTGGGCTGTGACGAGTGACGTCTCCTGCAGCTCCCCTGCACTGCGTCAGGGACGTCACTCGTCATTTCCTGCAGGGCACAGTTTTCTTCATTACACCTCAGCGCTGCAGGAAATGACGAGTGACGTCCCTGACGCTGTGCAGAGGAGTCGCAGGAGACGTCACAGCCCACAAGACCCGACGCATCACCTGATCCTGCCGAGCGCAGCCAGGTAAAGAAATATGAAAAATAGAAAATAGAGGAAGGGGGGGGGGGGAGCAATGATGGGGGGAATGATTGGCAGGGGGGAATGATGAACGGGGGAGGGGGTTGGGGGTTAATGATGAGCAGGGGGGTTAATGATGAGCAGGGGGGTAATGATGAGCAGAGGGGGTTAATGATGAGCAGGGGGGGGAATGATGAGCTGGGGGGGAGAATGATGAGCAGGGGGAGAATGATGAGCAGGGGGAAAGTGATGAGCAGGTGGGAATGATGAGCAGGGGGGGAATGATGAGCAGGGGGTGGGAATGATGAGCAGGGGGGGTTAATGATGAGCAGGGAGGGAATGATGAGCAGGGGGGAGAATGATGAGCTGGGGGGAGCAGGGGGGGGGAGAATGATGAGCAGGGGAAAACGCAGGAAAGGAGGCAGGGGGGGGGGGAAATATGTCACAGAGGCTGATAAAAGGGGGAGGAAGGAGGGGGGGGAACTGAGGATCAAGGGGAATCAAAGTTGGGGGGATGATGAGGCATATAGTTCAGAGTTATAGTCATTTATTTTACATTTATTTTTTCCCCTCAAATTTACCTGTGAAAATGAGGATATGTGTTATATATATGCGTGTTATACGCAGATATATACTGTAATTCCCCCCCTCACATTCAGCAGGACATCCATGTGTCCTGAAAGATCTTTTCGGGACACTAGGATGTCCCGGTTACCTTTCTGTGGCCCCGCAATAACTTTAAAAACGCAGGGAGGTAGCGCACGCAAGGACATCACTGACGTCCCGTGCGTGCACCCATAGGAGCAGAGCAACGAGGATGCACGCATGGTAAGTTACCTACACGTCATCTTCAGTGCTCCGACCACCACTCCTCCGGTCACTGGACCTACTGCTATGGCCCCTAGGCCATAGCAGTAGATCATGACCCCGGACCAGAGGAGCGGTGGTCGGAGCACTGAAGTGGGGCAGTAAACAGATATACAGTTCTCCAGCCATACACTGTATATGATCGGAGGCTGTATGTCTGTGGGGGACACTGCCAACGTAATGTGGGGGGACTACAACCTAATGCGGGGGAACTGCAACCTTCTGTGGGGGGACTACAACCTAATGTGGGGGAGCTGGGGGTGGGGTTGGTGGAGAAAAGTGTAGTGGAGAAGGACCAGGAGGGCATGGGGGGCTGAAGTGAGGTTGTTTGGGGGGGGGGGGAGTGAGGTAAGGTAAGTGTGGGTTTGGTAAAGGGGGCAGAGGAGTGTGAAGGGGACAGAGGGGGGGGGGGTAGGGGGTGCAGAAAAGTGGAATAGTGGAGAAGGACCAGGAGTGTTGAAGGGGGGGGGGGGGCTTAAAGGGGTACTCCACCCCTAGACATCTTATCCCCTATCATTTGGATGTCTAGGGGTGGAGTACCCCTTTAAGGACCAGGGGAGGACTAAGGCTAAGTTTCCAGAGAGCACAAGAAAAAAATGACAAAAAATTACCATAACACAGTAAAAAGCAGTAGCAGTTTTTCTGTGTTTTTGCAGGTAAAAAAAAAAGGGGAAAACCTTTTTGCTTGTTTTCAATGGGATGCTGCTGCTCTGTGCACACTACTGAAGACACAGTGTGTGGTAGTATTATTTGTAGAGGGCATGATGTTTGGCAGTGTAATATACAGGGTACACAGTGTTTGGCAGTATAATATACAGGGTACACAGGGTTTGGCAGTATAATATACAGGGTACACAGGGTTTGGCAGTATAATATACAGGGTACACAGTGTTTGGCAGTATAATATACAGGATACACAGGGTTTGGCAATATTATATTTAGGAAGCACAGTCTCTTGAAGGGTTATAATGATTGTTGTCTTTATACAGAGGATGAGGATCGGCTGGCAAAGTGAGGAACCAATGATGTCCAGGCGTCAAACTTTACAGAGGAAGATGGAGCTGGAAGAAGACCTGGCGTCTGGGCCAGATGAAGAGGAAAAGGAAAGACAACAGAGAAGACGTCTCCTGTGAGTCATTTTATGTTTGTGTATTCTCCTGACTGCCTCATTTGATCTCTCGTCATTTCTAAGTTTTGCACTAATAATGGATGAATCTGTGCCCCAATTTGAGGCTCCAGTTGTTACAAAACTACAACTCCTATAACGCCTGAAGATCTCCAGACATAATGGGTGTTTTAGCTTTGCAACAGCTGGAAAGAGTGACTTGAACTGAAGTGATTTTAGACCATGCAGCCCATTTTATTTTAACGGGGGCCTGACTCCTGTGACACCCACTAAAAAAAAAAAAGGGGACGTAGTCTAATATACCCAGGCCTATTTTTGGTCTCCAGTCTGTTCCTTACTTGACAGCCCCGCAACAGGTCTCAGTGGAAGGGAAGGGGGACTATCGGGGGGGGGGGGGGGGGCATCATAATGAAGTGCTCCGTCTTCCATGCAGTCTTAATCTGGCCCTGCCAACCAGTGTGCCTACAGCTGTTGCAAAACTACAATTCCCAGCATGGCCAGTCAGTCAGGCATGCTAGGAGTTGTAGTTATGCAACAACTGGGGAAGAACAGTTTGGAGACCGCTAAGTAGTAGTCTCCAAACTGTAGCCCTCCAGATGTTGCAAAACTACAACTCCAAGCATGCCCAGACTGTCCAGGCATGCTGGGAGTTGTAGTTCGGCAACATATGAAGGGCCAGATATTGCAGAACTACATGCCCAGCATCCCTGACTGTCTGGCCATGCTGGGAATTGTACTTTAGCAACATCTGGAGGGCTACAGTTTGGAGACCACCGTATAGTGGTCTCCAAACTGTGCCACTTCAGATGTTGCAAAACTACAACTCCCAGCATGCCCAGACAGCCTTTGGCTGTGTGAGCATGCTGGGGGTTGTAGTTTTGCAGCTTTTAGAAGGCCACAGAGAAGATCACTTACCGCGATCTTCACTGCAGCCTTCTCCACTCCGCACTTTCCGGCTGCCGCTCCTCCTGTGTCGATGCCGCCGCCGCTGGTCCAGGATGCCTCCACCGGTCCCGTAAGCCGGGCCATGCTCCCCACCTTGCCGCCTGTGTTCCCCCCGCTTAGCCCCGACTTCGATCGGTGGGCAGAGCGGGGGGAAATTAACTCTAACCCCCCGCCCCCAACTGCCATTGGTCGTCAGCCTGATCGACCAATGGCAGGGGATAGGAGGGGGTTACATGAAGAGCAGGGATCCAGCTCACAGGGTAGAGAAAGGATAAAACTTAGTTTTTACTAGCTCACGTTAAAATGATCAAAATCAGGTACAAACCAAAAAACAAAAAGGGGGGGGGGGGTAAACCAAGCCCCTAAAAACTGTACACCAACCTGTTTCGAGCTGCAAACAAGCTCTTTATCATGGCTGTAGAAGACAGTTAAAACATGGTTTATATATTCTGGTAATGGGAATGAATGAATGATTGCACATGGTCAAACCTGCGAGACTCTGGGCTGGATTTTTCAGCGTGTGACGACATATCCGGACAATCCCGGCTCACACATGGAGAGGACCAATAACGTTATGGAGTATAGTATATATCAAGCAACATAAGTCAAATAAATTGCCTGACATAGCCAATGTGAAAAAATAATAATTATAGTAATGAACAAAATGCCACACGGCACATGAACAGTTTCAGGGTGCTTTCACACCACGTTTTGTACTTACGGTTCCTGAATACGGCTGGGAGGAGGGGGGCGGGGCTTAATCGCGGCGCCCGCACTCAGCCGTATTCGGGAACCGTATTTAATGCATGTCTATGAGCCGACCGGAGTGAACCGCAGCCTCCGGTCGGCTGCGTTTTCGGCCGTATGCGGTTTCTCGACCGCAGGCAAAAACGTGGTCAACAGCGGGCGCAGCGATTAAGCCCCGCCCCCCCTCCTCCCAGCCGTATTCGGGAAGCATAAGTACAA
Organism: Hyla sarda; assembly: GCF_029499605.1. NCBI lineage: Eukaryota > Metazoa > Chordata > Amphibia > Anura > Hylidae > Hyla > Hyla sarda. The sequence goes on along the minus strand of NC_079189.1, from coordinate 251,510,721 downwards.
AACGTGGTGTGAAAGCACCCTCAGAAGGATAGTTGAAAATGCACATAGCCACCAACAGTGTCCAGACAAAATGAAATAAAATAGCAAATATGCAAAGATTATTATTATAAACATGTAGGAGGATGATAATTAGGGCAACAATACGATTGCAAGTGCTAAAGTGACCCTCACTATTCATATGGATGAATAGTGTAATACGATTACAAGCACTGCAGTAACCCCTAGTAACATGAAGGGGAAGTGTAACGAAACATAGTTACGAATGAAAATATCAACATGCAAATAAACCCATTGTAACAGCAATGATGGGGATGAAAATGCAGTTGCACACATTACAGTAATTCCTTGCAACATAAATGTAAATCAAGTGAAACATACAAAAAACACTATTATGACCCTTTGTAAGAATGAATAACCACTATTAGAAATAAATTTACCAAGGTACATATAGGGGAATTGTAACCCCAATATAAAAAATGCTAGTAGCTGAAAATAATGTATCTGTGTGCAATAGAAGAAAAATAAAAAAATATATACATGAAATGTGCATGGGGTAAATTATGCAATACAAGGAAAAGAAACTTGTAATATTGAGAGTGATTAATATATGTACATTAGATCGTTACGGTAATTCAAGCCGTTGGGTGCACGGGAGTCCAAGGATAAAATCCAATAGGCCTCCCGTGTAAACACCAGACTGGTCCAATCACCCCCTCGTCAGGGCTGATGGACCTTTTCTATCCCTATAATGGAAAAGCAAGATTGATCCCCGAATGTACATCTTTGACACGTTTTGTGAGACCAGATGAATTTCTGGTGGCAACAACTAGTGAGGAAGGTGACATACCTCTCATGTGCTCAGCCACTCTTAGTTTGAGTCTCTACGTCGTGCACCCTACATATTGTAGTGCACAGAGGTTGCATGTGGCAAGATATAACAGATGGTAAGAATTACAGTTCATAAGTCCTTTTATTTGAAAACTGCGCTTTGTGACAGTGGATGAAAAAGTGTGTGTATTGGTGACAAATTTGCATGTTTAACATCGTGACTGACAACATTTAAAAAATCCTGTCGTGGATAGCCAGGTGGTATTGGTGTCTACCCCTCGATACTCACTGGGTGATAATTTGTCTCTTAGTGATTTGGCCCGTTTGGCCACAAATCTGATACCCCGTTGTAGTATACTCGCCATAGTGGAGTCTTGATGTAATAGGGATATATGCTTTTGAATTCTATGCCTAATATTGTCCACTGACTAGGCCGTAGAAAAGGTTCTAACAGTCTTCTACAGCCATGATTAAGAGATCGTTTGCAGCTCGAAACGCGTTGGTGTACTGTTTTTAGGAGCTTGGTCCCCCCCCCCCTTTAGTTTTTTGGTTTGTACCTGATTTTTAACATGAGCTAGTAAAAGCTACATTTTATCCTTTCTCTACCCTGTGAGCTGGATCTCAATTACGGGGAGCGACCCGGATTCATCCGAGCTCCAGGTGCTCCTACCCAGCCTGAGTCTCTGCAATTTACTACGAGTGGATGGAGAGCTGAGCATTTTCTTTTTCCTTGTTGATAGGAGGGAGTGACAACACTGCCACCTCACTCCTATCCTTTAGCATGGTCGGAGCTGTCTCTGACAGCTCCGATCATTCTTATTTTCCCAGATTGGCCCAAATTGCTAGTCTGAATTGACCCCCCTAGGCATTGCCACGGGATGCCGCGAGCTGCGGTGATCGGAAATACGGAGGGTGTATGGATATGCCCTCCGTCCTTAAGTGACGGGATGCGAGGGCGTATGCATACGCCCTCCATCCCCAAGGAGTTAATGCCCGTGGCAACGGAAGTCAAACATCCCAATATAGGCTTTATGAGCTAAGATACCCATTGTGGAGAAGTGTTCCAAAGCATTCTGTGAAAAATAAGAAGCTATATCAGCCTCAAGCTGAGATTTTACTCATGGCATAGTTAGCAGCGATTCATTTAGGCGCCACCGAAATAGCAGGGTGAGAGGGCTCATAAAGTCAAATACAGCTAAAACAATGTCATAATCTAATCTGACCAAGATGCAGGAAGGTATCGGACATACAATAACTGAGTCAAAGTATTAGTATTAGTCAGGGCCCAGTCAATTCTAGTATAATGAGTTTGGACTGGAGAATAATAAGTAAAGCCACGTCCAACCCCATTATGCTCCCTCCAGGTATCCGCTAAGAAATTGGCGGAAAAGAGCGAGGAAAGTAAACGCTGTTGAGTCCCTGACCTACGAAACTGCACAGTGTTCGAGCGATCAAGTTTACCATTGAATACAAAATTAAAATCCCCAGCCCAAAGCAAAGTATCGTAGGTCAGAGAGTCAAGTTTAGAACACATAGACTGGAAAAATGGAATAGGATTATCAGTAAGTATTAACTAAACATAGACGTTTATCGTACAAAGTACCCAATAATATCAAATAGCGACTATCAGGGTCCAAGAGAGTTTCCATCACATCAAATGGAAGGGAGTTATGAATGATGCTCTAAAGACTCTCGAAAACAGCCTATGGAGAAACTGAGGGAAGCTAGTGGTTGTGAAATGAGATTCCTGAATGCAGATAATGTCAGGCTTAAGCCGCTTATAGCCCTGAAAGGCCTTACCCCTTTTGCCAGGTGAGTTGAAACCTCGTACATTATGTGATATCAATCGATACATATAGGTCAGGATAGATAAGCTAAGTCACTGACAGGAAGAGAAAGGCAGTTCCCCTGCAACCATTCAAGCAGACAATAAAGAGGCAACAGTCTTACAATATAAGTGTCGAGCTACATAGGAAGGGTATGAGCAAAATCCTCAACGCAAATAAACAACAAATTTAATGAAAACAAAACAAAAACAAACAAAATTACAGTCTCAATCACAGGAAAGACGGTCCAGTGAGCACTACGGACCGTCGTGCTTCTTAATCCCCGAGTGTGGGGCACATCAATCCACACAGCGTTCCTGGCCTAAGATATCTCGGGCCTCTTGCAGGGTGCGCACCTGATAAGTGTGGTCACGCAACCAAAAGGACAATGAGAATGACCTGCTCCCACTGCAATGCTAGTGTTACTGGGCAAAAGTCCCGGCGGCGAGTCAGTGTAGATGAGTAGTACCGGTGGACTGTCGAGGGCACCCCAGGTAAAGCCGGGAGATTCCGGGCTGCAGCTAACAGCGTATCACGCACCTCCGGGTAGTGCAATTTCAGAATGAAATCATGAGGCAGGTGGGGGTTTCTGGGTTTAGCAAGGGCCCTGTGGATGTGGTCAAATTGGAGCAACTCCTGCCGATTCTGTCAGGCCTCAGATCCGCAAGGTGGCCTGCCTGGACCGATTCTCGAGGTCCTCTAACTTCATTTCAAGGTCCCGCAATTGGGCTGCATTGTCATTCAGGTCTCTTCGGTCATCCTCTTCTGCATCTACAAAAACATCCAGTTTTGCTTCATTGTCTGAGACTCGTCACCCCAGCTCCTGTATCTGTGATGTAAAGTCTTCTACTGCTATAGCCAGTGCTGTGTGGAACATTTGCTTTATGTTCCGGAACATGGCCGCCGGAGTGAGATCTTCAGAGGCTGCGCGGGAAGCCACCATCTTTGATCGGGTGCTGGATCGGAACATTATAGACTGTGACAGGGCTTGTGAATTGCGAAGTGATCCTCTTCTGCTGGACCGGGACATGCTCACGAGTTGCCAGGTGGGTGGAAGGCTGTAGTGGAGCTGATATTCAGCACGTAGCGAGGCTAATTAGACGCGAGTGGCACGGATCCTTCCCTGTGAGCTGCGCACATGCGCCCCCTGCATTTTTTTTATTTGACTATGCTACAGGGGCTGTAAAGTTAGTGTAGTTCGTAATATAGTGTCTCTACCTGTGTTTCATGGTGTTCTCACAATTCTTCTGTGATTTTTGCCCCTTGCCCCTGTGATTTTATCCTTCGGATAGGGGATAAGATGTCTTAGCACAGGTGTACCCCTTTAAGCCAGAGGATGTAGAAGGAATAATTTTTTTTATGTAGAGAAAACAGCTAAGCTCTTTAAGGCATTCCATTTAGAGAACTAGTAAGCACGACCATAAATAGTAGACTTGTGCACTAGAAACATTTTTTCGTTTTGGAAAAAAATTTCGGTTCAGCAATATTTTCGGGTTTGATTTTTCGGATACATTTGGTATTCGGGTGTTCGGGTTGATTTTTTTTCCGGATACATTCGGTATTTGGGTACATGCGGTAAAACTTTTTATTATTTTTTGGACTTTAGCGAACGAGTGTACGAGGCTGAAGTTGGTTTCTTATTCGTCCAGTTTCTTATTCACTGAAGTTGGTTTCTTATTCGAGCATTGTCTTATAGATGACTGAGACTAATAAACCTTTTCTCCACTTATTTCTCTGTAGTAAATCTGTTTTTTATACATAGATGTTGAATATTATTTGGGAACAATCAGGTTCAGAAGAAAAAAATCCGGATTGTTTGTATTTTTCATGAAAAAAACAATAGTAAAAAATGGATGAAAAAATATGCATTTTGAGTAAGTAACTGATGATTTCAAGGGGTTAAACGCCATTGGGCCACTGAATTAAGGATGGAAACATAAAGAGTAAGGGCCCCTCTATAATACCCAACTGTATCCAGCCTGGCCCAAACAATGGATTGGCATTAAAACAGGTGCCAACCTTGCCAACTATATACATTTTTTGCATTTTGATTAAGTAACTGGTGATTTCAAGGGGTTAAACACTGTTGGGCCACTGACCTGAGGGTTGAAAAATAAAGAGTAAGTGCCCCTCCATAATGCACAACTGTATCCAGCCTGGCCCAAACAGTGGATTGGCATTAAAACAGGTGCCAACCTTGCCAACTATATACACTTTTTGCATTTTGAATAAGTAACTGGTGATTTCCAGGGGTTAAACGCTGTTGGGCCACAGACCTGAGGGTTGAAAAATAAAGGGTAAGTGCCCCTCCATAATACCCAACTGTATCCAGCCTGGCCCAAACAGTGGATTGGCATTAAAACAGGTGCCAACCATGCACACTATATACCTTTTTTGCATTTTGAATAAGTAACTGGTGATTTCAAGGGGTTAAACACTGTTGGGCCACTGACCTGAGGGTTGAAAAATAAAGGGTAAGTGCCCCTCCATAATGCACAACTGTATCCAGCCTGGCCCAAACAGTGGATTGGCATTAAAACAGGTGCCAACCTTGCCAACTATATACATTTTTTGCATTTTGAATAAGTAACTGGTGATTTCCAGGGGTTAAACGCTGTTGGGCCACTGACCTGAGGGTTGAAAAATAAAGGGTAAGTGCCCCTCCATAATACCCAACTGTATCCAGCCTGGCCCAAACAGTGGATTGGCATTAAAACAGGTGACAACCTTGCCAACTATATACATTTTTTGCATTTTGAATAAGTAACTGATGATTTCAAGGGGTTAAACACCATTGGGCCACTGAATTAAGGATGGAAATATAAAGAGTAAGGGCCCCTCTATAATACCCAACTGTATCCAGCCTGGCCCAAACAATGGATTGGCATTAAAACAGGTGCCAACCTTGCCAACTATATATATTTTTTGCATTTTGAATAAGTAACTGGTGATTTCAAGGGGTTAAACACTGTTGGGCCACTGACCTGAGGGTTGAAAAATAAAGGGTAAGTGCCCCTCCATAATGCACAACTGTATCCAGCCTGGCCCAAACAGTGGATTGGCATTAAAACAGGTGCCAACCTTGCCAACTATATACATTTTTTTGCATTTTGAATAAGTAACTGGTGATTTCCAGGGGTTAAATGCTGTTGGGCCACTGACCTGAGGGTTGAAAAATAAAGGGTAAGTGCCCCTCCATAATACCCAACTGTATCCAGCCTGGCCCAAACAGTGGATTGGCATTAAAACAGGTGCCAACCTTGCCAACTATATACATTTTTTGCATTTTGAATAAGTAACTGGTGATTTCAAGGGGTTAAATGCCATTGGGCCACTGACCTGAGGGTTGAAAAATAAAGGGTAAGTGCCCCTCCATAATACCCAACTATATCCAGCCTGGCCCAAACAGTGGATTGGCATTAAAACAGGTGACAACCTTGCCAACTATATACATTTTTTGCATTTTGAATAAGTAACTGATGATTTCAAGGGCTTAAACGCCATTGGGCCACTGAATTAAGGATGGAAATATAAAGAGTAAGGGCCCCTCTATAATACCCAACTGTACCCAGCCTGGCCCAAACAATGGATTGGCATTAAAACAGGTGCCAACCTTGCCAACTATATAAATGTTTTGCATTTTGAAGAAGTAACTGATGATTTCAAGGGGTTAAACGCCATTGGGCCACTGAATTAAGGATGGAAACATAAAGAGTAAGGGCCCCTCTATAATACCCAACTGTATCCAGCCTGGAACAAACAATGGATTGGCATTAAAACAGGTGCCAACCTTGCCAACTATATAAATTTTTTGCATTTTGAATAAGTAACTGGTGATTTCAAGGGGTTAAACACTGTTGGGCCACTGACCTGAGGGTTGAAAAATAAAGGGTAAGTGCCCCTCCATAATGCACAACTGTATCCAGCCTGGCCCAAACAGTGGATTGGCATTAAAACAGGTGCCAACCTTGCCAACTATATACATATTTTGCATTTTGAATAAGTAACTGGTGATTTCCAGGGGTTAAATGCTGTTGGGCCACTGACCTTAGGGTTAAAAAATAAAGGGTAAGTGCCCCTCCATAATACCCAACTGTATCCAGCCTGGCCCAAACAGTGGATTGGCATTAAAACAGGTGACAACCTTGCCAACTATATACATTTTTTGCAATTTGAATAAGTAACTGATGATTTCAAGGGCTTAAACGCCATTGGGCCACTGAATTAAGGATGGAAATATAAAGAGTAAGGGCCCCTCTATAATACCCAACTGTACCCAGCCTGGCCCAAACAATGGATTGGCATTAAAACAGGTGCCAACCTTGCCAACTATATACATTTTTTGCATTTTGAATAAGTAACTGATGATTTCAAGGGGTTAAACGCCATTGGGCCACTGAATTAAGGATGGAAACATAAAGAGTAAGGGCCCGTCTATAATACCCAACTGTATCCAGCCTGGCCCAAACAATGGATTGGCATTAAAACAGGTGCCAACCTTGCCAACTATATACATTTTTTGCAATTTGAATAAGTAACTGGTGATTTCAAGGGGTTAAACACTGTTGGGCCACTGACCTGAGGGTTGAAAAATAAAGGGTAAGTGCCCCTCCATAATGCACAACTGTATCCAGCCTGGCCCAAACAGTGGATTGGCATTAAAACAGGTGACAACCTTGCCAACTATATACATTTTTTGCATTTTGAATAAGTAACTGATGATTTCAAGGGGTTAAACGCCATTGAGCCACTGACCTGAGGGTTGAAAAATAAAGGGTAAGGGCTCCTCCATAATACCCAACTGTATCCAGCCTGGCCCAAACTGTGGATTGGCATTAAAACAGGTGCCAACCTTGCCAACTATATAAATTTTTTGCATTTTGAATAATTAACTGGTGATTTCAAGGGGTTAAACGCTGTTGGGCCACTTACCTAAGGGATAAAAAATAAAGAGTAAGGGCCCCTCCATAATACCCAACTGTATACAGCCTGGCCCAAACTGTGGATTGGCATTAAAACAGGTGCCAACCTTGCCAACTATATACATTTTTTGCATTTTGAATAAGTAACTGGTGATTTCCAGGGGTTAAATGCTGTTGGGCCACTGACCTTAGGGTTGAAAAATAAAGGGTAAGTGCCCCTCCATAATACCCAACTGTATCCAGCCTGGCCCAAACAGTGGATTGGCATTAAAACAGGTGCCAACCTTGCCAACTATATACATTTTTTGCATTTTGAATAAGTAACGTGATTTCCAGGGGTTAAATGCTGTTGGGCCACTGATCTGAGGGTTGAAAAATAAAGGGTAAGTGCCCCTCCATAATACCCAACTGTATCCAGCCTGGCCCAAACAGTGGATTGGCATTAAAACAGGTGACAACCTTGCCAACTATATACATTTTTTGCATTTTGAATAAGTAACTGATGATTTCAAGGGGTTAAACGCCATTGAGCCACTGACCTGAGGGTTGAAAAATAAAGGGTAAGTGCCCCTCCATAATACCCAACTGTATCCAGCCTGGCCCAAACAGTGGATTGGCATTAAAACAGGTGACAACCTTGCCAACTATATACATTTTTTGCATTTTGAATAAGTAACTGATGATTTCAAGGGGTTAAACGACATTGAGCCACTGACCTGAGGGTTGAAAAATAAAGGGTAAGTGCCCCTCCATAATACCCAACTGTATCCAGCCTGGCCCAAACAGTGGATTGGCATTAAAACAGGTGACAACCTTGCCAACTATATACATTTTTTGCATTTTGAATAAGTAACTGATGATTTCAAGGGGTTAAACGCCATTGAGCCACTGACCTGAGGGTTGAAAAATAAAGGGTAAGTGCCCCTCCATAATACCCAACTGTATCCAGCCTGGCCCAAACAGTGGATTGGCATTAAAACAGGTGACAACCTTGCCAACTATATACATTTTTTGCATTTTGAATAAGTAACTGATGATTTCAAGGGGTTAAACGCCATTGAGCCACTGACCTGAGGGTTGAAAAATAAAGGGTAAGTGCCCCTCCATAATACCCAACTGTATCCAGCCTGGCCCAAACAGTGGATTGGCATTAAAACAGGTGACAACCTTGCCAACTATATACATTTTTTGCATTTTGAATAAGTAACTGGTGATTTCAAGGGGTTAAACGCTGTTGGGCCACTTACCTAAGGGATAAAAAATAAAGAGTAAGGGCCCCTCCATAATACCCAACTGTATACAGCCTGGCCCAAACTGTGGATTGGCATTAAAACAGGTGCAGACCTTGCCATTTACATACATTTTCGCCATTTTGAATAAGTAACTCGTGATTTCAAGGGGTTAAACGCTGTTGGGCCACTGACCTGAGGGTTGAAAAATAAAGGGTAAGTGCCCCTCCATAATACCCAACTGTATCCAGCCTGGCCTAAACTGTGGATTGGCATTAAAACAGTTGCCAACCTTTGCCAACTATATACATTTTTTGCATTATGTATAAGTAACTGGTGATTTCAAGGGGTTAAACGCCATTTGGCCACTGAATTAAGGTTGGAAATATAAAGAGTAAGGGCCCCTCTATAATACCCAACTGTACCCAGCCTGGCCCAAACAATGGATTGGCATTAAAACAGCTGCTGGTGTTTTTGACAAAGGGCTTTAATAGGTTTTCTACTAAGCCAGAGATCTGTTCTGTTAATGTGTCCATATCGGTTATTATTGGTCTGCCTGGGTTCCCAGTTTTGTGGGTTTTTGGAAGCATGTAGAATGTCCCTGTTATGGGATTTGTGGGTATGAGTGTCTCTAATCCTTTCTGTGACTCTTTTGGCTTAGAAGAAAACCTATTAAAATTATTGTCAAAAACACCAGCAGCTTCATACAGGACACCACTGACTTTCTTAACAAACTCAATCAGATTACAAACTTGCCTGCCAACTCCATATTAGTAACAATGGATGTAGAATCCTTATACAGCAACATCCCTCACAGAGATGGAATTGATGCCTGCTCCCTGTTCCTCTCATCCCAAACCCACAACCGGAAATACAGCCCTGGAGTCATCACTAAACTAATAGAATTCATCCTAACACACAACTACTTCAGCTGCAACAGTGACATATATCTACAAATGATGGGCACTGCAATGGGGACCAGGATGGCAGCACAATATGCCAACCTATTCATGGCTGACCTTGAACAATGATTTATAGACACACAACTTCACAAACCCTACAGATACTACCGTTACATTGATGATATTTTCATCATTTGGACAGAAGGAAAAGAAAAACTCAGAAAGTTTCATGATGCCTTTAACACATTCAATCCATCTATCAAACTCAAAATGGACTTTTCTACAGAAAGCGTGAACTTCCTGGACACTACTGTCACAATAAACAGGAACACACTACAAACGTCTGTATACAGAAAACCCACAGACTGATCCAGCTATCTACATAAATCCAGTTTCCATCCATCACACACCAAGAAAGGCATCATATACAGCCAAGCTACCAGGTACCATCGCATCTGCTCCAACCCTGATGACAGAGACCTACACCTACAAACACTGTCTGAGAAATTCAAACAAAAAGGATACAATCCAAGGACAATCAATAGGAAAATACACTCTGCCCTTCAAACACCACGGGAACACCTGCTACAATACAGAGAGATACAACCATCACCACGCGTACCACTGGTTGCCACATACAATCCGGCCCTTGAGGAAATACGCAAAATTATCGAGGACCTACAGCCGATATTGGCAGAAGATGAGATGCTAAAAGAAATCTTCCCTGAACCTCCCATCTTGACCTTCAGACAACCACATAATTTACAAAAAAAAGCTGGTCATCCGAAAATTACCTACAGAAAGAACAGACACAGAGAATGGGACCAAAGCCTGCACCAAACCCCGCTGTAAACTCTGCTAACATATCTGCACCAAGATGGAAGCCACCCACAACAACAAGACATATAACATTAGGGGACTATACTCCTGAACATTCCCAAATGTGGTCTACATGATACAATGCACCAAGTGTGACATGGGATGCTACATTGGTTAAACCAGCCAGAAACTCAACGAAAGGATGAACCTACACAGACATTCCATCAACCGTCATAAAGAAAATGACTACTGCACCCCAGTTGGACATCATTTTACGCAATCCAGCCACTCCATACATGATCTTACAATCAGGATACTGAGAGGGAACTTCAAAAACGCACAAGAGAGAAAGACATTTGAAGTCAAAATGATACTGTTTTTTGACTCGAAAAACAGGGGACTCAATGTGGATTTGAGCTTCTTATCTCATTATCAAAATTTCTTATAATCTGTACTGGATTCTCTTATATCCTGCACTGTCTTCTCTTTTACATCTCACTATGTCCTGCTCCAGTCTCTCCCCTGCTCCCCCCTCCCTTCCCCTTTTCCTCATCCTTATCTATTTAGTCTGTGTTCCTTTAGCAGGACAATTTATGGCCCATCTTAGTGTGAATTCTCCACATCTATTGTCTTAACCCCTGCATATTTGTGAGATGTAACCTGTGTCTTCTATTTGTGAGCTTAGATTTGCTTTGGACTTGATAAAGGGAGGAATCCGGAAAGCTTGTCTCTACAAAATTCTGTTAGTCCAATAAAAAAGGTATCACCAGATACTGCAACATTTTATGATTTGCATCTGCATCACTGGACTAATACGGCTACTCAAATTTACTATATATATATATATATATATATATATATATATATATTGAAGAGGGAAGCAGCACTCCGAAAAAAAGGGGTGAAGTCGGTGCACGCAGACACGGTCCTTGGTCAGGGGTCCAAAAGTAGACAAAAAATTAGAATAAATCCGCAGCACACAAGTCCAAATAAAGTGAAAAAAATGAAAAAATTTATTCCATAAATAGGTGAATGTTACAGCGACGTTTCAACCAGCTCTCCTGGTCTTTCTCAAGCCTAACACAAGTGTCACATGCTTCGTGTTTTATAGGTATATCCACTCAAAATACAATTAACTAATCATGTGTAAATATTAATACAAATCAAATCAGAAAAATATACAGTGTGCATAAAAATTCTATCATATTGTGTTACATCACATATATACATAGAACAATATACTCATTGTGCCATAGTGTATCAAAACTTCATAAATTCATAATAAGGTCCTGATTAGTCAATCAGAACAGTTCTGAAAGTGCATTAAAATCATTAAAAACAATAACATGCAGTTGGTATGGGAGGCATCACTCACCGCCGTAATGGAGATGATCAGCGGGGGTAATTTTCCAGTGCGCTTGCGCACCCACTGTGTATGTGTCAAATCGGAAGCATGGGATAGTATACAGACGTCACAACAACTGCGCGTCGCATCTAATGCCAGTCACACTCGAGCTTATTCGTCTGCGCACGCGCACAGCGTTCCAAGCCTCGATCCTGTGATGTAGCGTCCCCGTTGCCTTGGAAACCCGCTACTAGTGTTCAACAACTTAATTGGTAAGTATAATTGTGATAAAACAACATAAACGAAAATGAAATGAAAGAAATGTAAATAAGAAGGGTCTCAACATATCTTTCAATACATGCACATCGCCCCATACATTCACAATTATACGGAGCGCTAAATTTCGGCACCAGATACAGGCACAATGAAGTGTCAGCATCCAATGCCTTAAGGGCTCGCAGGCCAGTGGAGACCATATTCTGAGGACACCACTGGACCACAGCTCACATATATTGCGCTCCTATAGACCATATCAGGTCACATATACCAGGGGCTCATAGCATCCATACTGTGGAACTGCGTCCAAAAGAGACCTTCTCTGTAGTCCTTGGTAACAGACTACTATCACCAAATAAATATAAATGAAGAAATCAAAAAATGAAAAAAAATGAAAAAAAGAAAAAAAGAAAAAAAATGAAAAAAAATAAATAAATACATAGTAAATAATACAAAAATAAAGTAAAAGAGGAAAAATAAAAAAATAATAAATAGTATATATGGCAAACTATGTGTAGTATCATATTATCCCATGCTTCCAACTAAATCACCACACAAACATAAAATCATATAATCATGTTTATTCAAATAATTACACTAAACAGTTAACGTTGATATTCAAAACGGTGAGTGACCCATCATATCCCATACAGGCACTGCAAGAAAAGAGAAAGAACAGAGAAAATTAATTAGCATTTTTTAACCTAACCATAGGTTCTACAATATATTATGTATAATCACTTGTGTTATATACACCAATGTTGATCAATAACCACATCCAGAAGTCACAGATAATGTTTATCTCCCCATAACTCTATGTGAAATTTTGAAGTCCACATTTAAACCATCTGGTCTTAGTGAATTGAGAGTATAAATCCATTGCAGTTCACGTCTTTTTAGACGGCCCTGCCTATCTCCTCCCCATTTCATGGGTGGGATATGATCTAGGATCATAAACCTCAAGTCCCTCTCTTTATGTTGGCATTCCGAGAAGTGTTTAGACACTGGAAGGTCCATCCTTTTCTTACGTATAGTGTATCTATGCTGGTTTAGTCTAGTTTTTAAATCCCATGTGGTCTCCCCTACATATAGGAGACCACATGGGCACCACAGAACATAGACAACAAAAGAACTGTTGCAAGTAAGGTAGTATTTAATGGGATATGTCTTCCCTGTGGCAGGATGCGCAAAGGATTCCCCCTTGCACATCAGTCCACAGTTAACACATGACCTGCAAGGAAAGCTACCTTTTTTGGACGTGGTAAGATATCGCTGAGTGTCATTTTTCTTTGTTGATATGTCAGATCTCACCAATCTGTCCTTCAGATTTGTAGAGCGTCTGTAGGACATGACTGGTGGTGATCTGAGTTCGGGAATATGTTTATACCCCTCAAGGATATGCCAAAATTTTCTTATGATTCTACCAATGTCAGGAGAGAGATTGTTATATGTGGAGACAAATGCCATACGTGGGTCTCTCTGTACCTCACCCCGTCGTGTTACTAGATCCCTCCGAGTCCTGTCTATCCTAGATTTATGTTTGTCAATCAATTTGATAGGGTATCCCCTCTCTCTAAAATTTTTGGACATTCTGTCTAAGGCCCGATCGGAGGAGCGGTAGGAAACACAACAGAAGGAACAAAAACACGAAGCCGCAAATACAACAAGACAACCCAGAACAAAGGGACTCTCAGGAAGCAATGAATGTGGTTAATATCTCCTCTAAAGAATTGTCTTCTGATCAAATGCAAGTACTTAGTAAAGGACTTAATTTTTGTCCAAGTACACATATGGACTGGTTTCAATTGGACTTAGATGTTGCTCAATTTGTGAGGAAACTGAAGTTGAAAGTGTGGTTTGCTTCCAAAAATGATTCTGTTGATATTCAAAATGCTGTCTCCTCTTCTTCTTCCCCCAGTGATATGAAGCTGATGTTACAGAATTTGGGACTCAAGAATGTAAGTGATTTTTCACCTGTGTTTGATGTGCATGCTGTGGACTCTTATTCAGAGTGTGTAAAAAGGGAACTGTTGAAACTTAAGAATAAGAAATTGGGACTTAAACACCCCAATATGACCAGGGGTGAAATGGACTCCTTGTTGTCTCTTGTCCATGACCACGACCTCGTGATTAAACCAGCAGATAAGGGCGGAGCGGTCGTGGTCATGGACAGGAGACAATATTTGGATGAGGCACAGAGACAGCTTAATGATACTGAGGTCTATGAGTGTTTGTCATGTGATCCTAAATTCCAGATTGAAAAGAAAATCAAGAGAACAGTTGAGATGGGCCTTAATGTGAATTTAATTGATGTAGAAGTACAGAGGTTTTTAACAGTACTTTTTCCAATTACACCACAACTTTACCTTTTGCCAAAAATACACAAAAACCGAACCAATCCACCGTGTCGCCCGATCGTATCGGGCAGGAACTCTATTACATCCCGCATATCTGTGTTTCTGGACAAAGTGCTCAGACCCTTTGCAACCCAAGCTAGATCATATGTCAGGGATACTTCTGATTTTCTTCATAAGATTGAGAACATTGAGTTACCAGAAGGGGCAATCATTGCCTCTTTTGATGTGGTGAGCCTCTACACCTCCATCCAACACGATGGGGGTGTGGAGGCCGTATCCACATATTTACATCAGGCAGAGTTCTCGAGTGCCAAAATTGACTTCATTATTTCTTTATTGAGGACAGTACTGGAAAATAATTATTTTGTCTTCAATGACAAGTTTTATTTGCAGAAGCGGGGTAATGCAATGGGTAGCAATGTCGCACCAACATATGCAAATATCTTCATGACATGGTTTGAGGACCGTTTCGTCTATGTATCCCACCACTCCAGGTTTATCCTGGAGTGGTGGAGATACATAGATGATGTTTTTGTGATTTGGACGGGTAATCTGACGGAACTGTTGTTGTTTCAGGACTATTTGAATTCCAGAGACCCAAACATACGATTTACATTGACCCACTCAACAAAATCGGTGAGTTTTTTGGATGTGCTAGTTACAATACTGGACGGACGCTTGACTACAGACCTTTATGTAAAAGAAACAGATTGCAATACGCTTTTGAGATTTGACAGCTGTCACCCTAGACCAATGGTGAACTCCTTGCCCTATAGTCAAATGCTTAGGGCAAGGAGGATCACGGACAACGAACAAAAATTAGATCGGGCCTTAGACAGAATGTCCAAAAATTTTAGAGAGAGGGGATACCCTATCAAATTGATTGACAAACATAAATCTAGGATAGACAGGACTCGGAGGGATCTAGTAACACGACGGGGTGAGGTACAGAGAGACCCACGTATGGCATTTGTCTCCACATATAACAATCTCTCTCCTGACATTGGTAGAATCATAAGAAAATTTTGGCATATCCTTGAGGGGTATAAACATATTCCCGAACTCAGATCACCACCAGTCATGTCCTACAGACGCTCTACAAATCTGAAGGACAGATTGGTGAGATCTGACATATCAACAAAGAAAAATGACACTCAGCGATATCTTACCACGTCCAAAAAAGGTAGCTTTCCTTGCAGGTCATGTGTTAACTGTGGACTGATGTGCAAGGGGGAATCCTTTGCGCATCCTGCCACAGGGAAGACATATCCCATTAAATACTACCTTACTTGCAACAGTTCTTTTGTTGTCTATGTTCTGTGGTGCCCATGTGGTCTCCTATATGTAGGGGAGACCACATGGGATTTAAAAACTAGACTAAACCAGCATAGATACACTATACGTAAGAAAAGGATGGACCTTCCAGTGTCTAAACACTTCTCGGAATGCCAACATAAAGAGAGGGACTTGAGGTTTATGATCCTAGATCATATCCCACCCATGAAATGGGGAGGAGATAGGCAGGGCCGTCTAAAAAGACGTGAACTGCAATGGATTTATACTCTCAATTCACTAAGACCAGATGGTTTAAATGTGGACTTCAAAATTTCACATAGAGTTATGGGGAGATAAACATTATCTGTGACTTCTGGATGTGGTTATTGATCAACATTGGTGTATATAACACAAGTGATTATACATAATATATTGTAGAACCTATGGTTAGGTTAAAAAATGCTAATTAATTTTCTCTGTTCTTTCTCTTTTCTTGCAGTGCCTGTATGGGATATGATGGGTCACTCACCGTTTTGAATATCAACGTTAACTGTTTAGTGTAATTATTTGAATAAACATGATTATATGATTTTATGTTTGTGTGGTGATTTAGTTGGAAGCATGGGATAATATGATACTACACATAGTTTGCCATATATACTATTTATTATTTTTTTATTTTTCCTCTTTTACTTTATTTTTGTATTATTTACTATGTATTTATTTATTTTTTTTCATTTTTTTTCTTTTTTTCTTTTTTTCATTTTTTTTCATTTTTTGATTTCTTCATTTATATTTATTTGGTGATAGTAGTCTGTTACCAAGGACTACAGAGAAGGTCTCTTTTGGACGCAGTTCCACAGTATGGATGCTATGAGCCCCTGGTATATGTGACCTGATATGGTCTATAGGAGCGCAATATATGTGAGCTGTGGGCCAGTGGTGTCCTCAGAATATGGTCTCCACTGGCCTGCGAGCCCTTAAGGCATTGGATGCTGACACTTCATTGTGCCTGTATCTGGTGCCGAAATTTAGCGCTCCGTATAATTGTGAATGTATGGGGCGATGTGCATGTATTGAAAGATATGTTGAGACCCTTCTTATTTACATTTCTTTCATTTCATTTTCGTTTATGTTGTTTTATCACAATTATACTTACCAATTAAGTTGTTGAACACTAGTAGCGGGTTTCCAAGGCAACGGGGACGCTACATCACAGGATCGAGGCTTGGAACGCTGTGCGCGTGCGCAGACGAATAAGCTCGAGTGTGACTGGCATTAGATGCGACGCGCAGTTGTTGTGACGTCTGTATACTATCCCATGCTTCCGATTTGACACATACACAGTGGGTGCGCAAGCGCACTGGAAAATTACCCCCGCTGATCATCTCCATTACGGCGGTGAGTGATGCCTCCCATACCAACTGCATGTTATTGTTTTTAATGATTTTAATGCACTTTCAGAACTGTTCTGATTGACTAATCAGGACCTTATTATGAATTTATGAAGTTTTGATACACTATGGCACAATGAGTATATTGTTCTATGTATATATGTGATGTAACACAATATGATAGAATTTTTATGCACACTGTATATTTTTCTGATTTGATTTGTATTAATATTTACACATGATTAGTTAATTGTATTTTGAGTGGATATACCTATAAAACACGAAGCATGTGACACTTGTGTTAGGCTTGAGAAAGACCAGGAGAGCTGGCTGAAACGTCGCTGTAACATTCACCTATTTATGGAATAAATTTTTTCATTTTTTTCACTTTATTTGGACTTGTGTGCTGCGGATTTATTCTAATTTTATATATATATATATATATATATATATATATATATATATATATATATATATATACAGTCATGGCCGTAAATGTTGGCACCCCTGAAATTTTTCTAGAAAATGAAGTATTTCTCACAGAAAAGGATTGCAGTAACACATGATTTGCTATACACGTGTTTATTCCCTTTGTGTGTATTGGAACTAAACCAAAAAAGGGAGGAAAAAAAAGAAAATTGGACATAATGTCACACCACACTCCAAAAATGGGCTGGACAAAATTATTGGCACCCTTTAAAAATTGTGGAAAAATAAGATTGTTTCAAGCATGTGATGCTCCTTTAAACTCACCTGGGGCATGTAACAGGTGTGGGCAATATAAAAAATTACACCTTAAGCACATAAAAGGAGAGAAGTTCACTTAGTCTTTGCATTGTGTCTGTGTGTGCCACACTGAGCATGGACAACAGAAAGAGGAGAAGAGAACTGAGGACATGAGAACCAAAATTGTGGCAAAATATCAACAATCTCAAGGTTACAAGTCAATCTCCAGAGATCTAGATTTGCCTTTGTTCACAGTGCGCAACATTATCAAGAAGTTTGCAACCCATGGCACTGTAGCTAATCTCCCTGGGCGTGGACAGAAGAGAAACATTTATGAAAGGTGTCAATGCAGGATAGTCCAGATGGGGGATAAGAAGCCCCAAACAATTTCCAAAGATATTCAAGCTGTCCTGCAGCCTCAGGGAGCATCAGTGTCAGTGCGAACTATCCATCGACATTTAAATGAAATTAAACGCTATGGTAGGAGACCCAGGAGGACCCCACTGCTGACACAGAGACATAAAAAAGCAAGAATACATTTTGCCAAAGTGAACTTGAGTAAACCAAAATCCTTCTGGGAAAACGTTTGGTGGACAGATGAGACCAAGATAGAGATTTTTGGGTAAAGCACATCATAATACCGTTAACCGATAATGGAATGAGGCCTACAAAGAAAAGAACACAGTACCTACAGTAAAATATGGTGGAGGTTCAATGATGTTTTGGGGTTGTTTTGCAGCCTCTGGCACTGTGCAAGGTATCATGAAATCTGAGGATTACCAATGGATTTTGGGTCGCACTGTACAGCCCAGTGTCAAAAAGATGGGTTTGCGTCCAAGATCTTGGGTCTTCCAGCAGGACAATGACCCCCAAACATACGTCAAAAATCCCCCAGAAATGGATGGCAACAAAGCGCTGGAGAGTTCTGAAGTGGCCAAAAATGAGTCTAGATCTAAATCCCATTGAACACCTGTGGAGAGATCTTAAAATTGCTGTTGGGAAAAGGCGCCCTTCCAATAAGAGAGACCTGGAGCAGTTTGCAAACTAAGAGTGGTCCAATATTCCGGCTAAGAGGTGTAAGAAGCTTATTGTTACAAGATGCGACTGATTTCAGTTATTTTTTCCAAAGGGTATGCAACCATATATTAAGTTAAGGGTGTCAATCATTTTGTCCAGCCCATTTTTGGAGTTTGGTGTGACATTATGTTTGGTTTAGTTCCAATACACACAAAGGTAATAAACATGTATAAAGCAAAATATGTGTTACTGCAATCCTTTTCTTTGAGAAATACTTCATTTTCTAGAAAAATTTCAGGGGTGCCAACATTTACGCCCATGACTATATATATATATATATATATATATATATATATATATATACAGTGGGGCAAATAAGTATTTAGTCAGCCACCAATTGTGCAAATACTCCAACATAAAAAGAGAGAGGCCTGTAATTTTCATCATAAGTATACCTCAACTATGAGAGACAGAATGTTGGGAAAGAATACAGGAAATCACATTGTCTGATTTATAATTAATTAATTGATAAATTCCTCGGTAAAATAAGTATTTGGTCACCTACAAACAAGCAAGATTTCTGGCTCTCACAGACCTGTAACTTCTTCTTTAAGAGTCTCCTCTGTCCTCCACTCGTTAAACTTGTTATAAGTGCAAACGACACCTGTCCACAACCTCAAACAGTCACACTCCAAACTCCACTATGGCCAAGACCAAAGAGCTGTCTAAGGACACCAGAAACAAAATTGTAAACCTGCACCAGGCTGGAAGGACTAAATCTGCAATAGGCAAGCAGCTTGGTGTGAAGAAATCAACTGTGGGAGCAATTATTAGAAAATGGAAGACATACAAGACCACTGATAATCTCCCTCGATCTGGGGCTTCATGCAAGATCTCACCCTGTGGTGTCAAAATGATCACAAGAACAGTGAGCAAAAATCCTGGAACCACACGGGGGGACATAGTGAATGACCTGCAAAGAGCTGGGACCAAAGTAACAAAGGCTATCATCAGTAACACACTACGCCGCCAGGGACTCAAATCATGCAGTGCCAGACATGTCCCCCTGCTTAAAGGGGTACTCCGCTGGAAAACTTTTTTCTTTAAATCAACTGGTGCCAGAAAGTTATACAAATTTGTAAATTACTTCTATTTAAAAATCGTAATCCTTCCAGTACTTAGCTGCTATTTTCTTTTTGGATTTCCTTTCTATCTGACCACAGTTCTCTCTGCTGACACCTCTGTCCATTTTAGGAACTGTCCAGAGCAGGAGCAAATCCCCATAGCAAACCTATCCTGCTCTGGACAGTTCCTGACATGGACAGAGGTGTCAACAGAGAGCAGTGTGGTCAGACAGACAGGAAATTCCAAAAGAAAATAACTTCCTGTGGATTATACAGCAGCTGATAATACTTATTTTTAAATAGAAGTACTTTACAAATCTGTATAACTTTCTGGCACCAGTTGATTTAAAGAAAAAAGCTTTCCAGCGGAGTACCCCTGCTTAAGCCAGTACATGTCCGGGCCCATCTGAAGTTTGCTAAAGAGCAAGTGGATGATCCAGAAGTGGATTGGGAGAATGTCATATGGTCAGATGAAACCAAAGTAGAACTTTTTGGTAAAAACTCAACTCGTTGTGTTTGGAGGAGAAAGAATGCTGAGTTGCATCCAAAGAACATCATACCTACTGTGAAGCATGGGGGTAGAAACATCATGCTTTGGGGCTGTTTTTCAGCGAAAGGATCAGGACAACAGATCCGTGTAAATGAAAGAATGAATGGGGCCATGTATCGTGAGATTTTGAGTGAAAACCTCCTTCCATCAGCAAGGGCATTAAAGATGAAATGTGGCTGGGTCTTTCAGCATGACAATGATCCCAAACAGGCAATGAAGGAGTGGCTTCGTTAGAAGCATTTCAAGGTCCTGGAGTGGCCTAGCCAGTCTCCAGATCTCAACCCCATAGAAAACCTTTGGAGGGAGTTGAAAGCCCATGTTGCCCTGTGACAGCCCCAAAACATCACTGCTCTAGAGGAGATCTGCATGGAGGAATGGGCCAAAATACCAGCAATATCATCAGTAACATGCAGGGATGTGCACAGACAATTTATAAAACGTCTGCCAGACTTAATGGGCAGATGTGCTGCGGCCCAGGGACACAGTGGACCTCCTGCCAGGCCTCCTTGACATTCCTATCCCCATAAAAGTTGGTGTTTTTGTAAAATAAAGTCAAGAACATTTTCTCTGAGGTCTGCCATGTGTATATACACTTTGGCTGTGCTGCCAGTCTTATTTACAGAAAACATGTGACAGCTGCACTATAATATACTGTATTATAGAGGAGATTTATACAAAACCTGTGCAGAGAAAGAGCGGTGCAGTTGTCCATAGCAACCAATCAGATCGCTGCTTTCATTTTGCAGAAGAATTTTCCTCTGCAAAGGTTTTAATAAATCTCCCCTATATGCCCCCACCAGAGCTCTATATGACAGAACGTGCACTGTATCTGGCCTAACCCATCAGCAATCACCCAGCACCCATCCCCAATCACCCATCCCCCATCCCCCAGCACCCATCACCCAGCACCCATCCCCAATAACCCAGCACCCACCTTATGCAGGAATCTCCACACAGCCCTGGTTCTTACACTGAAGAGATGACACCACACAAAGATATACTTACATGCTACAATATACAAGAGTTGGCAAAAAAAGAATTCTAACTATACAAAGACGGACAGGCATAGCACAGCATACAGGATGGAGGCAGAGAAGCTCCGCCTCCATTGCGCACAAGACTGACTTCGCATACTAGCAATGTGGGGCAATACCTAGAAAACGGGAAGACCAATTTTTGCATACATGCACTGTAACCTAGTGTATTGGGTTTAGTGCGAGTAAACAGCCTGTCAGTTTCCCTTTAATTATATACCGTACCCCCTTTATGAACTATATACTGTGCCACCATTCATCTATTAATTCCCTATATACTGTGCCACCATTAATGAACTATAAACTGTGCCACCATTAATTAACTATATACTGTGCCACCATTCATCTATTAATTCCCTATATACTGTACCACCATTCATCTATTAATTCCCTATATACCGTGCCACCATTCATCTATTAATTCCCTATATACTGTGCCACCATTAATGAACTATATACTGTGTCACTATTAATGAACTATATACTGTGCCACTATTAATGAACTATATACTGTGTCACTATTAATGAACTATATACTGTGCCACTATTAATGAACTATATACTGTGCCACTATTAATGAACTATGTACTGTGCCACTATTAATGAACTATATACTTTGCCACTATTAATGAACTATATACTGTGTCACTATTATTTAACTATAATGTGCCACCACTAAGGGTGCGTTCACACCTGCGTATTTTCTGCTACAGATCTGCTGCAGATTTGCTTTAGCAGATTTCTCTTCCCATTGTCAATGGGAAGCAAAATCTGCAGCAGCAAAATCTGCAGCAGATCTGCATCAAAAATAGGCACGTGTGAACGCACCCTAAGGATCTATACACAGTGCCAGCATACATAAAAATATAATGTTCCAATATAATGAAATATATACTGTGCTTCCATAAATTCCCTATACAGTGGTCCCTCAACATACGATGTTAATTTGTTCCAAACGACCCATCGTTTGTCGAATCCATCGTATGTTGAGGGATCCGTGCAATGTAAAGTATAGGAAGCTGTATTCACCTGTCCCCGCCGCTCCGGACCAGGTCCTCACCGTTCCCGATGCTGTCCCAGGGGCTCCCGATGCTGCCCCGCTGCTCCGGTGTCTTCTTTGCGATCCTCCGGCTTCTTCCGCATCTTCTGCAGGGTCCGGGCCTCGCTTTCTGGTGACGTTGTTACGCTGCTGCGCCGGCGCGGCGTGCGTAGTGACGTAATAACGACGCCGGAAAGAGAGGCCCGGACCCTGGAGAAGATGCGGAAGACGCCGGAGGATCGCGAACTGGACTCGGAGCAGCGGGAATAGGTAAGCGAACCTGTCCGGGATGCTTAAACTGCTATCCGACAGCAGCTTAAGCATTTTGCGCTGTCGGATAGCAGTTAATGCGATGGCCCCGACATATAAAAGCATCGTATGTCGATGTCGATTTTATCATATGTCGATTTTATCATATGTCGGGGCCATCGCATGTCGGGGGGTTACTGTATACTGTGCTTACATAGTTATTACCTAGTACATAGGTAATATACACATACAAAGAGACACTTTGACACATACATACAAGTACAAATATACATATAGAAACATAAATACACAGACACACATATAACATGGAATATATACTAAAAGATATAGCCAATAAGCATATCATACATACAGGTACACACATACAATCACTCACAGCTATATATGCACACATACATAGATTCACTTGCTCATATATATATATATATATATATATATATATATATATACTCATATACATAGATTCACTTGCTCATATATATATATATATATATATATATATATATACACAAACACATACATACATACATACACACATACAAAGATTCACTTGCTCACATATATAGGCACATACATAAAGATACACACACACACACATATATACACATCATACAGACACTCTGACATAAAATCACTCACATCTATACACAATCACTTACAGTAAGTAAGGCTCCATCCCCCTCTGTATAGACTGAAGTTTCTGGCCGGGACAGACAGTGAGCGGGGCTTCTCTCTGCCTCCTCTGCTCCTGTCTCCTCCGTGTGGAGAGAAGCAGAGAAATGGCAGATAATGACAGGGTAAGTGGCGCCCCCTTGCTGCAGGGAGGGCACAGCGACCTCCATTAAACCACATACAAATCTCACCAGCAATGGATCCTTTTTACTGAACCTGTCACCCTGAGTCTGCAGCTCCTTTTGTGAGGGCACTAGAGGGGCAGGTGAGGAAAAGGGCAGGGGCTCCAGCCCCCTTTCACTCCTATGTGTGCATGTCCCTGGTAACATGTGTATGAATATATATATATATATATATATATACACACACACATATATATATATATATATATATATGTATGTAGAAAGCCTAACAGGCTGCATTTGTGGGAGGGGATTAGCATATTTAACCACCGCTGTCCCCTCCCTCGGGGCGTATGCTGGGTTGATGTAGGGGGGCAGGAGGCTCATTGGGAGTGGTGGTACAGGTAAGTGCCGGGTAACCGGCTGGTTGGTCACTTACTGGGTGCCCTGGTCCGCGGCGTTTGCTCCCCTGGTGCGGGCGGTCTCCGGCACCCAGGGTCGGCGGTGGCACTCGGGAGGCATCAGCTTGCCCAGGCTGTCCGTGTCATACTGGAAATGTTGTGCGGCGCGCGGCCGCAGCACGTGGGTCTCCCTGCTCCGGCATCCCACGAGCGTTCTCAGGCGGCAGCTGCCTTCGGCGGAGCTGCGGGGTGCCGGGCCAGGTCCTTACCGGCGGTGATGCGGGCAGCGCTTGGTTACAGCGGCCGGCACGGGGAGACGCGTCCCACTTGGGTCTCCCTGCTCCGGCGGATCACGTGTCTCACAGGAACTCTGAGCGGGCGGAGTCACAGCGTGCCGGTGAGAGGATCGGCTCTCCTGGCTGCGGTTCCGCCGAGGTGCAGCAGGTGGCGCTGTAATAAAGTGGTGAAAAAAAAAAAGTTTGCGGCGGGGTAGTGCTGCCCAAGCGGACCGCATGTGTTCAGGTACCTGGACAGGGTTGCGATACCTGGCAGGCTTGTCCGGCGCGGGGAATTGCATCCCACGTGGGCCTCCCCGCTCCGGCGGTGTCACGTGACACACGGGATTCCGGCCGGGCGGAGTCTCGACGTGTCAGTGGATATAGCAGACTTGTGTTGGAGTTCCGCCTCTGGTCGGTAGGTGGCGCTGCAGTACAAGTAAAAAAATTCATGAATAAATACATAATAATATATACAAATAAATATACAAACATAATATAGCAAGAAGAGTAATTGTTGTAAACATATGGTTGCAATGTGATTATGATAAGTCATGCATCGAGGGGTCTTGGTATACCGGTAGGCAGATTGTGCACGCAAGTGGTCAGGTAGCTTAGAACAACGTTTCTCCTCTCCTCCCCAGATTGGGTGGTCTGTATACGTTTGGTGGTCATTTCATTCCTGTTTTTCTTTTTCCAAAAACTATACCGGTGGCTACGGTCAGTACCAATCAGATATCGTTCCGTTTTATTCCTCATCTTGCACGGTCACTATTTTTTAGTGAGATCGGGTTCTCATTGTCACCACTTTTCATAACACTTCCATCACACTAGTTAAATGGTAAACACTGCAGCTGTTACACATAGGCGCTGAGTTACTGCTAAATCTGTTACGTTCATCAGATAGGGTTCAGTGCGTCATTGCTACTGTCACGTACGCAGAGCATTCTCGTCATACGGGTAGTGGTCACTGCACTCTTGACTCTTCTTCAAGGGTGACCACTTGCCTGCGGTGGTTGCTGACACGTCTTCAGAGCCATTGCTAGTTAGTTAGGAACGGTATTCACTATAATCTTGACTCGTAGTCAGGAGGTGGTCACTGTTCGTTAATTCATGGCTACACATGCCATACTTACATTCACGGTCAGACGGTCATCTCATGTTTCATACGCTTCAGGTGGTACTCTGGGATGGCACTTGCATCACGGCAGCACGCTTTCATTCGCTTACGTTTGCACGTTCAGTCACTCTCAGCATTACGTTCAACATTATGTGTGTATTCGGTTCATCTATACCGTGCAATCACTCACAGCGGCCATACCGTGCAGTCACTCGTAGCATCCATGCCGCACGTTGCTACACGGCCTACGCTCACATTTTCGCTCCACACGTAACACATACACGGTAACTATTCATTGCACACTGCTTTTGCGACACATGGCAGTTTCCATAATGCACAAAGGTCACGGTGCGCATAGGCACTCACCACGTTTCATATCGTGCAGTCACTCATAGCGTTTCATGCAGTCGTTCACAACGGTCATACCGTACACTCAAAAAAAAATGCGTATATAGTACGTACATGCGTTGTAGCTTATATGCAGAAGGTGCAGTTACAGTGTCGCATACAGTACACAAGGTCATAATAGCATGCAGTAGGTTACAGGGTTAGGCATAGCACATACGCTCGTTGCGTATTTGCAGTGGGTACATTGTAGTATCGTATACAGTACATACGCTCACAGGGTTACATTGCAGTGGGTAGTTAGTATCGTATACAGTCCATGCGCTCATAGTCTCGTTGCAGTGGGTATAGTTAGTTGTATACCAGTATACATGCTATAGTGTCATTGGTAGGGGTCACAGTCATAGGTGCCATATACAGTAATATCCTCATAGTGTCGCATGCAGTAGGTATAGTTAGGGTAGTTCGCAGTACATATGCGCAGTGTTATATGCAGTGGGTACAGTCACACTGGTATGGTATACAGTGCATACGCTCATAGTGCAACAGGCGGTAGGCACAGTTAGGTGGCATACAGTGCTTATGCTCAGTGTCATATGCAGCAGGTTCAGTTAGTGTTTTTGCTACAGCACGTATACTCATAGTGTCATATGCCGAACCCAAAGTTAGTGTTGCATACAGTACATGTGCCCATAGTCTCTCACGCAGCAGGTACAGTTACTGTTGTGTATAGTGCATACGCTCGTTGTGTCACACGCTCTGTGTACAGACATAGGGTCATACAATCAGACCTTGAGCACTGTACGTGTGCTTGTCGTGGTCATATTGCACTCACATGTGCCGTCCTTCCATACATACGCGGGTTACTATCCAGAACATATGCTCATAACTATTGTTGTATCTAGCTTCATACTGTCTTACCATACACATAGCTCGCACTGTTCATACGCTCATTGTGTTATATGCAAGGTGTACATACAGTGTTAAACACTCAGGCCTTGAGCACTGTTCGTGTGCTTGTCCTGGTCATATTGCACTCACGTGTGCCGTCCTTTCCATACATACGCGGGTTACTATCCAGAACATATGCTCATAACTGTTGTTGTATCTAGCTTCATACTGTCTTACCATACACATAGCTTGCACTGTTCATACGCTCATTCGGGGAGATTTATCAAAATCTGTGCAGAGGAAAAGTTGCCCAGTTGCCCATAGCAACCAATCAGATCACTTATTTCATTTTGCAGAGGCCTTCCTAAAAATTAAAGAAACTATCTGATTGGTTGCTATGGGCAGCTCAACAACTTTTCCTCTGGACAGGTTTTGATAAATCTCCCCCATTGTGTTATAAGCAAGGTGTACATACAGTGTTAAACACTCAGGCCTTGAGCACTGTTCGTGTGCTTGTCGTGGTCATATTGCACTCACGTGTGCCGTCCTTTCCATACATACGCGGGTTACTATCCAGAACATATGCTCATAACTGTTGTTGTATCTAGCTTCATACTGTCTTACCATACACATAGCTCGCACTGTTCATACGCTCATTGTGTTATATGCAGTGTGTACAGACAGTGTTAAACACTAAGGCCTTGAGCACTGTTCGTGTGCTTGTCGTGGTCATATTGCACTCACGCGGGCCGCTATTCAGATCATATGCTTATAACTGTTGTCGTATCTACCTCATACTGGCTCACCATACACATAGCTCGCACTGGTCATACGCTCATGGATGTATACGGAGTACACTACACATACGTTTGTAGCTTTCATACGGTACAGATGGTCATAGCTGGTACTCTACAATTACCAATAGGTACACCGCACATACCTCTGTGCCAGTGGACTTCGCATGCGTTTAAACTGGCACTGTAGGCATATCACGGGGCATACAACACTTTCAGGTTTTGTCTAACTCAACACGGTATTCCTCTCTCTTTGACACTAATGTCATTCTATCTTGCATCGGGTTCTGCTACTCTTCTCTGCACTTATCTCATAATACCATCAAATCTCATCTTTCAGGTATCCAGCACTTCATTTCTTTATCGCACCCGGACAGGCTTTCTATGCTCTCGTCTCAGGCTGTCATGGCTGCGCTCAGAGGGGTCTTGGCCGTAGCTCCAGTATTCCGGCTCAGGAGGCCTATCAGTGGTGAATTGTTTAGGTCATTGTCTAACGTGTTGGACGGTAACCTGTTCGGATTCGAGCACAGCCTGATACTGAAGTCGGCAGAGCACCTAGCGTTCTATGGTTCCTCTGACCGAGAGAATTCTCGTGTGCCAGGCGGGGTTCAGCACACTCACCAAAGCTCACTTTAGGTGAAAGGGTTCTTGGTTCTTGGTTTCACTTTCTGTCACCAAAACTTCCCGGTGGGGTGCTGTGGTTGGTTTTTTCCTTTCAGGCAACAAGTAGTGCCCGGTGGCAGGGTTGTCGCAACTGGTAAACTTTCTCCGCGACAAGCCTTCGGAGTTGCCACTGTTGCCTTTCAGTGCGGGGGCTCTGTCCACCTCTTTATTCATATCACATGTCCGCACATTGCTTCGTACATTAGGCTACAACCCTAGGAAATATTCAGGACACTCATTTCGGATAGGAGTTGCATCTGCGGCCTCCAGGCACAAAGTACCAACACATGTGATACAGAAGTTGGGCAGATGGCGATCTGATGCGTATACCACTCATTTCCCAGATCCCTCGAGGGAAATGGCAGATGCATTTCACTATTTGGCTTTATAATAAACATTACTCAAATTACCCTAAATGGTGTTGTCTTTTTGCCCTCTAAAGGCGGACCCTCGGCGCGGTTTTCAGGCACAACAAAACCGCTGTTCTAGGGGGGCAGGTAGATGTTAAGTTACAGTGATGTTAATCATGTTTCTTTCAGGTTTCCATGGTGGCAGGTAACAGGTAAGACTACGTACAGTGATAAGTCCTGACCACAAGTAGAAAGCCTATCAGGCTGCATTTGTGGGAGGGGCTTAGCATATTTAACCACCGCTGTCCCCTCCCTCGGGGCGTATGCTGGGTTGACGTAACCCACCCGCCTCACCCTTTCTTTCTTTCATCAATATACATAAGGGGATGCCCTCTAAAGGCGGACCCTCAGCGCGGTTTTCAGGCACACCACAACCGCTGTTCTAGGGGGGCAGGTAGATGTTAGGTTACAGTGATGTTAATCATGTTTCTTTCAGGTTTCCCTGGTGGCAGGTAACAGGCAAGACTACGTACAGTGATAAGTCCTGACCACAAATATATATATATATATATATATATACACCTAAAGTGATACGCCTGCACTCGGCGGCCATTTGCTGGCACAATGACATAATGCTGTGGGGCTGGTATGCAATAATTTCTAGGCCTGGTTTTATCCCCAGTCCGGCCCTGCATTTTATAGGTTACTAATGTGAACCAGATGTTTACACATATCTCTTATTGGTAGCCCCACTCCCAGAGTGAGAGAGCACATCCAATATTTGGTCCGAAAAGCCCTTGGTGTTATGGAGCTGGATGTGGATCCTGTAACCTGTGTGGCTGATGACTCGTATCGTATCGGGGAGCAGAGTCTAAGTTGCCGCTGGTCTTCACTAGAGCGTGCAGCAGGGCAGGATGCTACCCCCGACACGGCTCGACCACACAGGTAGCTGGGCAAGGCGAGGTACCGAAAGATAAGGCAGTAGCGTAGTCAAATGTAGCAGAAGGTCAAGCCAGGAAGCAAAGGTGTGAAGTCAAATAACGTAGCAGGAAGGTCTGGGAACACGGGTAAGGCTGGAATGCTTAATTTCAGGCTAGGGGCACTGAAGATCTGGCAGGCAAGTCAGGGAGGTGCAGGAACTTTAAATTTCAGAGCTCTGTTGCGGCGTGCCCTAGTAGACGCATGTGCCAGAGCTGAGATACCGAGGAGGTGGCGGCAGTGGAACGTGGTAAGTGACGGGCTGTGATTCGTATGCGGGTGCGTCCCGCGATGCGAATCCCAGCCCTGCCGGCAGACGGGGATACAGGGACACTGCGCCTATGGACGGAGCTTGCGGCCGAAGCGCAGAGTGTAACAGTACCCCCCCCTTTGGTCTCCCCCTCCTCTTATGGTTCAGAAATTTATTGAGAAGGTCCTGGTCCAAGATATTGTCCTGTGGTTCCCAAGACCTCTCCTCCAGACTAAATCTTTCCCAATCCACAAGAAAGAAGCGTTTTCCTCTGACCAACTTGTAATCCAGGATTTCCTTAACAGCAAAAACATCAGAGGTACCAGAGATGGAGGGAATAAGCCATGGGATTAAGTCATTTTTATTTTTTTACTTTATAGGGACCCAAAAAGCGTGGACCCAGTTTATAAGAGGGTACCTTAAAGCGGATATATTTGGAGGATAACCACACTTTGTCCCCAGGAGAGAACTCGGGAGGAGGGCGTCTTTTCCTGTCCACTTGCGACTTCATTCGGGTTGTGGCATGAAGAAGGGAGTGACGAGTCTTCTACCAGATGGAGGAGAAATTCCGCACCAGTTCGTCAGCCATAGGTACTCCAGAAGAAGAAGACAAGGGAGGAGGAGGAGGACAAGGATGAAGCCCATAGACCACAAAGAAGGGTGAAATCCCAGTCCATTCAGAATCCCTATGGTTGTATTTGTCCCAGTCGTCTTGGCCAGCAGAGACAAAATGGCGAAGATAGTCCCCCAGGACCTGGTTCACCCTTTCGACCTGACCATTGGATTGAGGGTGGTAAGCCGAGGAGAAGTACAATTTAACTTGGAGACGAGAGCAGAGGGCCCTCCAGAACTTGGAGAGTAACTGAACTCCCCGGTCAGAGACAATGAGTAGGAAATCCATGGAGATGGAAGATATGACCAAGGAATAACTTGGCAAGCTTCGGTGCAGATGGTAAACCTGGCAAGGGCACAAATATAGCCATTTTAGATAATCGGTCCACAACAACACCAGATGACTGTATTGCCGCCAGAAGAAGGAAGGTCAGTAATAAAGTCCATTGCTATGTCGGTACAGGGCATCTCAGGAACTGGCAAAGGATGTAGTAGAACAGCAGGCTTGGCATGAGGGGTCTTGTCCCGGCCACAGACCGAGCAGGAACGAACGAAGTCAACAACATCCTGTTTTAAAGTTGGCCATCAATACTGTTGGGAGATGAGTTATAAGGACTTACAAATACCGGCATGACCGGCCAACAGAGAGGATTGACCCCATTTCAAAACTCGGAGTCTTAGACAGGGAGTAATGTAGGTCTTCCCAGGAGGCAGGTGCTAAAGAGTTGCTGGTGCTGCGGAAATGAGACGATTAGGAGGTACAATATGTTGAGGGTGAGATTCTTGGTCTTGTACTTCAGAGGATCTAGATAATTCGACAGCCCAAAGATTCTTCTCTGCTGGTCGAAAGTTAATAAAAAAGTGAAATATCGAAAAGAACAGAGACCAGCAAGCCTGTCGAGGGTTGAGACGATGGGCAGTCTGTAGATATAGTTCTTGTGGTCAGTATAAATAGTAAGCGGATGTACAGAGCCCTCCAAGAAATTACACCATTCTTCCAAGGCCAACTTAAAGGGGTACTCCACCCCCAGACATCTTATCCCCTATCCAAAGGATAGGGGATAAGATGTCAGATCGCCGGGGTCCCGCTGCTGGGGACCCCGGGGATCGCTGCTGCAGTACCCCGCTATCATTACTGCACAGAGCGAGATAGCTCTACACGTAATGATGGGCAGTACAGGGGCCGGAGCATCGTTACGTCACGGCTCCGCCCCTCATGACGTCACGGCCCGCCCCGTCAATACAAGTCTATGGAAAGGGGGCGTGGCAGTTGTCACGCCACCCGTCATAGACTTGCATTAAGGGGACGGGCCGTGATGTCATGAGGGGCGGAGCCATGACGTCACGCTGCTCCGGCCCCTGTATCACCCGTCATTACGCACAGAGCGAACTCGGGACCGCGGCGATCTAACATCTTATCCCCTATCCTTTGGATAGGGGATAAGATGTCTGGGGGCGGAGTACCCCTTTAATAGCCAAGAGCTCATGATCACCAATTGTATAATTTCTCTCCGCAGGAGAGAAAGTCTTAGAGAAGAAACCGCAGGTTACAGTTCTTCCTTTGGATGATTTTTGTGTCAAAACTGCACCTGCACCAACTGAAGAAGCATCCACTTTCAAAATGAATGGCTTGCCTGGATCTGGACTTGACAACACAGGAGCAGAAGCGAAGGCGGATTTTAACTGTTTTAACTCCTCAGGAGTCCAAACCTTTGGATCAGCAGTTTTCTTGGTAAGAGAGATGATGGAGCAACCAAGGTGGAGTAGTGTGGAATAAATTCCCGATAATAATTGGCAAAGCAGAGGAAGCGCTGAATCGCTTTCAAGCCAGAAGGTCTGGCCAATCCAGTACAGCGGAAAACTTGATAGGATCCATGTGTAGACCTTGACTTGTAACAATTTACCCAGAAACAGAAGGCTGGTCTTTTCAAAAGTACACTTTTCAAGTTTTGCATTAAGATCGTTGTCTCGGAGGTGCTGTAAAACTTGGCAGAGGTGAGAACTATGAGTGTGGAGATTGGGCGAGTAGACGAGAATGTCATCCAAATCCAAGACAACAACATGGGAGTATAGGAGGTCACGAAAAATGTCATTGACAAACTCCTGGAAGACTGCTGGAGAGTCCAAATGGCATCACTGTTACGCCGAGCGCTCCGGGTCCCCGTTCCTCCCCGGAGCGCCCGCCTCATCTTCGTTGTTGCAGCGCCCCGGTCAGATCCACTGACCGGGTGCGCTGCGGTCCCGCCTTCAGCCGGGATGCGATTCGCGATGCGGATAGCGCCCGCTCGCGATGCGCACCCCGGCCCCCGTACCTGACTCGCTCTCCCTCGGTCCTGTCCCGGCGCGCGCGGCCCCGCTCCCTAGGGCGCGCGCGTGCCGGGTCTCTGCGATTTAAAGGGCCAGTGCACCAATGATGGTGCCTGGCCCAATCTTCCCAATTAGCTTAATTGGTAATCACCTGTGCACTTCCCTATATTACCTCACTTCCCTTGCACTCCCTTGCCGGATCTTGTTGCACTTGTGCCTAGTGAAAGCGTTCCCTTGTCTGTTCCTAGTCCGTGTTCCTGACCTCCTGCCGTTGCCCCTGACTACGATCCTTGCCGCCTGCCCCCGACCTTCTGCTACGTCCGACCTTGCTTCTGCCTACTCCCTTGTACCGCGCCTATCTTCAGCATCTTCAGCAGCCAGAGAGGTGAGCCGTTGCTAGTGGATACGACCTGGTCACTACCGCCGCAGCAAGACCATCCCGCTTTGCGGCGGGCTCTGGTGAAAACCTGTAGTGGCTTAGAACCGGTCCACTAGCGCGGTCCTCGCCATCCCTCTCTGGCACAGAGGATCCACTACCTGCCAGCCGGCATCGTGACAGTAGATCCGGCCATGGATCCCGCTGAAGTTCCTCTGCCAGTTGTCGCTGACCTCCCTACGCTGGTCGCCCAGCAAGCTCGTCAGATCGCCCAGCAGTCGCAACAGATAGCGCAACGAGATCAACAGCTGGCATACTTGACCTCCGAGGCACTGCGTATTCAGTCACAGATACAGCAGCTGCAGCCGCAGATACAGCAACAGCTCCAGCTGCAACTACCATCTCCTCCGCCGGCTCCTGCAACTCCTCCGCAGCAACCGGTCCTTCCTAACCCCTGCTTGTCCCTGCCGGACAAATTTGGCGTAAAGATCGCCCAACGAGATCAACAGCTGGCATACTTGATCTCCGAGACACAGCGTCTTCAGTCACAGTTACAGCAGCTGCTGCCGCAGATACAGCAACTTCAGTCACAGCAGCTGCTGCCGCAGATACAGCAACTTCAGTCACAGCTACAGCTGCAACAACCATCTCCTCCGCCGGCTCCTGCAACTCCTCCGCAGCAACCAGCCGTTCTTAACCCCTGCTTGTCCCTGCCGGACAAGTTTGATGGGGACCGCAATGATTCTGCCACAGCCACAGTCCAGTCCTTCTTCGCTGAGGTCCGTGGTGTCTTCGAGGAGCCTGCCCGAGCTTCTTCTGCCGAGATTGCCCTGCTGAACCTGGAACAGGGTGTTTCTTCCGTTGGCGAGTACGCCATTCAGTTCCGTGCTCTTGCTTACGAGTTGTCCTGGAATAGTGAGGTTCTCTGCGCGACCTTTAAAAAAGGCCTATCCAGCAACATTAAAGATGTTCTGGCCGCACGAGAGACTCCTGCTGACCTACATGAACTCATTCATCTTGCCACTCGCATTGACATGCGTTCTTCCGGATGGCGTCTGGAGCTCCGCCTGGATATGGACTTTGTTCGCACGAAGCGTTTTTTCTCCCCGGCTCCTCTCTCCTCTGGTCCTCTGCAATCCGTTCCTGTGCTTCCCGCCGCGGAGGCTATGCAAGTTGACCGGTCTCGCTTGACACCTCTAGAGAGGACACGACGCCGCATGGAGAATCTTTGCCTGTACTATGCCGGTACCGAACACTTCCTGAAGGATTGTCCTATCCGTCCTCCCTGCCTGGAAAGACGTACGCTGACTCCGCACAAAGGTGACACAGTTCTTGATGTCAACTCTGCTTCTCCACGCCTTACTGTGCCTGTGCGGATATCTGCCTCTACCTTCTCCTTCTCTACTATGCTCTTCTTGGACTCCGGATCTGCAGGAAAATTTTTTTTGGCCTCTCTCATCAACAGGTTCTACGTTCCTGTGACCAGTCTCGCCAGACCCCTCTACATCTATTGTTTTTACAATAAAAGATTGGACTGTCTCGTACGTTTCCACACAGAACCCCTCCTAATTTGCATCGGACCTCATCACGGAAAAATTGAGTTTGTTTTCCTCAGGTTCTTTGGCCCCAAGAAGAGGGGGAGACCCAAGGGGGGGGGTACTGTTACGCCGAGCGCTCCGGGTCCCCGTTCCTCCCCGGAGCGCCCGCCTCATCTTCGTTGTTGCAGCGCCCCGGTCAGATCCACTGACCGGGTGCGCTGCGGTCCCGCCTTCAGCCGGGATGCGATTCGCGATGCGGATAGCGCCCGCTCGCGATGCGCACCCCGGCCCCCGTACCTGACTCGCTCTCCCTCGGTCCTGTCCCGGCGCGCGCGGCCCCGCTCCCTAGGGCGCGCGCGTGCCGGGTCTCTGCGATTTAAAGGGCCAGTGCACCAATGATGGTGCCTGGCCCAATCTTCCCAATTAGCTTAATTGGTAATCACCTGTGCACTTCCCTATATTACCTCACTTCCCTTGCACTCCCTTGCCGGATCTTGTTGCACTTGTGCCTAGTGAAAGCGTTCCCTTGTCTGTTCCTAGTCCGTGTTCCTGACCTCCTGCCGTTGCCCCTGACTACGATCCTTGCCGCCTGCCCCCGACCTTCTGCTACGTCCGACCTTGCTTCTGCCTACTCCCTTGTACCGCGCCTATCTTCAGCATCTTCAGCAGCCAGAGAGGTGAGCCGTTGCTAGTGGATACGACCTGGTCACTACCGCCGCAGCAAGACCATCCCGCTTTGCGGCGGGCTCTGGTGAAAACCTGTAGTGGCTTAGAACCGGTCCACTAGCGCGGTCCTCGCCATCCCTCTCTGGCACAGAGGATCCACTACCTGCCAGCCGGCATCGTGACAATCACCAGATACTCGAAATGTCCGTCATGAGTATTAAACGCAGTCTTCCACTTGTCCCCTTCTCATACATGAAGCAAATTATAGGCCCCTCAAAGGTCTAGTTCAGAGAAGATCCTGGTACCCCGCAGACGATCTAATAATTCAGAGATTAAAAGAAGTGGGAAGCGGTTCTTTATTGTAATTTTATTCAAGCCTCGGTAGTCGATGCAAGGTTGCAAAGACCCGTCTTTTTTTTTTCCACGAAGAAGAACCCAGCTCCAGCAGGGGACTTCCTGATAAATCCCTTCTGAAGATTCTCCTGGATGTAATTAGATATAGCCTGAGTTTCAGGGACCGACAAAGGGTAGATTCTTCCCCGGGAAGGTGTGGAGCCGTAAATCAATAGAACAGTCATAGGACTTCAGCTTGTTTTTCACTGAAGACATCAGCAAAGTCCTGAAGGAACAAAGGCAAACCAGAGGACAAGAAGATGATTTCAACTTAGCCAAATGTATTTGAATACAGTGGTTGTTGCAATGCGTTTCCCAACGAAGAACTTCTCCAGTTTTCCAAATCAACTGCGGGGCATGGAGTTGCAACCACGGTAGGCCAAGCAGGAGAGGTGAATTACATTGAGGGAGTACATAATAAGTCAAGTTCTCCTTACGCAAGGCTCCAACCTGCATAGATAACCATTCCGTGCGGTATAGCACAGTACAGTAGTCTTTCTCCATTGACTGTAGAGATGTACAAGGGCTTTAACAATGGAGATACAGGAAGATGATTCCTATGTACTAGGGAGGCATCAATAAAATTTCCCACGGAACCAGAATCCAAGAAGGCAAGAACAGAGACAATCTCTTTGGAGGGTAGAAAAAACTGGACCATCAAATTTAAGCGTGGAAAGGTGGTATTCACACCTAGGGAGGCCCCTCCCACAAACCCTAGGTGTGAGCGTTTCCCTGTGGCTGTGGACGTGGAGGACAATCTTTTAGGAAATTATCCACACTGGCGCAGTAAAGGCATAGATTCTCAGTTTGTCAGCGAGTTCTTTCCTGCAGGGTCAGGCTAGACCAATCCACCTGCATAGCCTCCACTGCGGGAGGCAATGTAGAAGATTGCGGTGGTTGCTAGATGAGGAAAGCACCGATGTTGTGCAGATTCCCTTTCTTGGCAAAGTTCCTCACGTCACTCAGAGAAACGAATATCAATCCGAGATGCCAAGTTCATTCAAGTTAGATGGCAATTCCTGGGCAGCAAGGGCATCCTTGATATGACTAGATAGTCCTCTCTCAAAGGTGGCGCAAAGAGCTTCATTGTTCCATGATAACTCCGATACCAGGGTACCAAACTGAATGGCATACTCGCCCACAGAGGAGTTGCCCTGCGAAAGACTCAGCAATGCCGTCTCAGCGGAGGATTCTTGAGCTGGTTTCTCAAAGACACCCTGAAATTCCATCAGGAAAGCCTGGAGATTGGTTGTGAGAGCATCATTGCGATCCCAAAGTGTAGTTGCCCAGGCCAAAGCCCTTCCAGTTAAGAGACTGATGATTAAGGCCACCTTTGCTCATTCTGTAGGGAACTGTTCTGCCATGAGTTCAATGTGGATGGAGCACAGCGTCACAAAACCACGACAGGACTTGGGATCCCCCTCATATTTCTCAGATAGAGACATGCAGAGTTTTGTTCCGGAGGAGACTGCAGCAGCGGGAGGCGGCACTGGAACAGGAGGAGGCTGTGGTTGTGGTGGTTGCTGCTGAGCAGTTAGCAACTGCTGCATCATGGCAGATAATTGGCTCAACTGTTGTGTCCTCTGGGCCAACTGCTGTGACTGGAGCACCAGGATAGAAGCGAGATCCAGATTATCTGGCAGAGGAACCCCAGCGGGATCAATGGCCGGATCTTGCTGTTACGGAGCTGGATGTGGATCCTCTAACCTGTGTGGCTGATGACTCGGACTGTATCGGGGAGTGGAGACTAAGGTGCCGCTGGTCTTCACCAGAGCCTGCCGCAAGGCAAGATGGGCTTGCTGCGGCAGGCGACACCCAGGTCGCTACCCCTGACATGGCTCGACCATACAGGTAGCTGGGCAAGGTGAGGTACCGAAGGATAAGGCAGTAGCGTAGTCAAAAGTAGCAGAAGGTCAAGGCAGGCGGCAAAGGAACGTAGCGGTAAGGTCTGGATACACGGGTAAGGCAAACAGGCAATATGGAATGCTTTATCTCAGGCTAGGGGCACTGACGATCCGGCAGGGAAGTGTGATAGGTGCAAGGAGTTTATAATGTAGTGTTAGGTGCAACAAATAATTATGGACGTAATGGCCCTTTAAATTTCAGAGCTCCCGCGCCCTAGGAGACAGGGGCGTGCGTGCTGGAGCTGAGACACAGAGGAGGAGGCGGCAGCGGAGCATGATGGGTGACGGGCTGGGATTCCCATGTGGGCGTTTCCACGATGCAAATCCTAGACGAGGACACAGGGACACTGCGCCCACGGCCGGAGCTTGCAGCGAGAGCACAGAGTGTAACACTTGGCTTAAAAAAATGGACCTATCAATATCCAAGCTGGCAGATTGAGAGACATTGTGGCAGAGCTTTGTGCCCTAAGACACCAGGTTCTGCTGTATGGGAAGCAA
The DNA here is from genome assembly GCF_029499605.1 of Hyla sarda. Taxonomy (NCBI): domain Eukaryota; kingdom Metazoa; phylum Chordata; class Amphibia; order Anura; family Hylidae; genus Hyla; species Hyla sarda. The sequence goes on along the minus strand of NC_079189.1, from coordinate 251,472,633 downwards.
GCCTCCAATACATCCTTCAGCTCATCACACGATTCGTCACAAACTTCTCGGCTCGGCAGTTGCTGACTTTAGCCTGCATACATTAGTTCAGCTTTCAGGTGTTCCGGTGGGCTGGAAAAGGTGGATACAGTTCTAAGAGACTCTCTCATCTCTAGTAATAACCATAATGGGGGATCAATAGGGTGAGGGGATAATCCACTTTGGCTGCACAAGTACAAAGTACATCAGGGAGTAGCAAGAACCTAGACAAAGACACAACACAAAACATACACCATAAAGGGGAAGCATAGCACAGGCAGCACTTTTGTTTTTTCCTCCTCACCTTCTAAAATCAGACCTATATGGGGGCTTTTTGCGCCATTAACTTTACTTTGTAATTAAATCAATTATTTCACCACAAAATCTATGGCGAACCCCCCCCCAAAAAAGTATTTTGGGGCAAAATTGAAAAAAATAAAAAAAATCAATTTTGTAACTTGTAGGTCCATACGGTTACAATGATACCTAAATTATATTAATTAGATTTTTGTTTTACTTTTTTTTAAAAAAATGTAAACTTTTTGTATGAAAATTTGCATGTTTAAAAATGTCGTCTTCTGACCCCCATAAGTTTATTTTAATTTTTTTCATATATGGGGACGCGCGTTTTTTTTTTTTTGCGCCATGATCTGTACATTATCGGTACCATTTTTGTTTTGATTTTATTTTGATCACTTTTTATAAAAATTTTTAGGATATACAAAGTAACCAAAAATACGTAAATTCTGGTATTTTTTAACGTATATGCCATTGTCCATGCGGTTCAGTTAACATAAAGTTTTTATAGTTTGAACATTTACGCACGCAGCGATACCACATATGTTTATTATTATTTTTGTTTACATATTAAATTATTTTTTAACTGGGAAAAGGTTGGGGATTCAAACTTTTTTAAGGGAAGGGGCAGGGCCGTCGGGCACACCAGGCGCCGTCCTGTGGGCCAGGCCATCCTCTCCATTAGGCTCTGCAGGTGGTGTTGGGTTGTAGGGTAGTTGGGGCAAGAGCCGCTGCACACAAAGGGCTACTACTTACAAGGGGGGGCCTACTTACTACCTACTACTACCTATAGGGGGCTACTTTATACAGGGGCACTGCTACTATATACAGGGGGGGGAGGATACTTACTACTAGATACAATGGGGGGGCTATGGTATAAAGGGGGCCCACTTACTACCTACAGGGGGCACTGCTACTATATACAAGGGGGCCTCTGTATACAGGGGGGCTGCTACTATCTACAGGGGAGCTACTTACTACCTAGGAGGGGGCTTCTTATACTACCTACAGGCGTGGGGGGATAGGGGTGCAGTAGGCAGACCAATCTGCTAGTTACTACCAACAGGGGGGAGCTGTACTGTATACAGGGGGAGCTGCTGCATACAAGGGGCTACTATTTACAAGGGGGGATACTAGCTATCTACAGGGGGCTATTTTATACTGGGGGACTGCTATTATACAGGTGGGGCTACTTACTACCAACAAGTGGGGGGGGGAATGCTACTGTATAAAGAGAAGGGGGGATACTTACTACCTACAGGGGATACTGCTACTATATACAGGGGGAGCCACTGCATACAGGGGGCTACTATTTACAAGGGGGGCTACTTGCTTCCTATAATGGTGAGGGGGCCTACTTACTACCTGATACTACCTACAGTTGGCTACTTTATGCTGGGGGACCGTTACTATATACAGGGGGGGCTACTTACTACCTACAAGGGGCGCTACTGTATAAATGGGGCCTACTTACTACCTACAGGGGGCACTGCTACTAGAGATGGGTGAATTGAAGCTGACAAAGTTGAATTAGTTCCAAATTTCATGAAAAATCCGATTCTGAACGAATCCTCGCACTTCGTGTTAACGAATTGCTCCATTCACTACATTTTTTTTTCCAAATTCAGTTTTTATTGAAAGTTTTCAAAAATTAAACATACAAGTAATAAAGAACCCATGTCAAGGATATTGCCAGTACAATCCGTTGAAAACAGTGAACATCAATTTATAGCAAGAAAAAAGACACTTAGGGACATTTAACATCCAGGCAGGGTGTCATATGCAATCAACCAGTTTGATGTCGTAAAAAAAAGGGTGCAATCCTTGGTAATTAACTGATTTGTATCAAATAAGAATATAAGTAAACGAAAGAATAGAGAGGAAGAAAGGAAGGGGAAAGCAAGAGGAGTAGAGGTAATAGACCAGGGAGGGAAGATGGCAGCGGGATATGATTACCTTTCGGAATGGGTTGTCCTCGGCATCCGTAAGCACGATGGTGTGTACAAGGTAAAACTGATCGGTAAGTTTGCAATAGTGGTGGCTAGGACGGTAAGTGCAGTATTGGGGGTGAGAACTGTTGGTAGGGGTATATCGTGACAACCAGTTAGCTCTGCAGGTGTAGGGATGTGAAATCGGGTGAGTGCAAGAAGGATGTCCAGGGACTCCAGACAAGCGTGTAGTAGTTTAGTTGGATGCGTGTCTCTGCCGTAAGCTCCTCCATCCTGTGTATGTGGGTCACTTCCTGCAACCAGGAGGAAATGGTGGGAGCAGTAGATTTCTTCCATAATTTTGGTATGACCGCCCTCGCAGCTAATAAAAGGTGTAGTCTGGAGGAATATTTAGGAATGGATGCAGGAAGCATGGAGAGAAGAGTGATTTCAGGGGATGGGTGGAGTCTCACCGAAGTGACACGACTAATAATGTTGAGTACACCATCCCAAAAGTCAGACAAGGATGGACAAGTGGGCCAGGTATGTAACATTGTACCTCTATCCATGGAGCAATGCCAGCATCTGTCCAAGACGCGAGGATAGAAGGACACTAACACTGACGGCACTCTATACCATCGTGTTAGGATTTTATAATTTGTTTCCTGTGCTTTACAGGATATAGAGGCTTTATGACAGTGCAGCTGTTACGCCGAGCGCTCCGGGTCCCCGCTCCTCCCCGGAGCGCTCGCTACACTCTCCTCACTGCAGCGCTCCGGTCAGATCCACTGACCCGGGGCGCTGCGATACCACCTCCAGCCGGGATGCGATTCGCGATGCGGGTAGCGCCCGCTCGCGATGCGCACCCCGGCTCCCGTACCTTACTCGCTCTCCGTCAGTCCTGTCCCGGCGCGCGCGGCCCCGCTCCCTAGGGCGCGCGCGCGCCGGGTCTTTGCGATTTAAAGGGCCACTGCGCCGCTGATTGGCGCAGTGGTTCCAATTAGTGTTATCACCTGTGCACTTCCCTATATCACCTCACTTCCCCTGCACTTCCTTGCCGGATCTTGTTGCCATCGTGCCAGTGAAAGCGTTTCCTTGTGTGTTCCTAGCCTGTGTTCCAGACCTCCTGCCGTTGCCCCTGACTACGATCCTTGCTGCCTGCCCCGACCTTCTGCTACGTCCGACCTTGCTTCTGTCTACTCCCTTGTACCGCGCCTATCTTCAGCAGCCAGAGAGGTTGAGCCGTTGCTAGTGGATACGACCTGGTCACTACCGCCGCAGCAAGACCATCCCGCTTTGCGGCGGGCTCTGGTGAAAACCAGTAGTGACTTAGAACCGATCCACTAGCACGGTCCACGCCAATCCCTCTCTGGCACAGAGGATCCACTACCTGCCAGCCGGCATCGTGACAGTAGATCCGGCCATGGATCCCGCTGAAGTCCCTCTGCCAGTTGTCGCTGACCTCACCACGGTGGTCGCCCAGCAGTCACAACAGATAGCGCAACAAGGCCAACAGCTGTCTCAACTGACCGTTATGCTACAGCAGTTACTACCACAGCTTCAGCAATCATCTCCTCCGCCAGCTCCTGCACCTCCTCCGCAGCGAGTGGCCGCTTCTGGACTACGACTATCCTTGCCGGATAAATTTGATGGGGACTCTAAGTTTTGCCGTGGCTTTCTTTCCCAATGTTCATTACACTTGGAGATGATGTCGGACCAGTTTCCCACTGAAAGGTCTAAGGTGGCTTTCGTAGTCAGCCTTCTGTCTGGAAAAGCCCTGTCTTGGGCCACACCGCTCTGGGACCGCAATGACCCCGTCACTGCCTCTGTACACTCCTTCTTCTCGGAAATTCGAAGTGTCTTTGAGGAACCTGCCCGAGCCTCTTCTGCTGAGACTGCCCTGTTGAACCTGGTCCAGGGTAATTCTTCCGTTGGCGAGTATGCCGTACAATTCCGTACTCTTGCTTCAGAATTATCCTGGAATAATGAGGCCCTCTGCGCGACCTTTAAAAAAGGCCTATCCAGCAACATTAAAGATGTTCTGGCCGCACGAGAAATCCCTGCTAATCTACATGAACTCATTCACCTAGCCACTCGCATTGACATGCGTTTTTCCGAAAGGCGTCAGGAGCTCCGCCAGGATATGGACTCTGTTCGCACGAGGCGTTTCTTCTCCTCGGCTCCTCTCTCCTCTGGTCCCCTGCAATCTGTTCCTGTGCCTCCCGCCGTGGAGGCTATGCAGGTCGACCGGTCTCGCCTGACACCTCAAGAGAGGACACGACGCCGCATGGAGAATCTCTGCCTGTACTGTGCTAGTACCGAACACTTCCTGAAGGATTGTCCTATCCGTCCTCCCCGCCTGGAAAGACGTACGCTGACTCCGCACAAAGGTGAGACAGTCCTTGATGTCTACTCTGCTTCTCCACGTCTTACTGTGCCTGTGCGGATATCTGCCTCTGCCTTCTCCTTCTCTACTATGGCCTTCTTGGACTCCGGATCTGCAGGAAATTTTATTTTGGCCTCTCTCGTCAACAGGTTCAACATCCCAGTGACCAGTCTCGCCAGACCCCTCTACATCAATTGTGTAAACAATGAAAGATTGGACTGTACCATACGTTTCCGCACGGAGCCCCTTCTAATGTGCATCGGATCTCATCACGAGAGGATTGAACTTTTGGTCCTCCCCAATTGCACTTCTGAAATTCTCCTTGGACTTCCCTGGCTTCAACTTCATTCCCCAACCCTGGATTGGTCCACTGGGGAGATCAAGAGTTGGGGGCCCTCTTGTTCCAAGGACTGCCTAAAACCGGTTCCCAGTAACCCTTGCCGTGACTCTGTGGTTCCTCCTGTAACCGGCCTCCCTAAGGCCTATATGGACTTTGCGGATGTTTTTTGCAAAAAACAAGCTGAGACTCTACCTCCTCACAGGCTTTATGATTGTCCTATCGACCTCCTCCCAGGCACTACTCCACCCCGGGGCAGAATCTATCCTCTGTCCGTCCCAGAGACTCTTGCCATGTCTGAATACGTCCAGGAAAATTTAAAAAAGGGCTTTATCCGTAAATCCTCCTCTCCTGCCGGAGCCGGATTTTTCTTTGTGTCCAAAAAAGATGGCTCTCTACGTCCTTGCATTGACTACCGCGGTCTTAATAAAATCACGGTTAAGAACCGCTACCCCCTACCCCTCATCTCTGAACTCTTTGATCGCCTCCAAGGTGCCCACATCTTTACCAAACTGGACTTAAGAGGTGCTTATAATCTCATCCGCATCAGAGAGGGGGATGAATGGAAAACGGCATTTAACACCAGAGATGGACACTTTGAGTATCTGGTCATGCCCTTTGGCCTGTGCAACGCCCCTGCCGTCTTCCAAGACTTTGTTAATGAAATTTTTCGTGATCTCCTATACTCCTGTGTTGTTGTATATCTGGACGATATCCTGATTTTTTCTGCCAATCTAGAAGAACACCGCCAGCATGTCCGTATGGTTCTTCAGAGACTTCGTGACAATCAACTCTATGCCAAAATAGAGAAATGTCTGTTTGAATGCAAATCTCTTCCTTTCCTAGGATACTTGGTCTCTGGCCAGGGACTACAAATGGATCCAGACAAACTCTCTGCCGTCTTAAATTGGCCACGCCCCTCCGGACTCCGTGCCATCCAACGTTTTTTGGGGTTCGCCAATTATTACAGGCAATTTATCCCACATTTTTCTACCGTTGTGGCTCCTATCGTGGCTTTAACCAAAAAAAATGCCGATCCCAAGTCTTGGCCTCCTCAAGCGGAAGACGCCTTTAAACGGCTCAAGTCTGCCTTTTCTTCGGCTCCCGTGCTCTCCAGACCTGACCCATCTAAACCCTTCCTATTGGAGGTTGATGCCTCCTCAGTGGGAGCTGGAGCTGTCCTTCTACAAAAAAATTCTTCCGGGCATGCTGTTACTTGTGGGTTTTTTTCTAGGACCTTCTCTCCGGCGGAGAGGAACTACTCCATCGGGGATCGAGAGCTTCTAGCCATTAAATTAGCACTTGAGGAATGGAGGCATCTGCTGGAGGGATCAAGATTTCCAGTTATTATTTACACCGATCACAAGAACCTCTCCTACCTCCAGTCTGCCCAACGGCTGAATCCTCGCCAGGCCAGGTGGTCTCTGTTCTTTGCCCGATTTAATTTTGAAATTCACTTTCGGCCTGCCGATAAGAACATTAGGGCCGATGCTCTCTCTCGTTCCTCAGATGCTTCTGAAGTTGAACTCTCTCCTCAACACATCATTCCTCCTGACTGCCTGATTTCCACTTCTCCAGCCTCCATCAGGCAAACTCCTCCAGGAAAGACCTTTGTTTCTCCACGCCAACGCCTCGGAATCCTCAAATGGGGTCACTCCTCCCATCTCGCAGGTCATGCGGGCATCAAGAAATCTGTGCAACTCATCTCTCGCTTCTATTGGTGGCCGACTCTGGAGACGGATGTTGTGGACTTTGTGCGAGCCTGCACTATCTGTGCCCGGGATAAGACTCCTCGCCAGAAGCCCGCTGGTTTTCTTCATCCTCTGCCTGTCCCCGAACAGCCTTGGTCTCTGATTGGTATGGATTTTATTACTGACTTACCCCCATCCCGTGGCAACACTGTTATTTGGGTGGTCGTTGATCGATTCTCCAAAATGGCACATTTCATCCCTCTTCCTGGTCTTCCTTCAGCGCCTCAGTTGGCTAAACAATTTTTTGTACACATTTTTCGTCTTCACGGGTTGCCTACGCAGATCGTCTCGGATAGAGGCGTCCAATTTGTGTCTAAATTCTGGAGGGCTCTCTGTAAACAACTCAAGATTAAATTAAATTTTTCTTCTGCATATCATCCTCAATCCAATGGACAAGTAGAAAGAATTAACCAGGTCTTGGGTGATTATTTACGACATTTTGTTTCCTCCCGCCAGGATGACTGGGCAGATCTTCTACCTTGGGCCGAATTCTCGTATAATTTCAGAGTCTCTGAATCTTCCTCCAAATCCCCATTTTTCGTGGTGTACGGCCGTCACCCTCTTCCCCCCCTCCCTACCCCCTTGCCCTCTGGTCTGCCCGCTGTGGATGAAATTTCTCGTGATCTTTCCATCATATGGAGAAAGACCCAAAATTCTCTCTTACAGGCTTCATCACGCATGAAGAAGTTCGCGGATAAGAAAAGAAGAGCCCCTCCCATTTTTTCCCCTGGAGACAAGGTATGGCTCTCCGCTAAATATGTCCGCTTCCGTGTCCCTAGCTATAAGTTGGGACCACGCTATCTTGGTCCTTTCAAAATTTTGTGCCAGATTAATCCTGTCTCTTACAAACTTCTTCTTCCTCCTTCTCTTCGTATTCCTAATTCCTTTCACGTTTCTCTTCTTAAACCACTTATCATTAATCGTTTCTCTCCCAAATCTGTTCCTCCCACTCCTGTTTCCGGCTCCTCGGACATCTTCTCCGTCAAAGAGATTTTGGCATCCAAAAAGGTCAGAGGGAAAACTTTTTTTTTAGTGGATTGGGAGGGTTGTGGTCCAGAAGAGAGATCCTGGGAACCTGAGGACAATATCCTAGACAAAAGTCTGCTCCTCAGGTTCTCAGGCTCTAAGAAGAGGGGGAGACCCAAGGGGGGGGTACTGTTACGCCGAGCGCTCCGGGTCCCCGCTCCTCCCCGGAGCGCTCGCTACACTCTCCTCACTGCAGCGCTCCGGTCAGATCCACTGACCCGGGGCGCTGCGATACCGCCTCCAGCCGGGATGCGATTCGCGATGCGGGTAGCGCCCGCTCGCGATGCGCACCCCGGCTCCCGTACCTTACTCGCTCTCCGTCAGTCCTGTCCCGGCGCGCGCGGCCCCGCTCCCTAGGGCGCGCGCGCGCCGGGTCTTTGCGATTTAAAGGGCCACTGCGCCGCTGATTGGCGCAGTGGTTCCAATTAGTGTTATCACCTGTGCACTTCCCTATATCACCTCACTTCCCCTGCACTTCCTTGCCGGATCTTGTTGCCATCGTGCCAGTGAAAGCGTTTCCTTGTGTGTTCCTAGCCTGTGTTCCAGACCTCCTGCCGTTGCCCCTGACTACGATCCTTGCTGCCTGCCCCGACCTTCTGCTACGTCCGACCTTGCTTCTGTCTACTCCCTTGTACCGCGCCTATCTTCAGCAGCCAGAGAGGTTGAGCCGTTGCTAGTGGATACGACCTGGTCACTACCGCCGCAGCAAGACCATCCCGCTTTGCGGCGGGCTCTGGTGAAAACCAGTAGTGACTTAGAACCGATCCACTAGCACGGTCCACGCCAATCCCTCTCTGGCACAGAGGATCCACTACCTGCCAGCCGGCATCGTGACAGCAGCATCGCTCCGCTCCAGTGTTCTTCCGAGATTGGATGACCAATCTTGGATTTCCATTTAGCCAGATAAGGGAGGGGCTGCATCGTCGATGCATCCAATAACATGGAATATAGATGGCTAATGGTATGAGTTAGTCGGGTGGGGCTCACACATAGTTGTTCGAATTTGGTTAAGGGTCTATCAAGGCTCAACTTGTCTCTCATTGCCCGATAATAGTGAGTCAATTGTGCGTATTGTAAATTATGCAGCGATGTTGGGTGAGTCTCAGTCATAAGGTCAGATATGTGTTTTAGGGCACATTGGTTCGTTAAGGAATGAAATGTGGTCCTCGATGACAATTGTTTGTATGATAGGTGGACTTCGGACCCTGCCTGCTCCTCATTACCTTGTTACTCATATATGGTAAGTTGTTACGCCTAGCGCTCCGGGTCCCCGCTCCTCCCCGGAGCGCTCACGGCGTCTCTCTCCCCGCAGCACCCCGGTCAGTCCCGCTGACCGGGAGCGCTGCACTGTCATGGCCGTCGGGGATGCGATTCGCACAGCGGGACGCGCCCACTCGCGAATCGCATCCCAGGTCACTTACCCGTCCCGGTCCCCTGCTGTCATGTGCTGGCGCGCGTGGCTCCGCTCTCTAGGGCGCGCGCGCGCCAGCTCTCTGAGACTTAAAGGGCCAGTGCACCAATGATTGGTGCCTGGCCCAATTAGCTTAATTGGCTCCCACCTGCTCCCAGACTATATCTACTCACTGCCCCTGCACTCCCTTGCCGGATCTTGTTGCCTTGTGCCAGTGAAAGCGTTTAGTGTGTCCAAAGCCTGTGTTACCTGAACTTCTGCTATCCATCTTGACTACGAACCTTGCCGCCTGCCCCGACCTTCTGCTACGTCTGACCTTGCCTCTGCCTAGTCCTTCTGTCCCACGCCTTCTCAGCAGTCAGCGAGGTTGAGCCGTTGCTAGTGGATACGACCTGGTTGCTACTGCCGCAGCAAGACCATCCCGCTTTGCGGCGGGCTCTGGTGAACACCAGTAGCCTCTTAGAACCGGTCCACTAGCACGGTCCACGCCAATCCCTCGCTGACACAGAGGATCCACTACCTGTGAGCCGAATCGTGACAGTAGATCCGGCCATGGATCCCGCTGAGGTGCCGCTGCCAAGTCTCGCTGACCTTCCCACGGTGGTCGCTCAGCAATCGCAGCAGATTGCCCAACAAGGACAGCAGCTGTCGCAGTTGACCGCCATGTTACAGCAACTTCTGCCTCTGCTACAGCAGCAACCATCTCCTCCGCCAGCTCCTGCATCTCCTCCGCAGCGAGTGGCCGCTCCTATCCTCCGCTTGTCCCTGCCGGACAAATTTGATGGGGACTCTAAACTCTGCCGTGGATTTTTGTCTCAGTGTTCCCTGCATATGGAGATGTTGTCGGACTTGTTTCCTACAGAACGGTCTAAGGTGGCGTTCGTAGTAAGCCTTCTTTCAGGAAAGGCCTTGTCTTGGGCCACACCGCTCTGGGACCGCAATGATCCTGCCACAGCCACAGTCCAGTCCTTCTTCGCTGAAGTCCGGAGTGTCTTCGAGGAGCCAGCCCAAGCATTTCTTGGTGGATTGCCCTATCCGTCCTCCACGTCTGGGAAACGCACGCACGCACCCAGCTCACGTGGGTGTGGCGTCTCTTGGTTCTAAGTCTGCTTCTCCACGTCTCACGGTGCCGGTGCGGATTTCTCCTTCAGCCAACTCCTCCCTCTCAGCCGTGGCCTGCTTGGACTCTGGTGCCTCTGGGAATTTTATTTTGGAGTCGTTTGTGAATAAATTCAGCATCCCGGTGACCCGTCTCGTCAAGCCGCTCTACATTTCCGCGGTCAATGGAGTCAGACTGGATTGCACCGTGCGTTACCGCACAGAACCCCTCCTGATGTCTATTGGACCCCACCACGAAAGGATTGAGTTATTCGTCCTTCCCAACTGTACCTCTGAGGTCCTCCTCGGTCTGCCATGGCTCCGGCTTCATTCTCCCACCCTTGATTGGACCACCGGGGAGATCAAGAACTGGGACTCTGCCTGCCATAGGAAGTGCCTCTCCCCCCCTCCCAGTCCCGTCAGGCAAACCTCAGTGCCTCCTCATGGCCCCCGTCCTGGTGTCACACTGCCCCGTGCCAGGCTTCGCCCTCTGCCCTCCCTCCCCATTCCCACTCCTGCTGTACTGCCTGCCATTGAGGAAACCCTCCATTCTTTCCCGGTGTCCTCATCCCAGGGGAGGCAGTTACCGGACAAAGAAAAGGGGAGACCTAAGGGGGGGGGGTACTGTTACGCCTAGCGCTCCGGGTCCCCGCTCCTCCCCGGAGCGCTCACGGCGTCTCTCTCCCCGCAGCGCCCCGGTCAGTCCCGCTGACCGGGAGCGCTGCACTGTCATGGCCGTCGGGGATGCGATTCGCACAGCGGGACGCGCCCGCTCGCGAATCGCATCCCAGGTCACTTACCCGTCCCGGTCCCCTGCTGTCATGTGCTGGCGCGCGCGGCTCCGCTCTCTAGGGCGCGCGCGCGCCAGCTCTCTGAGACTTAAAGGGCCAGTGCACCAATGATTGGTGCCTGGCCCAATTAGCTTAATTGGCTCCCACCTGCTCCCAGACTATATCTACTCACTGCCCCTGCACTCCCTTGCCGGATCTTGTTGCCTTGTGCCAGTGAAAGCGTTTAGTGTGTCCAAAGCCTGTGTTACCTGAACTTCTGCTATCCATCTTGACTACGAACCTTGCCGCCTGCCCCGACCTTCTGCTACGTCTGACCTTGCCTCTGCCTAGTCCTTCTGTCCCACGCCTTCTCAGCAGTCAGCGAGGTTGAGCCGTTGCTAGTGGATACGACCTGGTTGCTACTGCCGCAGCAAGACCATCCCGCTTTGCGGCGGGCTCTGGTGAACACCAGTAGCCTCTTAGAACCGGTCCACTAGCACGGTCCACGCCAATCCCTCGCTGACACAGAGGATCCACTACCTGTGAGCCGAATCGTGACATAAGTGCTATGTTACCCACACTTGAAGTTAACACAATATGAATATAACATTTTGCTCGCACAATGTGCAGGGCCTAAATAGCCCTCACAAAAGGTCCTTCATGTGGTCGGATTTAAAAAAAGCTTCTATTGATATCGCGTGTATTAAAGAGACTCATCTGAAAAAGAATAACCATCCAAACATTTCGCATAAAAATTTCCCACACATTTATCTGTCTAATGCACTGTCTAAGAAAGCCGGGGTATTGATAGCAATTAGGGATTCTGTAACCTTTATAGAACACACCTTAATTGCTGATGAAGGTGGTAGATATTTAATATTAATATGTACTATTAATAATGTACTCTTCACTATAATTAACGCCTATGCTCCGAATTCTAGACAGATACATTTCCTCAACTCTTTACTAAAAAAAACTCGTAAGAATTTGCAAGGCAAAGTCATTTTATGCGGAGACTTGAACGCAATTAATACTGCCTCTCTAGATTCCACCTCAGTTTCTAACACTCCATCAGTTCAACTAAATAGTTGGCTTAGCGACAATGAGTTACTGGACGTGTGGAGGTGCATGCATGACAACGAGAGAGATTTTACCTATTACTCAACTCCACACAATGTATATACGAGGATAGACTATTTTATTACCAACATATGGTCCATCAAAGATGTCATTAAATGTGATATTGGATTAATATCGTGATCGGACCATGCACCTCTATACTTGCTCATTGACATACCCAACTTCCCTTCCAATGTATATCAGTGGAAAGTTAATTCATTTGTTTTAAACAATCCTAATACTATTGAGATACTAAGAGGCGAATTGACTGAATTTTTTGAGATTAACGTAAATTCTGTCCCTGACCCGACCACTTTATGGTGCTCTCATAAGGCGTATGCTAGAGGTATCATTCTGAAACATACTGCCAAAGCAAAGAAACTATATAACAAAGATATCTCATTAACGTTAGAAAACATTAAATTATTGGAAGCTGAACATAAATTAGACAATTCTAAACTTGATACCCTACTATCCCTTAGGTCACAACGTTTAAAACTAGCTAAACTATTGCAAGAAAAAATTGACAAATACACTAAACACTCAAGAACGAATTTCTATCAAAACCTTAATAAACCAACTAGTTTAATGGCTAAACTAGCTTAACACAGTCAATCGAAAAATAGACTCCCTTTCCTGAATCCCCCAGATGGTTCCCCTAAAATATATCATCCGCAAAAAATAGCTGATAAAATAAGCGAATATTATAGTAACCTCTATAATTTAATTAACGATAGCAATATACCCCAACCGGAAATAACACAAATCCGCGACTACCTAAACTCCTGCAACATAAAAACGTTCTCATCTGAAGATGCCAATATCATCTCCCAACCGTTCACTATGGACGAAATTCATAAAGCTATAGACTCACTTAAAAAGAGAAAATCTCCCGGTCCAGACGGCTTCAACGCCGAATATTACAAATTGATGTGCCCAGTCTTATTACCTCATCTGGTCTCCAAGTTTAATAGTGTTTTACAAGGTAAATGTTTTCCTCCTGAAATGGTGAAGGCTACAATTGTTACCCTACCTAAAGCAGGGAAAGTCCCAGATTGGCCTACTAACCTGAGGCCCATATCATTGTTGAATGTGGACATCAAACTATATGCAAAAATTTTGGCCAATAGGCTCTCTCATAATCTCCCAGATGTGATTAACAAGGATCAGGTGGGTTTTGTGAGGGGACGCTTGGCTGAGGATGGCATTAGGAGAGTGATAGATTTGATATCGGTTGCAGGTAAATGTCGGACGCCTTCTCTGCTCCTCTCTTTGGACGCGGAGAAGGCGTTCGACCGGGTGCATTGGCTCTTTGCCAGGGAGACCCTTCGTAGATTTAATCTTCCTGATGCGTTCATCCATGCTGTTTGGGCCCTATATGGAGACCCTTCGGCTTCTGTGTATGTCAATGGTATACTGTCGTCTCCATTTAAGATCACCAATGGAACCAGACAGGGATGCCCTTTGTCCCCTCTGATTTTCATCATGGTCATGGAGACTTTGGCATCTAAAATCAGAGCAGACCCATGCATAGAGGGCATCTCCGTGGGGGATATTCAACATAAAATCAGTTTATATGCAGATGATGTTTTACTTTTATTATCGAACCCCTTGAAATCTTTAACTGCAGTTAGATCCCATATTAAGGTTTTCGGCAGCCTTACATATTACAAAATCAATGAATCGAAATCTAATATCTTAAACATAAACCTTCCCACTCAAACCGTTACACACATCTCCTCTTTATTCCCATATAAATGGGCTAAGTCTTACATCCCTTATTTAGGTGTAAATATCACTAACTCCCACTCCACCTTAATCGAGGCTAATGTCCCTTCATTCACCCATTCATTACAATTAGAATTGAACACAATGTCCCAAAAATATTGGAGTTGGCTGGGTCGCAGAGTGTTGTTTAAAATGCTTTACTTACCTAAAATTCTATACTTGTTTAGAACCATCCCATTAAACATCCCGAATAAATTAATCATCAAACTGCAATCATTACTCTCTAGGTTCATTTGGGGAGGGAATCGCCCAAGAGTGGCTGCTGGCGTTCTCCAAAAATCGGCAGCTAATGGAGGTTCGGGAGTCCCCAACCTAACGGCATATAGATCAGCTATTGTTGTCAAACAATCTCTGAAATGGATTGAAGAAACCTCAATTAGACCCATATGGGTAGATATTGAGTCCTCCTATTCAGATATTAGTGACTGGAACGACCTTTGGCTTAATCCTGACAAAGTTAATTCCTTGATAAAACCCCTCCTACCAACTACAAAATTCTCTTTACAGGTTTGGTATGGTGCGCTAAATACAAAAGGCACAAATCTGTTTTTTGTGCAACAAAAAATTCCCTTTAAATCCTTATCCTATTATATAAAAGATATTTCTATAGACCTATGGACTAATCTAGGTGTGACGTATATAGGGGATGTTTTTGAGGGTCCCTTCATTAGAACTTTCCGCCAACTACAGGACATCTTTGGTATACCAGAATCTGAAAAACACACTTATGATAGACTTGCCCCATATTTGAAAAAATATAACAATTCCATATGTAAAATCCCACAATGCCTATCAGATTTAATGGGTTCATCGTCCTTAAGGCATAAACCGGGACTGGGCTTATTGTATCCATTTTTTAATAATGATACATTCCTATCAAAAACCAAATATATGCTGAAATGGGAGGAAGAGCTGGGTAGAATATTCCCTATCTCAATGTGGTTGAAAGCCCTCCATATAGGCAGACATTTTTCCAGGTGTTCCAGTCACGGCGAACAACTGGAGAAACTATATTATCGATGGTATTTCACCCCAAAAAGATTGGCTACTATATATGTTGAGCAGGACCCTGTCTGTTGGAGGGGATGTGGGATGATTGGGTCTTTGTCCCATATCTTCTGGAAATGCCCAAAACTGACTAAGATAAAAAGCAATTTATTATCTCTTTTACAAACTCTCTCCCCGACGATACAAATTATTCCTAACGAACTGGCCCTTCTCATGTTGGGCATTGATGGTTTTCCCAATAGAATCCAATTCCCGATTTGCCACATTCTGCACAATTTCAGGTTATTGATCGCCAGAAAGTGGAGGTCATCTGGAGGAAATCCCAACTATTGCAGAAATTATTCATATGGTGAACTATAATTTACTTTTTGAAGAGGTGATCGCTAGACAAGAACACAAAACAGATGCTTTTAGGAAACACTGGGATTTGTTGACCAGCCAATTTGACAGTTCATAAACATTTTCTTATTGTTGGGTTGCTACTCTTATCCACAAGCGTAAATATATGATGGTCTCTTCTCTTCTTAATATTTGACCACATTCATTCATTAGCGGAGCAAGGCGGGGTCCGAGGAGGTCCGCAGCTTTAGACTAAGGTGGGTAAGATACCTTTTTATTTGTTTATTAATGCCATAATGTGCCCACTTCTGGAACTGTGGTTGTCTTCATACTGATATTTCATACTAGGTGTCATTGGCGATATATATGCCTCTTAAAAGATATGCTCCTCTTTTAGTTCTGTTTGGTTCTGTATAGCTTTATATAGTACTACATCATTATTCTTCTTAGAGTTAAACTCTAACTTAGTCTACGATTCCATATGCTGACTATCAGTTTTATTGTATTCATTTACATATACCACTTATAGTGATGTAACTGTTTTGTTTACATGTTTTCTATTTCCTGAAAATACTCAATAAAATCTTATTGAAAAGAAATGTGGTCCTCGAGTTTCGTTGGAGAGTCAGGAATTGGTGCCTAGAGTAAGCAGGTAGGAAAGTAAGGTTATCGAAAAGTGGCGTCAAGGGACCGCCATACAGGAAAAGGTCAAGTTTAGGCATATAAAGACTATGTGTCTGGTGAATCGAGTAGAGTACTGGAGGCATAATTTAGGTCCTAAGCGGGTGTGATCTCGAGTGGGGGCGCCATATGAACGCCATAAGATCACTGTCTACCACCTCGCCTTCCAATGGGACCCATTGTTTGGTATCAGCGTGCTGACAGCAATCCAATACTCTACTCAAGACTGCCGCCAGGTAGTAAGATATATAGTCAGGGAGCGCCAATCGTCCCTCCTGTTTTCGTCGAATTAGGGCATACCTCGCCAATTGAGGGCGCCTTTTGGCCCAGACGAATTCAGATTGGAGTGTTGCAAGTTTCTTAAAGAAAGTCCGCGGGAGGTGTAAAAGGATGGAAGAGAATAGATAAAGTAGCCTGGGGAGAGCATTCATTTTCATGATATTCACCCTTCCCATCCAGGAAAAATCCTTCCTCTCCCATCTAGCCAAGTCCCCCTTAAGAGATGTCAAAAGGGGAGGGAAATTGAGCTTGTAAGTGTTAGTTAGGTCAGCTCGCACTTGAATACCTAAATAGGTAAGGGAGGACCACTTCCATTTGAAAGGGTAAGTATCTTCAAGGTGTCTAACCAAAGGGGATGGGAGGGTTATGTTTAGGGCCTCACATTTGGTGGGGTTGAGCTTGTAGTTGCTGAATCGTGAGAACTGGCATATAGTAGTCATTAACGAGGGCAGGGATGTAATAGGGTGCGATATGTAGAGCAGCAGGTCGTCTGCAAAAGCTGCGCATTTGTGGTGGCAGTGTGTAATTTCAAGTCCCCTAATATTAGTGTTGCGTCTAAGAGTAGGTGTTCCATACATAGGATGTATAACAAAGGTGACAGGGGGCATCCCTGACGTGTTCCGTTGTGTATAGTGAATGGTTGTGAGAGGTTACCATTTATTCTAATTTGTGCCTGAGGGTGCGAGTACAGGGCCAAAATACGGGAAAGCATTCTG
The DNA here is from genome assembly GCF_029499605.1 of Hyla sarda. NCBI lineage: Eukaryota > Metazoa > Chordata > Amphibia > Anura > Hylidae > Hyla > Hyla sarda. Next base: position 251,455,681 of record NC_079189.1, on the reverse strand, counting down.
TCACCTATACCTATCTGAGAAAGAGTGGCCGACATGAATCCCCAATCCACCCGGTCAAATGCCTTTTCAACATCCAGAGAGAGAAGGAATAGAGGGGTATCTGTTTTATGGACATAGTGTACAGCTGAGAAGGTCCGCAGAGTGTTATCTCTTGCCTCTCTTCCCTTTACAAATCCCACTTGGTCCGGGTGGATTAGGGATGGCACATGTACAGCCAGTCTATTGGCGATTAGCTTAGCAAATAGTTTGGCATCTGTGTTGATCAAAGAAATGGGGCAGTAGCTGGGGCATAATTGGGGATCTTTTCCTTCCTTGGGTATCACCGTGAGGTAAGCTCGTAGAAAAGCTGCTGGTGGAGGATTTGAGCTAGATATACCATTAAATGCAGCTAACAAAAGAGTCTGAAAATCAGGTTGCAATACTTTATAAAATTTTGATGTAAATCCGCCAGGGCCCGGACTTTTACCCGCAGACAAGGAAGAGATAGCCGCCTCCAGCTCCAGATGTGTGAATGGAGCTTCTAGGTCTTGGATCACAAGAGGATCCAATTGAGGGAGGGCCATCTGTGTTATATATTGTTGTATGGATGTGGAGTGTGGCGTTGGGGAGGAGGGAGTCGATTGCGGGGGTAAATTATAAAGGGACATGTAGTACTGGCGGAAAACCTCAAGGATATCAGGCGTTAGAGTGCGTGGTGGGCCAGCGGTCGGTTTAATCGTAGGGATAAAGAGAGATGATGTTTTTTCTCTGAGTGCAGCCGCTAGGAGTTTACCTGATTTATTGCCACACTCATAGAAGAGGCGACCAGTGATCTGTTTGTAGTATTTATGTTGGGAGGATAGTAGGCTAAGAAGATCGCTTCTAACTTTGATGAGTTCTCTTGTTGGGAGCTTTTGTGTTGTAATTCCAATGTGCGTAGGGTTTGTTGCAGATGCCTCATTTTTGCCGACGCCTCTCTCTTTAGTCTAGAACCATGTTTTATTAGAACGCCCCTAAGGACACATTTTAAAGCTTCCCATTTAACCATGTGCGAAGAGGCATCTGACACGTGATCCGAGAGGAAATGCTTAATCGTGTCACGGACCTCTTGCAGTCACACCGAACCCTTGAGGAGTGATTCGTTCAACCTCCATGACATGCGTGGTCTAGAAAGAGAGGGAAGCGACAACGTGCAAGCAACCGGTGCGTGGTCCGAAAGGACACGTAGGCCTATGGACGTATGTGATACGGATGGGAGAATGGAGTGCGGGCAGAAGATGTAATCTATGCGACTGTAGGTATTCCTGGCATGAGAATAAAAAAGTGTAGTCTCTATCACCGGGGTGGTAAACCCTCCACGCATCGCTCAGTTGCATGGAGTGCAGTTTTTGTCTCAAAGCACGTAGTTTACTGTGGGAGACGGTGGAAGATCCCACAGACGTGTCGACTTGGGGGAATAGAGGAATGTTAAAATCCCCACTCAAAAGAATGGGGCCTGTGGCAAAGTTGGAAAGGTCAGTCAAGGTTTTAAGAAGGAACTGAACTTGGCCTTTGTTAGGTGCATATATTGTGGCTATAGTGAGGGAATGACTGGCTATTTCACAGTTAGTAAATATGTATCTAGAGTTAGGGTCTGTTTGGGAAGAAATTATTTTAACCGGGGTTGATTTATGAAAAGCTAGCGATACTCCATTTGATCTGGAATCTGGGTTTGTGCTATGTAGCCAAGTGGAGTAATATTTATAGTAGAGATTACTGGTACGTGTCCAGTCTTGAAATGTGTCTCTTGTAGGTTTATGATTTGTGCTTTTTGTTTGTGTAAGGAATATAACAGTTGATTACGCTTTTCTGGTGTATTGAACCCCTGTGTGTTCAACGTGACAAGCTTAAGGTCAGCTGCCATGGTGAATGTAGATGTGTTAAATCTGCTTACCAGGAAATGTATATATCATGAGCGAAAGATCACCAATAAGGCTTAGATATCAAATCTTAATTTAATTAGTTATAAAATTGTTATCAAGAAGTGTTAACTAATAATGGGAAGGGGGTGAGGGTACAGGTGAGTGCCTACAGTCTGAGCCCTACCTATCTAGGGGGGCTCCTAAACTAAGTGTGGATAGGAACAGGGAACATAGAGACAATAAATACAGATAAGTTAGCCTCTTCTACCTGGTAGAAGTCTGGGAAGTCTGGGTATGCCGGCATGTAGCCCGCCAGACCTGTGATGTCACAGCCCTATATATTCGGCAGCAATTGATGAAGATGGGCATTTCCCGCTTTGCTGAGAGAGCAGAGACTGTGTGCGCACTAATCACCGTTACTGACAATACACAGCTTTACAGCTACGAATCCATTCACATCAAGCCCGCATTTGTTCTGATTAGAGAGAGAGCAGACACTGTGCGGTCACTAATCAGCATTACTGACAATACAGATCAGCACAGGGGAAATCCTTTGACCTCAAGCCCGCATCACGGCAGGCAGGGAGAGTTGAGAAGTCGTTTCATAGTCTGCCAATTGAGTTCAGAACTGGGAGCAATCCCCATTCAAAGACTGCTAGCAACCATAGTGCAGGCAGGGACAGTTCAGAGAGAGAGAGAGAGACTATGATTTTTTCTGTTGCAATGGTACTGGGGTGTATTACTGTAAAAAAAAGGAAAAATATACACACTCCGCAGTTCTATGTTTTTTTTGGTTGAAGCTAATAGGGTGCAGTAAGTGTAAAAGCACTAAAAGACTTACGCACTAGATTGTTACACTTATTACTGGTGCCACCGTACTGGGGCGTATTACTCTGAAAAATATACGCACTCCGCTGCTGTATGTGTTTTCTGTTTCAAGCATATAGTGGCCTGTTAGTGTAAAAGCAGAGGATATACGGTATATACCCACATTGAGTGTTCCGCAAGTTTCTGTTGCAGCTATATAGGGGCGTATTTCTCTATAAAAAGTAGAATATATACGTACTCCGTTGTTGCACGTGTTTTCTGTTTCAAGCGTATAGTGGCCTGTTACTGTAAAAGCAGGGATATATATACCCCCATTGAGTGTTCCGCAAGTTTCTTTTGCAGCCATATAGGGGTGTATTTCTCTATAAAAAGTAAAATATAGACGCACTGCGCTGTTGTATGTGTTTTCTGTTTCAAGCGTATAGTGGCCTGTTAATGTAAAAGCAGGGATCTATATACACCCATTGAGTGTTCCGCAAGTTTCTGTTGCAGCTGTATAGGCGCTTATTGCTCTATAAAAAGTAAAATATATATGCACACCACTGTTCTTCAAGTATGTCAAGCAGAGAAGTGCCAGGGCGTACACATAGGAGTGGCAGTGGACTAAATTTATCAGGCAAAGGTTGCAGCAGAGTTGGGGCGCGTGGCAGCAAGAGTTGCAGCGAGAGGTCTGTGCTCCCGGTGTCAGCTAGCAGTCGTGTCTCGACCAGCAACCTAGCAGCCATCATTGATCGGTTAACTCATTCATCCACTTCATTCCAAGTGACATCCGACACCCCAGTCAACAGTCGGTAGGTTCCTCATACTCAATGCTCAGTTGGCATGGCCCGGGAGCAGTCCCTGTCCTCCAACTGCCTCTGTCGTATGCTGTGGGCTCCACTATAGAGCGAGGACGATCAACTAGAGGACAGTTAGCAGCTATTGCCCAGCCAAGATGTGGAGGAGGCATCTGCCGCTTCCTCCGCTAGACGGGCAAGTAGTGATGAGGAGAGTAGCATGGGAGGTGGTGTTGCGAGCGTTCAGGCTTCTGAAACAGACACCATTGAGGAACTTGAGGATGACATCAGTGACGTGCAGACACAACTCGATGATGATGAAGCTGATCGCACTTGGGAGCTGGGTGCAGAAGAGGCTTCATCATCATCAGGAGAAGAGGGTGGCAGGTTGCCCGTGAGGCAGCAGCTGAGCCAGCAAGGTGGTAGCATGGTTGGGAGTCAGCAGGGTGGCAGCAGTGGAGTCTGGAGTTAAACGTGCTCCATCTCCTCCTGCTGCTGTCCCCTCCAGGCTCTGTCATTGTGCCACCCTTTGGTCTCATCATGCTGCTGCCACCTCCCGGCTCTGTCATTGTGCTGATCTATGGTCTCATCATTCTGCTGCCACCTCCAGGTTCTGTCATTGTGCCGCTCTGTAACCTACATAGGCTGCCGCCACCTCCAGGCTGTGTCATTGTGCCGCAATGTTATCTCCTCATGCTGCTGGCACATTAAACTTGTTAATCTCTTCAAAATCTTCAATTGGCCTCAAATGTGTAGCCCTATGGTCTTGTCAGGCTGCTGCCACATCCGGGCTCCAAGGAAACAGGTTGGAGCAATAAAAATAAACCATAACATGGCACACGTGTTCAATCTGGTTGTCAAGCGGTTCCTTAAGTCTTTTACCCTCCATCCTAAAAATTACCAGGAAAGCACACCCTCCTTAAGCTGCTCATTGTCATATATTAGCTCGCTAATCTCTTTAAATATTTCAATTGGCATCTCAAAAATCTCTGTAATCTCTTCAATTGTGACGCTATATGGTCTCCCGACCCTGCTTCCAAATCCAGACTCCATCATTGTGCCGCTCTGTGACTTCTAATAGCGATGCCTCTAATCTGCATGTCATACTGAATAACAGTATTATTTCATTACCTCAGCACATTCCCTATGCGTGTTTCGGCAAGGCAAAGTGTTCTACACCCCTATTGAGGCTCTGTAGCCCTGAAATAGCCATTTTTAATAGTAATTTGCCACGGATATATTCGGATTGAACCAAATTTTTGGGGAGAATTCAACGAATCGGGCTAATCGAGTTTTTGAAAATTCGCCCATCTCTAACTGCTACCATATGGGGGGGGGCTCTGCATACAGGGGAACTGCTACTAGCTACTTACTATCTAGAAAGGGGCTACTAATACTACCTACAGGTGGGGCGGTGGATGTGGTAGGCAGATGGATCGGCTAATTACAACCTGCTGAGGAGCTGCTGCATACAGGGGGCTACTATTTACAAGGGGGAGCTAAATACTACTTACAGGGGGGGGGGGGGTACTTACTACCTACAAGGGGCTACGTTATACTGGAGGACTGCTACTATATATGGGGGGATACTGTATACAGGGGCTACCTACTATTTACAAGGGGGCTACTGTATAAAAGGGGGCTACTTACTACCTACAGGGGGTAGGACTGCTAATACTACCTACCGGGGTGGGGGAGGGGGACATCTAATACTGCATAAAAGGATCTGTCTACCTACTGAATTTGCCTAACTACCTAATGTGGGGGACCTACTTGCTCTTTCCCAACCCACTCACCCTACTCTGTGGGACACCATGGGGTTATTATTACTGTTTGGAAGATAGATGCTGGAAAAGTGCAGAGCCTAAAATGTTTGTCTTGCAGGTTCCGTGGAGACGAGTTGTGGCTGGAAGAATTCATCATTACGGTCTGTGTCAGATGGAGGAGAAAAAGGAAAGTGAATGGCTATGATCTGATGTATCTGTATCATCAGATGTAACTGTATGTGATCACTTATATGATCTGCAGAGCCTGTGAACACCTGATATCTACCACTATATTGTCTCTTTGCGGGAGGGGGGTATAAATACAAGTATTTATTGTTTAGATAGATCTCGGTATTGCAGATTTGGTCAGTAACAGTATGATGGTGATGTATGGTCACCATGCATATTACCATCATAATATTAATGACCAAACCCTGTATACTTGGACCAATAATACCAGTATTCAATGAGGAATATTATCACCGTACTATGGGTGATAATATTCCTCCTTTTATACTGATGTTATTGGTTTCAGTATACAGGGTTTGGTCAGTAACAATATGATCATAATATGTATGGTGATAATATTACTGTTATGAAGTAGCAATGAAAATAATTTTTCATTGAGGAACTGTACTAAAGAGTTGTGGAATTAGGAAGGCTGAGAACCACTGATATTTAGCAATGTGACATTGGCCCTCATTTACTATTGCAAACCCGACATGTTTTGTCGGGTTGTGCGTCAGAAATTCTGTCTGCTCCAGAATTTGCGCCAGAATTGAAAAACCACGACTAACTCTCCATTTTGCTAAGAAAACCCGAAAAAGGGGCGTGCTGCCAGGAAAAGGGGGTGTGGTCTCCGAAAAGGGGCGTGGACCCGACATTTTCACAAAAAACCAACATAGTTACTAAGGTTTCCGCAGAAAATGACCAGTTCAGTTTTGAAGTGGATTTGAAGGGTCTTCATATTAGAAATACCCCACAAATGACCCCATTATAAAAACTGCACCCCCCAAAGTATTCAAAATGACATTCAGTAAGTGTTTTAACCCTTTAGGTGTTTCACAGGAATAGCGGCAAAGTGAAGGAGAAGATTCAAAATCAAAAAAAAATTTTTACCTAACATGCTTGGTTTCCCAAAAATGTTACATTTTTAAAAAGAGTAATAGCAGAAAATACCCACCAAAATTTGAAGCCTAATTTCTCCCGATTGAGAAAACACCCCATATGGGGGTGAAAAGTGCTCTGCTGGCGCACTACAGGTCTCAGAAGAGAAGGACTCACATTTGGCTTTTTGAAAGCAAATTTTGCTCTGGGGGCATGCCGAATTTTGGAAGCCCCTATGGTGCCAGAACAGCAAAAAGAAACAAAAAAAACACATGGCATACCATTTTGGAAAATAGACCCCACAGGGAATGTAACAAGGGGTAAAGTGAACCTTAATACCCTACAGGTGATTTGAGCTGAGGAAAACCCGACAGATCAGAGCATGTGTAAAAAAAAAAGCAAAGTGTAGGGAAAGGGGAAAATGTAGGGAAACCTTAGTAAATACCGTGGAAAATAAATTGTAGGGAATTAAAACCCACAAAGAAACCTACACTCCACTCTTAGTAAATAAGGGCCATTGTGTCACATCATTATATAAAAATTGTATATAAAAAAGGCTCCAAATTTCAGTTTCAAGAAAGCCTAAAATGTTATGTAAATTATGCTATTGTAATGAATGCATGTACTACATTGAATAATAATTAATATATATTATAATAAATAATAATTACTATTTACTGTAATAAAGGAAGCTATACATTGTAAAAATGAATAGAAATAAAAATTGAAGTATGAAGTAATGGAATGTTAGATGCAATTCTAAGTAAATATAAAATAATCTGGCATCCGTAATATTCATTTATACTGTGTAAATGTTGTTATTCAGAGTTTTGTTATTGCTAGACTATTTTAATAGTATTAATTTAACAGCCTCTCCCATGTCAATTGCATAAATGTTGTAGAACGTGTTATACCGTAATGTTACATCAGGTCAGCATTCACTTGCATATTATGCAGTTAGTGAAAAGCTAGTTTAGCCAAACCTATCCTAATAATCACACCTCCAAACCTCCACACCCCTCTAGTTAACCCCACAAGTATGGCCAAACAGTTCAGCCATGCTTTGCTTAGAAGAAAAGTCATATACACCTGTTTCTAAACATTTGGCCCTTGTGTCTGTGATGTTTATATACATCTGGGTGCACATGTAACAGAACCGAACCAGGGTACGGTGTGTAGCCTCAGGCAAGTTGGGGGTATTTGGCAAAGATGCACAGCATAAGTGATGGAGCAGTAAGATAATCACATTCCAAAACAGAGACCCAACTCAAATCAAATAGCTAATTACTTCAAAGGCAAAAAGCTTGTGGTTACAATACTTAAAAGGGTACTCCGGTGTAAAAAAAAAATTTTTTTAAATCAACTTCTATTAAAAAATCTTAACCCTTCAAGTACTTATCAGATGCTGCATGCTCCAGAGGAAGTTGTATAGTTATTTTCTGTCTGACCACAGTGCTCTCTGCTGACACCTCTGTCCATGTGAGGAACTGTCCATAGCAGGAGCAAATCCCCATAGCAAACCTCTCCTGCTCTTGACAGTTCCTCATATGGACAGAGGTGTCAGCAGAGAGCACTGTGTTCAGACAGAAAAGAAATTCGAAAAGAAAAGAACTTCCTCTGAAGCATACAGCAGCTGACAAGTACTGGAAGGGTTAGGATTTTTTAACACCTTAAGGACTTTTTTGCAATTCTGACCACTGTCACTTTATGCATTAATAACTCTGGGATGCTTTTACCTTTTTTTCTGATCCCGAGAATGTTTTTTCATGACATATTCTACTTTAACATAGTGGTAAATTTTCATCATCACTTGCATCCTTTCTTGGTGAAAATTTCTTGAAATTAAGAACATTTTTCTAACTTTGAAACGTTCTGCTTGTAAGGAAAATGGACATTCCAAATAACATATATTGATTCACAAATACAATATGTTGGCATCATAAAGTTGACATGTTTTTACTTTTTGAAGACATTAGAGGGCTTCAAAGTTCAGCAGCAATTTTCTAAATTTTCACGAAAAATTCAAAATCTGAATTTTTCAGGAACCAGTTAAGTTCAAGTGGATTTTAGGGGCCTTTCTGCGGGAAATACCTGATAAATGATCCCATTATAAAAACTGCACCCCTCAAAGTATTCAAATGGACATTCAGAAAGTTTGTTAACCCTTTAGGTGTTTCACAGGAATAGCAGCAAAGTGAAGGAGAAAATTCTAAATCATCATTTTTTACACTCGCATGTTCTTGTAGAGCCATTTTTTGAATTTTTACAAGGGCTAAATGGAGAGAAATCCCCCCCATATTTGTAACCCAATTTCTCTTGAGTACGGAAATATCTCATATGTGGATGTAACCTGTTCTGTGGGCGCACTAGAGGGCTCAGAAGAAAAGGAGTGACAATGGGATTTTGGAGAGGGAATGTTGCTGAAATAGCATGTCGCATTTAGGAAGCCAGAACTAGAACAAAAAACAACAAAAAAAAACAACACATGGCATACTATTTTGGAATCTACACCCCTCAAGGAATGCAACAAGGGGTACAGTGAACCTTAACACCCCCACAGGTGTTTGACGACTTTTCGTTAAAGTCGAATGTGTAAATTACATTTTTTTTTCACTAAAATGCATTTCCCCCCCAAATTTGAAATTTTTACAGGGATAATAGGAGAAAATGCCCCCAAAATTTGTAACCCCATGTCTTCTGAGTATGGAAATACTCCATGTGTGGACATCAAGTGCACTGCGGCGCACTACAATGCTCAGAAGAGGAGCCACATTTCGCTTTTGGAAAGCAAATTTTTCTGAAATGGTTTTTGAGGGGCATGTCGCATTTAGGAATCCCCTGTGGTGCCAGAACAGCAAAAAAAAATACATGGCATACTATTTTGGAAACTATACCCCTCAAGGAACGTAACAAGGGGTAACACCTCACAGTTGTTTGAAGACTTTTCGTTAAAGTCGGATGTGTAAATGAACATTTTTTTCCCTCTAAAATGCTGTTTTTCCCCCCAAAATGTTACATTTTTGCAAGGAGTAATCGGAGAAAATGCCCCCCAAAATTTTTAACACCATTTGGAAATACCCCATATGTGAATGTAAAGTGCTCTGCACATGAACTTCAATGCTCAGAAGAGAAGGAGTGCCATTGAGCTTTTGGAGAGAGAATTTGTTTGAAATGAAGTCGGGGGCCATGTGCATTTACAAGCCCCCCATGGTGCCAGAACAGTGGATCCCCCCCCCCCCACATGTGACCCCATTTTGGAAACTACACACCTCACAGTATGTAATAAGGGGTGCAGTGAGTATTTACACCTCACTGGCGTTTGATAGATCTTTGTAACAGTGGGCTGTGCAAATAAAAAATTTAAATTTTCATTTTCACGGACCGCTATTCCAAAAACATGTCAGACACCTGTGGGGCGTAAAAGCTCACTGCACCCCTTATTACATTCCGTGAGGGGTGTAGTTTCCAAAATGGGGTCACATGTGGGGGGAGGGTCCATTGTTTTGGCACCATGGGGGCTTTATAAACACACGTGGCCTTCAATTCCGGACAAATTTTCTCTCTAAAAGCCCAATGGCACTCCTTCTCTTCTGAGCATTGTAGTCCGCCAGCAGAGCACTTCCACGTATGGGGTATGTTCTTACTCAAAAGATATGGGGTTAAAAATTTGGGGGGGCTTTTTTCCTATTTTCCCTTGTGAAAATGTAAAATTTAGGTTAACACCAGCATTTTAGTGAAAACATTTTTTTTTCCTTTTCCCAACTAAATTTAACGAAAATTTGTCAAACACCTCTGGAGTGTTAAGTCTCACTATACCCCTTGTTACGTTCTGTTAGGGATGTAGTTTCAAAAATGGGGTCACACATAGATACTTATTTTTTGGTGTTTATGTCAAAGCCACTGTAAAATCAGCCTCCCCTGTGCAAATCACCAATTTAGGCCTCAATTGTACATCCCACATATGGGGTATTTCCGTACTCAGGAGAAATTGCGTTAGAAATTTTGGGGGTCTTTTTTTCCTTTTACCTCTTATGAAAATAAAAAGTATGGGGCAACACCAGCATGTTAGTGTAACATTTTCTATTTTTTTACACTAACATGCTGGTGTAGACCCCAACTTTTCCTTTTCATAAGGGCTAAAAGGAGAAAAAGCCCCCAAAATTTGTAACGCATTTAGTCCCGAGTACAGAAATACCCCATATGTGTCCCTAAACTGTTTCCTTGAAATTCGATACATTTTAGATTTGCATGGGGGCGGACCCGGATGCAAGCGTTAGGCTTATTCGCACAGAAGAATTTCCTCAAGCGGAACACCGCTTGAGGAATTCCTCCTCAAATGAAAGCTTAATGCACTTCTATGGGAGTCCACACTACCATTCACACTTCTGCGGAATTTCCACTTGGATTCCGCACCAATTCAGCACAAAATCCTCAAAAGCGGAAGCGGAATTGGGGTGGATGAGCGGAAATTCTGCTCTGTGAATAGGGCATTACAATTGCCTGCGCTACCAAAAATATTCTACCACAGTGATTCTCAAAGAGGGAGCCTCCAGCTGTTGCTAAACTCCCAGCATGCCTGGACAGTCAGTGGCTGTCCGGCAATGCTGGGAGTTGTTGTTTTGCAACAGCTGGAGGCTCCATTTTTCCTTTTTATAGAGGGGGGACAGTGTAACGGTGTGTATATGTAGTGTTTTACCCTTTATTTATTGTAGGTGTAGTGTAGTGTTTTTAGGGTAAATTCTCATTTACAGAAAGTTTCCCACTGGAACTATGAGCTGAGTTGTGGCGGAAAATTTGCTGCAGCCCAAACTTGAAGCAGGAAACTCACTGTAAACCCCTCCCGTGTGATTGTACCCTGTACATGTGTATGTGTGGGGGGGGGGGGGGACCTCCAGCTGTTGCAAAACTACAACTCCCAGCATGTACTGATCGCGGAAGGGCATGCTGGGAGCTATAGTTATGCAAGAGCTAGAGGGACGCAACTACAACTCCCAGCATGCCGAGACAGCCGTTTGCTGTTCAAGCATGCTGGGAGTTGTAGTTTTGCAAGATTTAGAGGGCCATGGTTTAGAGACCACCGCACAGTGATCTCCAAACTGTGACTCTCCAGATGGTACAAAACTACAAATCCCAGTATGCTGTGGCAGCAAGCTGCTGTGTGGGCATGCTGGGAGTTGTAGTTTTGCAAGATCTAGAGGGCCACAGTTTAGAGACCACTGCACAGTGATCTCCAAACTGTAGCCCTCCAGCTGTTTCAAAACTACAAATCCCAGCATGCCCAAACACCAAACCGCTGTCTGGGAATGCTGGGAGTTGTAGTTTTGCAACATCTGGAGGGCTACAGTTTAGAGACCACTCTAAGGAACCTCCACCGCCACCACCGCTCACATCACAGTTCCCCCGCTCTGCCCGAATTACCATGGGTGGGCAGAGTGGGGAACCGAACTTTAAACCCCCCCCCCCCCCCCCGATCTGCTATTGTTTGGTGGATTCCGACTGACCAATAGCAGGGATAGGAGGGGTGGCACCCCTGCCACCTCACTCCTAACCCTTCAGGGGAATCAGGGCTGTCCAAGTAAATCACGCTTATTTTCTGGGTCACTGGAGACCCGTATGACGCGGAATCGCCGCGGATCGCCGGTCTGAATCTCTCAGAATGATCTCAGCAGGCATCCCGGTCTGGTCCCGGCGAGCGGCGGGGACCGGAGAAACTCAGGGCGTACCTGTACCGCCCTTAAGGACTCAGGAACGGGGGCGTGAGGGTACACCCTGCGTCCTTAAGGGGTTAAATAGAAGTAATTTACAAATCTGTTTAAGGCTGGGTCCACACTACGTTTTGTCCCATACGGGAGCGCATACGGCAGGAGGGAGCTAAAACCTCGCGCTCCCGTATGTGACCGTATGCGCTCCCGTATGCCATTCACTTCAATGAGCCGACCGGAGTGAAACGTTCGGTCCGGTCGGCTCATTTTTGCGCCGTATGCGCTTTTACAACCGGACCTAAAACCGTGGTCAACCACGGTTTTAGGTCCGGTTGTAAAAGCGCATACGGCGCAAAAATGAGCCGACCGGACCGAACGTTTCACTCCGGTCGGCTCATTGAAGTGAATGGCATACGGGAGCGCATACGGTCACATACGGGAGCGCAAGGTTTTAGCTCCCTCCTGCCGTATGCGCTCCCGTATGGGACAAAACGTAGTGTGGACCCAGCCTAACTTTCTGGCACCCCTTTAAAGCCCAACACTTGCACACACCTCACTCAAATGTACTTAGAGCTTTTTGGGACATTTAAAAGTACAGTCTTGGTTAGGCTGGGTTCACACTACGTTTTTGCCATACTGTTTTCAATCCGTTTTTCTAAAGAAAACCGTATGGCAAAAAAAAACGGATGGAACAGTATGGGAAAAAAGTAAACCGTATGCGTTTTTAAACAGTATACTGTTTTTAAAAGTGCATACAGTTCCGTCAGTTTTTATAGAAAAAAAACCCATACGTTTTAAAAAATGTTGTCCATTTTTAATGGGAGGGGTCTTGGGTGGGGACTTTAGGATTCAAATGCGCATGTGCAAAGTAAAAACGTATACGTTTTTTCCGTATGGAACCGTATACATGTGTGTTGCGGTTGCAGTACGGTTTTTAAACCGGAGTCAAAACCGTGGTTGACCGCAATTTTGTCTCCGGTTTAAAAACCGTACTGCAACCGCATATGTTTTTTTTTAACATGGACGTCAATGGGAAACGCACATGTATACGGTTCCATACGGGAAAACGTATACTTTTTTACTTTGCACATGCGCATTTGAATCCTAAAGTCCCCACCCAAGACTCCTCCCATTAAAAATGGTCAAAATTTTCAAAAACGTATGGGTTTTTTTTCTATAAAAACTGACGGAAATGTATGCACTTTTAAAAACAGTATACTGTTTAAAAACGCATACGGATTACTTTTTTCCATAAACAGTATGGCAAAAACGTAGTGTGAACCCAGCCTTACACATATAGACAACCACATCTGCCAGTTTTACTGTATGTGGTTTATAGATGTTTATATGTTTATAGTTGTTTATATGTTGTTTAGAATTGTGGTTGTTTATAAATATGGCTCTTTCAGTTTAGTCATAGTTTCAGTCTCTGCATCGCTTTATTGACATTTTCACACAATTGGCTCTCCACCAATCTGTAGCTGGGAGCTTAGCCTTGGCTCTGGCCTTGGTTAGTGTCTCTCTGTAGAGCACCTGTAAAGCCTCACTTGTTCCCCACAATGCAGATAGGCCCAGTCTGTAAGCTCAGAACAATTACTGGCTCCTTAGACACCACACGTTGCACCAAGAACACAGCTCATTGAATATTCTTTCTATTTTGTAGCACACATCCACAAGTTATACCATATATATGACTGATGCATATGGACTCATACCTATGTGTAGAACTCCTCCTCCATTGACTAGCTATCATCTGCCACATCCAGGCAAAGAATAAATATTGAGGTGGCAGCACATGTTTTCGTCTATGGGAGTTCCTGAAACAGCCAAGCATGTTCTGGAGACATTTGTGAACATTTATGGCATATAGGGGAAAAAAAGTGAAAATATGTAAACAAGTTGTGGTGTCCCAGTACCGCATTCTATACGGTACTTGTTTATTTATGGGTCCCCATAGCCAGAGTCCCTAGGACTTAGGGATCCCTGTTAGCCAGTCTACCCCTAGTCACCTCTATTCTAGTGTATAAATCTCTAATTTATGCATAGGTTAATGTAAATAGGATAGTATATGTAAATAAATGGTTAATTACTTGTTTCCATGGCGTTGCAGGGCCTTTGGGTTATGTGATGTGTTCCAAGCCTCACTATGGATGCGTTCCAGGCCTCACTTTTGTATTTCTAGCCTTGTTTTGGTTTTATTATGTGTATAGGACCTGTATAGGAAGTCAGATGATCACCCAGAAGCCTGTGTGACGGTGGTTGACAGCTGACCTTGGACCTATCAAATTAGGCTTCGCCCCCTCTCCATATAAGGGACGTGGCAGCCATTTTATTTATTTTTTTGTTCCTGGGTTGCCAAGCGAGCAACATCTCTCCATAGAACCTGTGCTGCTAAAAACCGTGAGTTAGGCCCAAGCCTCGCAGCAACGGACGATCCTTAGCAAATATAGAGTGCATCAATCCCCAAACACTCTGCGGGACCACCGGACCTAATCTACCCCTAAGTCCGGATGGATCCACGCACCAATTACCTTGATTCTATTAACCTGCAAAAGACGCAAGGTCCGCAGCAACTGTCAGTCATTGAAGTCTATAGAAGTGTATTGCAGAGACTGTAACTGTATTCTGAATGTACTGCAAGTTCAAGAGTAAAGCTTACTTCAGTTCAAGTTTAACTCCAGTGTGGACCTTCAGTCATTACCTGCATACGCCTGTCGTTTCTGGGAAGGGCGGCGATAGGCCGAAGCTATACCTCAGTAATACCAGTCCTCACCCTGACGTCATGAGTGACAGGGTTAATATTAACCCCTCATATACCGATACCATACCACCACCATACACCCCCCAAGGGCTACCACAAAGTTGTGGTATGCCTCGGGGGGTGTAGGGTAGTTGGGGTGTTGCTGTAGTATATGAGGGGTTAATTTAACCCTTGTCACTCGTGATGCCAGGGTGTGGGTTAAAACTCTGAGGTAATGTTGGGCCTATCGCCACCCTTCCCAAGAGCGATAGGTGAGTGTAGAATAACAGATTGTCCACAACCGGTGCTGAACTGTAAAACTTGTAGAAACTTTACTGAAGATTTTCTGTACATGCAGTAACGGTAACAGTCCAGATAACAGAGTCTATATACAGCACGGCAATGACTGACAGTTGGTTGGGATCGGTAAGTTCTCTTTGGAGTAGGAGAATTGGAGTGCATAGATCCGCTGGATTTAGGGGTTGGTTTAGGTCAAGTGATCTTGTGAAGATTTCGGGGAATTGCAATAACTCACAATTTGGATTATGGCCAAGGCCGCAAGGCTTTGGCCTAGTGGTTGCCGATGACAGCTGCGCAGATCCTACCTCATCAGCAGCCCACGAGGAAAGAGACAGATTAATGGCTGCAGCTCCCTTATATGGGCAGGGGCTGAACCGTTTTAGATTGGTCCATGTCAGCTGTCACTCACCGTTACATAGGATTGTGGGTGATCACCTGACTAGAACCACCAAAGGTCCTTTAGCAAACCATAGAGTTCTGTGAACCAAGTCACATGACCCGCAGGTCATGCGACGCTAACAAGGTAGGCATCTTAAATATACATATTTACACTTTTATTTACATGAATTTTAGCTAACTGAGGGGTGACAAGGGGTTAACTAAAGAAGAGGACCCCCACTGTTCCTAGGGACTCTGACTTTGGGGACCTCACCACAAGGAACGGTATGAAATACGGTACCGGAACACCACAAAGTAATATAGATCGTGAAATTGCAACTGCTAAAAAAAATATTTAAATTATTTTTCCACATATAATACTTAATACATGCCATTTAAAGAGACAGTGTGCATACCCAAAACCTGTTACCTTCCTATCCTGTCCCTATGCTGCCTATTAAAGGCAGTTCCACCCACTCTACCACGAGCAACACTGTGGCTTTTCTCTATTGAGAAGGTCCTTGCATATTGATGCAATTATCCTATGTATTTGACCCTTGCCCGATTTCTGGACTCATGACCCATCCTGTGTATGTGCCTTGTGCCAGTTTTTATGATCAGCTTTGGGAAACAAGCTAGTACCCACATCCTGGAGTGGGATACAAGGTAAAAACCTAGAGGGTAGACTTAGACTTTGCTCACCAGCTTGGCCCATGATTACACTAGTTGGGTGCACAGGGGGTCCACACACGCGTTGTCCCATTTATCATATCATAATGTCATAATGTCATCCAGAGAGAGTATGAAAAGTGGAGGTAGAGGATCACCTAGGATAGAAGTGACCACATCATAATAAGTTATCAGTTATCCCTTCATAAAATGTTTAGTAGTGCAGCTACAGAAAATGCTAAACTTCAGGAAGGCAATTTTTTTTTTACAACAACCTACATAAATATGACCACAAATACCAAACATATGCTATCTCCCAAGGTGGGGGGCACAACCAAACATGAAAAAACCTACAACACTAGAGAAACCCCCCTTAAATGTATCAATATTCAATAATGAGTAATGTACACAGTGGTATGAAAAAGTACAAATTTTATTATTTATTAGATTGTACAGAACAGCCCATTAGTTCCCAACCCAAAAAATACATCTAATACACAAGACAGGTTAAAAACAAGCGGTGGGGGAACACCATTCAGTCATCATGTAAATGGATACAATAGTGCAAATAATAAGGAATTGTGTAACTATGTGCCTATGAATGTATACATATATATATTTTCCCCACTAGGGGTATCTCTGCTCCGGTGTTCCCCCACCTCACACTCCAGCGCGTTTCGCTCTGCTTCGTCCGGGAGTGATGAGGAGGGGGGACACAGAGAGCCTTATATAAGGGGAGCCATTAGTACTGACCTATAAAACGGTGGCATCTATCATAATGGCGCTTGGTATGGCACGCCCGGCAGCCAAGCGTCCCCAGAACTCCGTCATCCTCCCGCGAGATCGGCCGGAACATGCGACGTCACCCGGGGGAGGAGGATCGCGTCCGGAGAAGCGCGAGGCCCCACGCATGCGCATCCAAGTGCACCATCGCCCTGTGGCCATATTGGAGCCGGGCAAACTTGCCCTACCTCCAACAACCATATACACAGTGAATAAGATCGCAAATTTGTCCAGATGAATAGATAATGTGGTGAATGTGAGTGCATAAGTGAAAATAGTGTAAGTGAAATAAATAATAAAATAAGTTTAGGTGTGCAAAAGGTATTGAGAAGAGTGAAAAAGTGAGACCACTATGTGTTGAAAAAAAGGTGAAAAAAGCATGTGAAATATGGAAAAAGGTGAGAAAGTGTGATGTGCAGTGTAAATGCCACAAATCAAAATATAACATAATCATAATGATCCCACAAAGTAAAATTTGATATATAATCAATATATGTATAACATGAAGAGGATATGGTTGTTGTGAATAAGTATATAGTGATGAAATTATTATGATAAATTATATCATAAATAACCCTGTGCAATACTAAAAAAAATTCTATATATGAATTATAATGTCATGGTGATATAATAAGGAAAATATATGGAAATGGTGTATGCCCTTTTAGGCTGATTGATATAGTGTAAAATTATTTTGAATAAAAAATTATAAGTGTGGTGTGTAAATATTACACAGTAATGCACCAAAAATTATTACCGTATATATCTTTAACAGATTTGTGAATAGTGTAGATCAAGGACCAGCTTCTCTCAAATACTCCGCCACAGACAATGGATCACAGGTAAACTCAGATCCAATACTGTCATTCTAAATAAATTAAAATATAAAAAACACAAAATTAGTTATGATATTCATTATGCTTATTAATCTTATGATCAAGGTTGGCTCCTCCCATATTTTTCTCCCGTGTCCCTGCCCACTCTAAAACCAACCCCAAAATTAAAACCTTGTAAGCAAAGTGCCTACCCAGTCAGAGATGGTGAAAGTGCCTTATAGAAAACATGAGAAGCTAGTGTTCTCATTTAACCCCAACGGAGATGTCGTTTTAAGTGTAATAATCCACTTACATTGTACTTTTCCAAGTTGTTTCTGGATGTCGCCTCCTTGGATGCCCATATGAATCCGGTCTATTCCTCTGAACTTAAGCAGTCGCCATTGTCCACCATGTGAAATTCTGAAATGTCGTGGGATTGGTTTTAGTTTAGACATCCCCTCAAAATCAGTCAATTCCACTTTCATAGCAGATCTTACGTCTCGTAAATGCTCTTGAATTCTCACCTGCAATTGTCTTGAGGTCATTCCCACGTAGGTCAGTCCACAGGGACATCATGCATAATAGACCACTGCGATTGTCTTGCAGTTAATATGATGGACTATCCAGAATTTCTTCTCTCCACTGGAATCCGTGAAAAAGTCTGTTCTCTCTACTTGATTACACACTGTACAATATCCACATGGTACTGATCCCCACTTGGGGCCTGTTGAGAAGAAAATGTATGAGGATCTGGGAGGCACATAATGGCTTTTGACCAACAAATCTCTCAAGGACTTACTTCTTGCTGTTACTTGAGGTTGTGCAGGGAGTATTTTTCGAAGATCTGGATCCTGTTGCAGTATTGTCCAGAACTTACGCATAGATCCCATCATCTCGTGCCATCTGCAATGATAATCAGTTATCACCCTGACTTCAGTGGATTCTACTTTTTTAGGCCTAGATTGCAATAGATGCTGTCGCTGCTGTGATTTGGCTCTTACATGCCCCTTAGTTATATCTCTGGGGGAATATCCTCTCTGTGAAAAACGTTGTTGTAAGTCGAAAGCTTGTTTTTCAAACTCGTCTTCCTTGTCACAAATCCTCCTAGCTCGGAGGAACTGGCCCTATGGTATTGCACTGATGGTGTGTTGTGGATGAGAGGATTGGGCATGAAGTAGTGCATTAACACTAGTGTTCTTTCGATGAATAGTGGTATGCAGTTTACCGCCATTGTCCACGATAATTTTTAAATCTAGGAAATTTGTTTTCATTCAAATTTCTGAGGAATATACATAAGGATTCATATGTACCTTACCAGATAAACATCACATCATCTATGTAGCACATCCTTGATGTCAGTTGTCCTTTTTCCGTTTCATATGTCAGTATGTTTTCTTGCTCCCATTGTCCGAGAACTAAATTTGTGTAGGATGGTGCACATGTGGTGCCCATCGCCACTCCTCTTGTCTGCAGGTAGAAGCGATCCTTAAAAGTAAAAAAAAAATTTGTGAAGCACAAACTCCAGTAAGGTCAACAGAAATTCCAGAAACTGGGGCTCAAGTCCCCTCATCTGTAGAAAATATTTACCCACTGCCAGCCCCTGTGTATGATTAATGCAGGTGTAAAGCGATTCTACATCAGAGGATACCAGAAACATGTTTTTCTCCAGTATCACCCCTTCTAGTCTCTGTAGGACTTCACCTGAGTCTTTAATGTATGAAGGCAAATCCTTAACACAGGGCTGCATGTAATAATCAAGAAAACGGCATATTGGTTCACAGAGGCTCCCTTTCCCCAACACTATTGGTCTACCAGGCGGGTTGTATAAATCTTTGTGAGCTTTTGGTAACATATATAGTGTGGCAATAACCGGATGTTCTACCCTCAGCCCTTCATAGACTTTTTTTGGAGATGATATTACCCTCAAAAGCTTCTTCCAGAATCTGAAAAAGTTCTGTCTGATATATCACCAGAGGGTTATTGCTCATGTCAGATCATTTAATTGTCTAAATACCTCTGTTTCGTATTTATCCGTGGGCCACACCACAATGTTCCCCCCTTTGTCAGCGGGTTTGAATACGACCCCTTTCATTTTTTGTAACTCAGATAGGGCCCTCCTCTGTTTCATGTTCAGGTTATCACGACATCTATCACTCGGTAAATTTTCAACTTCCTGGATTACTGATTTCACAAATACCTCCACTGGTGGACTCAGAGACAGAGGGGGGAAGACAGTAGATTTTCTACAGATGTCTGTTGGAAACTTACCCCCACTGTTATTTTCCTCTTGTTCCAGAAGTAATGATTCTAGCGCCCGGAGCGCTTCCAGTTCTTGTTCTTCTGTAAAAATATGATGTGAAGAGTTTTTAGAGAAATGTGGCAACCAGAGAAAAGCACAGAAGCAAAAAAGGTAGTGACAAAAGTCAGCACCGGCAATAAATCCTTATGTATAAAAATGGATGAGTAGGAGGTCAATGACCCAGCATGTGTATCTTAATGGTGCATCACGTATGTAAGTACAGATAATGAAGCAACAAGAGAAAAGGAAAAACGGAGCACTCACACTGCTGATGGTGGTGGTCATCAAACTGTATTCACAGAGGGCTCGGCATGAGGACCCTCTGCAGGAAGGCTTGATGGAATAGGGGGGAAGCTCGGACGGCGGCCACGGTCCCGTATTGCGCGATACGGGACTGTGGCCGCCGTCCGAGCTTCCCCGCCTATTCCATCAAGCCTTCCTGCAGAGGGTCCTCATGCTGAGCCCTCCATGAATACAGTTTGAAGACCACCACCATCAGCAGTGTGAGTGCTCCGTTTTTCCTTTTCTCTTATTGCTTCATTATCTGTTTTTAGAGAAATGTTTTTTGAGTAGCAGCTTCCTGGCGAATAAAAATAAATCTTTAATAATAACAAATTTATCAGGAAATGAGACTGGACAAAATGTCAGCCCTCTAGATAACACCTCAAGTTGCTCCACAGTAATATTTATTTTTGAAAGGTTAATTACCTTTAATGTGGTTTCCTCTGGCTGCTCTCCATCAGGTTGTTCCTTTCTCTTCCCGTCTGTCTTGTATTCCTACCGTATTGTGGAATTGGGGCAGCAGTGTCATAGCTGCATTATATAGCACCATTTATAGAGTGACCAGTAGCCATTTGGCATCTATATATTGGGTTATCAGGTCTCTTTATATGTATATAACTATGCAGAGATACCCCTAGTGGGGAAAATATATATATATATGTATACATTCATAGGCACATAGTTACCCAATTCCTTATTATTTGCACTATTGTATCCATTTACATGATGACTGAATGGTGTTCCCCCACCGCTTGTTTTTAACCTGTCTTGTATATTATATGTATTTTATGGGTTGGGAACTAATGGGCTGTTCTGTACAATCTAATAAATAATAAAATTTGTACTTTTTCATACCACTGTGTACATTACTCATTATTGTATATTGATACATTTAAGGGGGGTTTCTCTAGTGTTGTAAAAAAAAATTACAACTTAGAGAGGACTTTACAGTCATAAACTGGGAAAATGTCTTAAAAGTATTAATACACAAGTGACATGGGACACTTTTAAAGTAAAAACGTTTTATATGATGTAGAAAATTTGTAATATACATTGGTTAAAGGAGATGTCCTGTACGGACTCTTCCTATTCCATCTTGCCCGGGCTGCAAAAAATAGAGAAAACAAACTTTCACTTTCCTACATTCCCCCCGGAGCAACGCTACAGCTGATCGGTCGGCAGGGATGCCTGCTTCCTACTTCCTTTAGCCCGGGACGTCACACAGCGCTTCAGCCTATCACCGGCCGAGGTGGGACATCGCTGCTGCCAGTGATAGGCTGAAGCGCTGTGTGATGTCTCGGGCTAAAGGAAGGAGGAAGCAGGCAGCTCGGCCGGCAAATCAGCTGTTGCGGAGCTCCGAGGGAACGTAGGAAGGTAAGTGAAAGTTTGTTTTCTCTTTTTTTGCAGCCCGGGCAGCATGGAATAAGAATAGTCCGTAGTGGACATCTCCTTTTAAGATGTGTGTATTTTTGGTCCTGTAGCTATTGACTGTGTATCTTTGGAAAGAGACCAAGTACAGGAAGTGTGGGCGGAAATTTTCATGAGAAAATGTTATTTCCTTTTTATAGAAATCATGGCTTTGTCCAAGCTGAAGCACAGGCATGGACAAAGTCCAGTAAGTAAGGGTGGGCTAGCACTACTCTGTGCTCTCTCCTGTCTGATAGTACTCCTATCAGACAGGAGAGAGCACAGAGGAGTGCTTTTTGAAAGTTCTCTCAACAGCCAATTTTGTAAGCCAGTGACTTGTGACTTTCTGGAGGAAGTCGCTACTTTTTGCGATTTTCCCACAGAAAGTTGCAATGATCAATTCAACACCACTGCATACGCTAACATGTGTACTGTGTACAGTCATTTCAATGAAGTCTGCGGTGCAGTGAAAGTCGGCAAAAAGTTGCACAGAACGAGGGTGTAATTTTTTTGGGACTTTTTACTGGAAAAAAAAAACATCTAAAGACGTTGATAAATTCCCCCCATAGTTTTTTCTGAAGTCACCTGCACAAAACATGCTATAGAGGTCTCCCCCCCTCCCCCCCTGTTTTTGTTTTATCCTGCACTAGGATACAGGGACGATGCCCGTGATTGGGGCTACCCTAATGAGATGGTGGGATCCCCAAATGGCCAGGCCAGAGGGAAAGAAGGTTGGAGCGATAAGCGGGTGCTGTATTCCTTTCCCTCCATACCTGCAAGTAATAATTTGATGCACCATCTGTAGTGATTTAATCTGATTTGTATTTTTATGTGGATATATGTCTGGTTTGTTATATTTGTGTGGAAGCCACAGGGTGATAGTAGAAGTACCTTGTTCACTTCGTGACGCCAGCGCACCGTTTATCCGATCCACGGTCTGAAGGTGGGAGGCAGTCTTCCTGGGCCAGACACGATGAGCCAATAAACACACCGACGTCAGATTACGGTTACCTGCTTTTACTGAGCTTGTGAAGTTGGTATGACACAAACAGCTGGCCTTAGTGTGAGAGTGCAGCGTACCCCTTGCGAGCCTTGTTGCCGTTCTGAGACTTATGGTGCTTTTTCACAAGACAGAATTGTAAAATTGGTGATTCTGGTAGCTTGGATCCTTCCAAGGCACTGTAGACTATTCTGCAGGGGCATGAATCTTCCCCTCGAGTAACACTTGTAGGATGACTAGTAGTAAACTTGAAAGTGAAGTAGGCCTCTACTTAGGGCACACAGCACACCTGTGCTTAGCTGTTGCTCAGGAGCACACACTAGGGTGAACTAACACGAACTAGCTACCGTGGGGGAAAAAAGTATTTAGTCAGCCACCAATTGTGCGAGTTCTCCCACTTAAAAAGATGAGAGAAGCCTGTAATTTTCATCATGGGTATACCTCAACTATGAGAGACATAATGAGAAAAAAAATCCATAAAATCACATTGTCTGATTTTTAAAGAATTTATTTGTAAATTATGGTGGAAAATACGTTTTTGGTCAATAACAAAAGTTCATCTCAATACTTTGTTATATACCCTTTGTTGGCAATGACAGAGGTCATACGTTTTCTGTAAGTCTTCTCAAGGTTTTCACACAGTGTTGCTGGTATTTTGGCCCATTCCTCCATGCAGATATCCTCTAGAGCAGGGATGTTTTGGGGCTGTCACTGGGCAACATGGATTTTCAACTCCCTCCAAAGGTTTTCTATGAGGTTGAGATCTGGAGACTGGCTGGGCCACTCCAGGACCTTGAAATGCTTCTTACAAAGCCACTCCTTCGTTGCCTGAGTGGTGTGTTTGGGATCATTGTCATGCTGGAGACCCAGCCACGTTTCATCTTTAATGCTGATGGAAGGAGATTTTCACTCAAAATCTCACTATACAAGGCCCCATTCTTTCTTTACACGGATCAGTCATCCGGGTCCCTTAGCATAAAAACAGCACCTAAGCACGATGTTTTCACCCCCATGCTTCACAGTAGGTATGGTGTTCTTTGGTGGCACCTCAGCATTCTTTCTCCTCCAAACACGAAGAGTTGAGTTTTTACCAAAAAGTGCTACTTTGGGTTCATCTAACCATATGACATTCTCCCAATACTCTTCTGGATCATCCAATGCTCTCTAGCAAACTTGAGACGGGCCCGGACATGTAGACATGTACTGGCTTAAGCAGGGGGACACGTCTGGCACTGCATGATTTGATTCCCTTGTGGCATAGTGCGTTACTGACGTTAGCCTTTGTTACTTTGGTCCCAGCTCTCTGCAGGACATTCACTAGTTCCTCCCGTGTTGTTCTGGGATTTTTGTTCACCATTCTTTTGATCATAGATGTAGATGTGCACCATGTCTGTTTTTCTACCCGAATTCACACTGTGATTTCTATCCCCTCTTTTTTTTTTTTTTTTTTTTTTTTTTGAACATGTTGTCTGCACTCTTCCCCACCCCCTCAGCCCAACCCTATATAAGTAGTAGTTAGCTACACATGGGTCATTTCTTTCCTAGCAGACTCCCAGTCTGACTGGGAGAGCATGGTAAGTGAGCCATTACACCTTGTTCACACTGGTGTGGTGCTGTGCGGTGTCCGTTACTGCCGTGGCGCCGTGTCTGCGGGGGGGTGCGGCCCATAGACTGGTTTGAGTGGCATTGGGGCCGCTCTGCCGGTGGGTCGTTCCCCCCCTGTGGGCATTGGTGTCGCGGCGGTGGTGGTCGCCGCTCGGTGCTGCGCCATTTTATGCTAGGGACGTTAGGGACCCACTCTAAATAGGTGGCCTTGACGTGGCGAGTGGGCTTGTACTTTTTGATCAAAAATGTATACTAACAACCTGTTAGTTTTTGATATTATGCTGAGAAGCAATCAGATCATTATACAAGATTGTAGATGTGCACCATGTCTGTTTTTCTACCCGAATTCACACTGTGATTTCTATCCCCTCTTTTTTTTTTTTTTTTGAACATGTTGTCTGCACTCTTCCCCACCCCCTCAGCCCAACCCTATATAAGTAGTAGTTAGCTACACATGGGTCATTTCTTTCCTAGCAGCCTCCCAGTCTGACTGGGAGAGCATGGTAAGTGAGCCATTACACCTTGTTCACACTGGTGTGGTGCTGTGCGGTGTCCGTTACTGTCGTGGCGCCGTGTCTGCGAGGGGGGTGCGGCCCATAGACTGGTTTGAGTGGCATTGGGGCCGCTCTGCCGGTGGGTCGTCCCCCCCCCCCCCCCCCCTGTGGGCATTGGTGTCGCGGCGGTGGTGGTCGCCGCTCGGTCCTGCGCCATTTTATGCTAGGGACGTTAGGGACCCACTCTAAATAGGTGGCCTTGACGTGGCGAGTGGGCTTGTACTTTTTGATCAAAAATGTATACTAACAACCTGTTAGTTTTTGATATTATGCTGAGAAGCAATCAGATCATTATACAAGATTGTAGATGTGCACCATGTCTGTTTTTCTACCCGAATTCACACTGTGATTTCTATCCCCTCTTTTTTTTTTTTTGAACATGTTGTCTGCACTCTTCCCCACCCCCTCAGCCCAACCCTATATAAGTAGTAGTTAGCTACACATGGGTCATTTCTTTCCTAGCAGCCTCCCAGTCTGACTGGGAGAGCATGGTAAGTGAGCCATTACACCTTGTTCACACTGGTGTGGTGCTGTGAGGTGTCCGTTACTGCCGTGGCGCCGTGTCTGCGGGGGGGTGCGGCCCATAGACTGGTTTGAGTGGCATTGGGGCCGCTCTGCCGGTGGGTCGTTCCCCCCCTGTGGGCATTGGTGTCGCGGCGGTGGTGGTCGCCGCTCGGTGCTGCGCCATTTTATGCTAGGGACATTAGGGACCCACTCTAAATAGGTTTCCTTGTCGTGGCGAGTGGGCTTGTACTTTTTGATCAAAAATGTATACTAACAACCTGTTAGTTTTTGATATTATGCTGAGAAGCAATCAGATCATTATACAAGATTGTAGATGTGCACCATGTCTGTTTTTGTACCCGAATTCACACTGTGATTTCTATCCCCTCTTTTTTTTTTTTTTTTTTTGAACATGTTGTCTGCACTCTTCCCCACCCCCTCAGCCCAACCCTATATAAGTAGTAGTTAGCTACACATGGGTAATTTCTTTCCTAGCAGCCTCCCAGTCTGACTGGGAGAGCATGCTAAGTGAGCCATTACACCTTGTTCACACTGGTGTGGTGCTGTGCGGTGTCCGTTACTGCCGTGGCGCCGTGTCTGCGGGGGGGTGCGGCCCATAGACTGGTTTGAGTGGCATTGGGGCCGCTCTGCCGGTGGGTCGTTCCCCCCCTGTGGGCATTGGTGTTGCGGCGGTGGTGGTCGCCGCTCGGTGCTGCGCCATTTTATGCTAGGGACGTTAGGGACCCACTCTAAATAGGTGGCCTTGACGTGGCGAGTGGGCTTGTACTTTTTGATCAAAAATGTATACTAACAACCTGTTAGTTTTTGATATTATGCTGAGAAGCAAGCAGATCATTATACAAGATTGTAGATGTGCACCATGTCTGTTTTTCTACCCGAATTCACACTGTGATTTCTATCCCCTCTTTTTTTTTTTTTGAACATGTTGTCTGCACTCTTCCCCACCCCCTCAGCCCAACCCTATATAAGTAGTAGTTAGCTACACATGGGTCATTTCTTTCCTAGCAGCCTCTCAGTCTGACTGGGAGAGCATGGTAAGTGAGCCATTACACCTTGTTCACACTGGTGTGGTGCTGTGCGGTGTCCGTTACTGCCGTGGCGCCGTGTCTGCGGGGGGGTGCGGCCCATAGACTGGTTTGAGTGGCATTGGGGCCGCTCTGCCGGTGGGTCGTTCCCCCCCTGTGGGCATTGGTGTCGCGGCGGTGGTGGTCGCCGCTCGGTGCTGCGCCATTTTATGCTAGGGACGTTAGGGACCCACTCTAAATAGGTGGCCTTGACGTGGCGAGTGGGCTTGTACTTTTTGATCAAAAATGTATACTAACAACCTGTTAGTTTTTGATATTATGCTTAGAAGCAATCAGATCATTATACAAGATTGTAGATGTGCACCATGTCTGTTTTTCTACCCGAATTCATTCTTTTGATCATGTTGACAGCACGGGGTAAAATCTTGCGTGAAGCCCCAGATCGAGGGAGATTATCAGTGGTCTTGTATGTCTTCCATTTTCTAATAATTGCTCCCACAGTTGATTTCTTCACACAAAGCTGCTTGCCTATTGCAGATTCAGTCTTCCCAGCCTGGTGCAGGTTTATAATTTTGTTTCTGGTGTCCTTTGACAGCTCTTTGATCTTGGCCATAGTGGAGTTTGGAGTGTGACTGTTTGAGGTTGTGGACAGGTGTCTTTTATACTGATAACAAGTTCAAACAGGTGCCATTAATACAGGTAACGAGTGGAGGACAGAGAAGACTCTTAAAGAAGAAGTTACAGGTCTGTAAGAGCCAGAGATCTTGCTTGTTTTATTTGCTTGTTTTTAGGTGACCAAATACTTATTTTCCACCATAATTTGCAAATAAATTCTTTAAAAATCAGACAATGTGATTTTATGGATTTTTTTTCTCATTATGCCTCTCATTACAGGCTTCTCTCATATTTTTAAGTGGAAGATCTTGCACAATTGGTGGCTGACTAAATACTTTTTTGCCCCACTGTAGCCATTTTAGTCAGTGGTAGGGGTGGTCATGGTGTGGCGGTATTATTTGTCCTTACTGGTATAACACAAAACTTGCCTGTACACGTGCACATATTTCATTGTGTTTGGAGGTGCAGACTATTTTTGTTTTTTGTACTGGTATAATTAGTATTATTATTAGTTTCAGTTTTGGTTTAATAGCCGAATTACGCGCAGTGAACATTTACATCAGTGTGAATGGGTCTTCCCGCGAGACTAGTGTTGAGCGGCATAGGCCATATTCGAATTCGCAATATTTCGCTAATATATGGACGAATATTCGTCATATATTCGCTAAATTCGCATGTTCGTAATATTCGCGTTTTATTTTTGCATATGCGAAAATTAGCATATACAAAATTGGCATATGCGAAAATTTGCACCCCAGTCTCACACAGTAGTATTAGAGCCTTCTTACACCACACAAGCTGGAAGCAGAGAGGGGTGATCACTGTGATGTGTACTGTAAAAAAAAAATAATTACGAATATATAGTGCTATATTTGCGAATATTCGCAAATTCGCTAATAAAATTTGCATTGCGAATATTCGCGAGTAACACTACGCGAGACCCATTCACACTGAGGAATTTGAGCGGCGGACAATTCAGTCACTGAAATTGTTCTGCGCAAACAAAGAACATGTTCATTCTTTGCGCAGAAGTCCGTGAGCACTGCATAGCCGTCAAGGGTGGCGGCGCAGTGCCGTGCAACCCTACCAACTTCGGCAGCGGACGCCAGATGGAATCTCCGCTCATGAAATTCTGGAAGCGGAGATTCCACAGTGTCAACAAACCCTTATAGTAATATGTATGGTGATAATATTTCCTCCTTCTTAACTGGTATTATTGGAAATATTGATCTCAGTACACAGGATTTGGTCAGTAACAGTATTATGGTAATATGTTTGATGATAATATTCCTACTTAAAACCATAATATTGGTCTTAGTGTCCAGGATTTGGTCAGTAACAGTATTATAGTAATATGTATGGTGATAATATTTCCTCCTTCTATACTGGTATCATTGGATATATTGATCTCAGTACACAGGATTTGGTCAGTAGCAGTATGATGGTAATATGTTTGGTGATAATAATGCTACTTAAAAATTGTAATATTGGACTCAGTATACAGAATTTGGTCAGTAACAGTATGGTGGTAACATGAATATTGATATTTTCTCCTTGTATACTCTTGTTGTTTTTTAACTATATGACTCCTTTTATTGGTACTATTTTAACTTTACATATATTTTCTTACTTTTTTTTTTTTACTAAGAAAAAATCTGTGAGATCTTGACATGTGCAACTTGCATGCAAGTGATAGCAGTGTGGTTGCAGCAATAACACTGGCCACTATCGCCAGCACTTCTTCAGACCTAAAACCTGTTGAGCATCTGTGGGGCATCCTTAAATGAAAGTTGGGGGAGTGTAAGGTTCCTAACATCCACCAGCACTGTGAAGTCATCATGGAGGAGTGCAGAAGTATTGGAGGAAAAAAAGCTGCGTTGGCACTCCCAAGGAAGTAACCCAAGTCGTGGGTATTGATGCAAAATAATTTATTCTTACAGCATAAGAAATAAAAGAAAATAAAAGAAAATAATAAATAAATATAAAGCATTTTGCTTTATATTTATTTATTATTTTCTTTTATTTTCTTTGATTTCTTATGCTGTAAGAATAAATTATTTTGCATCAATACCCATGACTTGGGTTACTTCCTTGGGAGCTCCAACGCAGCTTTTTTTCCTTCAATACTTCTGCATTACTCTACAGACTCTCCTCTGGGCTCCGACCTCACGCTGCTGGCCTGCATACCAAGCTACCATCACCGGCAAGGAACACGCTACCCCCACCTGGGTACCCTACCTATACCGGCAAAAGACCTACACCGCACCCGGCGCTACCTCCGCTTTTTTCCTCCATTTATTGCTCATAATGGAGGAGTGGAAGAGGACTCCAGTGGCAACCTGTGAAGCTCTGGTGAACTCCATTCCCAAGAGGCTTAAAGCAGTAATGAAAAATAATGGTGGCCACACAAAATATTGACAATTTTGGGCCCAATTTGGACATTTCCATATCAGTACTCACTTTTTTTTTTACCTAGGTTTAGACATTAATGGCTATGTCAAAAGCAAAATGAAGAATAGGTTGTCCGGCACTGCTGGACTAAGGTGAACCGCACTGATATAGTGTGGATGGGGCTGACTTTCCTGTGAATGAATCTCTTTTAGCGGTTAGTGCAAAGCTTAAAAGTAACAAGTAGATACTAGTAACAGAAAAAGATAGAGCTTGCACTCACCATCCAAAAGATATGCTTTATTACTTTGTGTCAGGCATAACAGGCTGGTCTCATCCCACCCGCCTCCACCCCCCACCAGCCAGTTATGCCTGATACAAAGTAGTAAAGCATATCTTTTGGATGGTGAGTGCAAGCTCTATCTTTCTCTGTTACTAGTATTAATGGCTGTGTTGTGGTTATTTTGAGGGGGCAGCATCATTAACTACTGTTATACAGGCTGTGCACTCACTACTTTACATTGTGGCAGAATATAATTTCTTCAATGTTGTCACAAGAAAAGCTATAATAAAATGTTTACAAAAATGGGAGGGGTGTACTCACTTATCCGAGATATTGTATGTAATTGTGAGATTTAGTTCTCTAATCATACATAAAAAGGTAAGTTATTTACAACATGGATTATGACTAAAATGCCTTTAAAATAATGATAAAATGTAATTTTAGAAACATTTCTGAAAAAAAAATTGGGTGGGTCTGTAGTTAGCCATTACCTATCATTCACCTTTCCTCTTGTTAGCATGTGTATGTGGACTGGACAGCATACAGGGAAAATCTGAACCTCTTAGGCTAAGTTTCCACTTGTTTTTTTTTCTGGCCCAAATAAAGCCAGAAAAGACGCCACAGCTTTTCCAGTGTTTGGCGTTTTTTTCTTGCATTTTTTTCTGGCGTTTTTGCGTTTGAGTGGAAATTGCATTTTTGGCCCCTATGGCATTTTTTTTTTGTACTTGTTGGGTACCATTAAAAAAAAAAAAAAAAAAAAAAAAGGATGCAGTAGGGATGGAAAAAAATGCATTTAACAAAATTTATAATTTTTATAAGTAAATTTTAATACATTTTTAAACAGGGACCAATTTATGTGGGCAGGCAGGGACCTAAAAATGTAGCCGACAATAATAAAAATGTAGAAAGGGGCCATTAAAAAAATTAAAAAAACGCCAAACTGAAAACCACAAAGTGGATATGGCATTTTGGGTTTTTCTATTGACTTGCAGCTAACATCTGACAGCAGCCATGGGGCCGTTTGGCGTTTTTTGGGGGCAACGCCCCCCCCCCCAAAAAAAAAAAAAAGTGGAAACTTAGCCTTAGGGAATTTGCCTTCTGTCTAATGTAGTGACTTTCATTTAATATTTGATAACATTAATTGATTGACACATTGATAATAACCAACTCACATCTGGCCAGGGATAATAAATGTGGGCTTTTATTTATGCATGATTAAAACATAAAACCCATAGCAATTATTATCTGCAGCAATACAAAAAAAACTATACATATGAACATACCCAAATGGCAAAAAAATACATGTTACTGATCTGGATATAGCCATTTTTGAGGAAATGAACATATAGTAGATGATTGATTCTAGTCACTGTGTCTTGGTACAAGACACTCATATTCTTGGTCCCATGGTCTAGGTCCCATGGTTTGATTTGGTATGCTAGAGATGCAAATGTTCATGGAGAAATAAAATCCTCAGTCCATTGAGGCAGTGATACCATAAACTTACAGCAGCAACTATGGTGAGACATCTGGACTTCGTTAGCCTTTCAAATGTCTTCTAAATTATCATTGAACATTTTAAAAGGACTAGCAGTTCTTTGAAACTTTCGTTTTGGTGACAGCTAAGTAAGGAAGACCAAATCTTTTTGCCTTGAATGGCCAGTACTGAAGTTGTAGAGTGTACTCAGGAATCTCATACTGAGCATCAATATAGGCAAATACAGTGTTGATGTGTGCAACAGCAAGACATATAAAGATGTGCCTAAGAGAAAAAACAGCAGTTAGTGATGCTAAAATCCTAGATTGAAAAGGAGACTTTGTTTACATTTACAACTTTAATAATTAGATATGCTGAATACTCACCTGTTGGGCATAACCCATTTCTGACCCATGCCCTACAATTATCTCATGGGTCAGATGCGCAATTATGTCATGGGTCAGGAGCTGAGCCCACTGCATACACAGGGGTTGCCAGCTGCTATTTGTAGCTGACTCTTGTTGTTAAAGAATGGCCCTTGTGATCCACCAGATACAGGGGCATCATAGATGCCGCTATCAACAGCAATCCCAGCATCTATATAATAATAAACAACAATGGTGGTTCAGGGGGTCTTAGGGTGTCGTTCAGATGTCGTGGCCTTCATGCTTGATGTAAGAAATCAGCTTGTATAGGCTACTGTAGCAGAGTGCCAATCTGACAAGTCAATGCAATGCAATTATTTAATTGCATTGAATTAAATAAGAAATCTAATAATTGAGTATGCAGTTTCCATATAGAGACTTAAAAATGAGTAGTTTTAAAAATATAGAATATAAAAAAATCCCCTCCCATAATAAGAATTCAAATAACCCCATTTTCTAATTTTTCAAAAAAAATAAAAATCTATTTTAAAAAAAGATACATATTTGGTATTACCTTGTGCAAAATTGTTCTCACTACTATGGTGAACAATGTAAAAACCAAAATTAAAAGTGATCAAAAAAATCACATCTACATGCAAAAATGGAAAAATTGTACCAATAAAAACTATAGCTCACTGTGCAAAAAACGAGCCCACACACATCTCTGTAGACAAAAAATTTACAAAGATATAGGGGTCAGAACATGCTGATGCACAGATTTTTTTTTTTTTATCATCGGAACTGTCAGTACGGTGAACTCCTAAAAAATTATTTTCCTACTGTCAGGATCTAAGCTGGTAGCAGGTAGCGGAGTCTAGTGGTGGATCCGCTTTGCCAGAGAGGTGAAGACGTGGGCCGTACCAGGGTAACGGAGTCTAAGGAGTTACTGGTTTTCACCAGAGCCCGCCGCAAAGCGGGATGGACTTGCTGCGGCAAGTAACCCCCAGGTCGTTCCTCCCAGTAGCGACTCAACCTCTCTGGCTGCTGAGATAAGGCAAGGTACAAGAGGATCAGGCAAAGGCGTAGTCGGACGAAGCAAATGGTCAGGGCAGGCAGCAACGGTTCACAGGCGGTAGTCAGTAGCAACGGGTACGGCAACAGGCAGGGAGCACAGGAACAAAGAACGCTTTCTCTCAGGCACAAGGCAACAAAGATCCGGCAGGAGGCTTTGGGAGGAGATGGTACTTATAGGCAGTGCACAGGTGAGGCCTAATTAAGTCCAAGTAGCACTGCCTCTCACAAACCTTAACCCTTAATTAACCACATTGGACCAGGCACCAATCACCGGTGCACTGGCCCTTTAGATCTAAGAGTCCCGGGCTCAAGAGAGCGGGGGCGCACACGCTGAGACACCGGAGCGCAGCCTGTGGACACACGCCGTAAGCGCTCCGGTCCAGGAGCGGGGACCGGAGCGCTCGGCGTTACAGTACCCCCCCCCCCTTTGGTCTCCCTCTCTTCTTGGTACCTAGGAATCTGAGGATGAGGCTGCGGTCTAAGATGTTCTCCTCCGACTCCCAAGATCTCTCCTCAGGACCACAGCCCTCCCAGTCAACCAAAAAAAACCTTCTCCCCCTGACCACTTTGGTCGCCAAAATCTCCTTGACGGAGAAAATGTCAGAGATGCCAGATACTGGGGTAGGGATGACATCCTTGGGGGAGAAGCGATTAAAGACCGCCAGCTTGAGAAGGGAGACAAGGAAGCTGTTTGGTATCCTCAGGGAGGAGGGAAGATGGATCTGGTAATAAACCGGATTAATCCTCTTCTTGATCTTGAAAGGTCCCAAAAAGCGAGGTCCCAATTTATAGCTAGGGGCTCTGAAGCGAATATACTTAGAGGAGAGCCACACTTTGTCCCCAGGGGCGAAAACTGGTGGAGCCCGACGTCTCTTATCCGCCTGGGTCTTAATGCGGGAGGAGGCCTGTAGAAGACAAAGACGCGACTCGCGCCAGATGGTGGCAAAGTCCTGGACAAGCTCATCTACCGCAGGCACTCCAGAAGAGGAAGACAAAGGCAAGGGTGGCAAGAGGTGACGCCCGTAGACCACATAGAAAGGAGATTTATTGGTAGCAGATGATTCCTTATGATTATACGAGAATTCTGCCCACGGAAGAAGGTCGACCCAGTCGTTATGACGAGAGGAGACAAAGTGACGGAGATAGTCTCCCAGGATTTGGTTCAAACGTTCCACTTGTCTGTTGGATTGAGGGTGGTATGATGAAGAGAAGTCCAATTTGATTCTTAGTTGTCCGCAGAGGGCTCTCCAGAATTTGGAAACGAATTGTACCCCTCTATTGGACACAATATGAGAAGGGAGTCCATGCAAGCGGAAGATATGGCGCAAGAATTGCTTAGCCAACAGGGGTGCAGAAGGAAGAGACTGTAATGGAAAAAAATGCGCCATTTTAGAGAAGCGGTCCACAACCACCCAGATTACGGTCTTGCCGTGGAATGGAGGCAGGTCAGTAATAAAATCCATGGCGATATGGGACCATGGAGAATCTGGAACTGGGAACGGTTGAAGCAACCCTGCAGGCCTTTGGCGTGGGGTCTTGTCTCGAGCACAGACTGAGCAAGCCTGGATGAAGTCAGCCACATCTTTCTCCAAGGAAGGCCACCAGTATCTTCTGGAGATCAGCTGAGAAGTTTTACGGACTCCTGGATGGCCAGCAACCAAGGAAGAATGTCCCCATTTAAGCACTTTCAAGAGTTCTGAAATCAGGGGAAGAGGGTAACGGTTTTTGATGGTGATGCTGTTGAGTCCACGATAGTCGATGCACGGACGCAGAGTAAATCACAGAAAACATTAAAACTTTACTTTTATTGTATCACTATAAAATATATAGACCATCAAAAAATATACGTAACAATTCTGGTGTTGTACCCAAATGTCGTACATCCAACCAGAGGAAAACAAAGGAAAATACCACTTGGTCTTTCAGACCACTTTTTGCTGCACCGCAACTGAGATAAGGTTGCCGTTTGCAGACTCACAGAAAAAAGCACAGATCCCCCGATCCAGCAGTAGTATCATGTATATATGTATATACGTATGAAATATACACATGATGTCCTACAATAAAGGTTGGGTGTGAGGGCAGGCTAGGATGGGGGTGGGGAACCTGGGGGTAGCACGGGCTAGGTATTGAGCGCCCCTATGGCTATCCTGACCCTAGGTAATCACCCTACTCCCTGATAAGGGCGGCCCCGCTCCGGAACCTACCCTGTTATTCCCTAGAATACCCTGTATTAAAGACAAAAAGGTAAATGGCTCTCTGTCTCACTGGGGTGCCCTGTCTAACTAGATTGGACAGGGAGGATGCCCTAGCCTATGTATAGGTATATAGACCCTATAGACGATAGGATATGTAGGTATCCCACTAGGATGTGATAACAAATATTAAGGTGTATTAAATCTAGATGTATAAAGCAGATAAGGGATCCTGAAAATAACACTGATCAGTTGTTATAGCCGAATATATATCATTCGCAGATCCCTGCAAACTGAGCTATATATTGGTATGTATACTAATATCAAGGTGCCCTTAGGTAGAATTAAGTGTATCTTGACAAGGCCCAGACCCAGATTGAAATGAGGAATACCTAGTTGCTATAGACAACTCCTATAGGAATCACAACCATATCTAGATAGCTCAAAAAATAGTGTTGTTCCACACTTCTCTTCCTCAATATAGAAACCAGTGCAAACAGATTTGCAATTGGTTGCTACAGGCAACCAAGATAGAGCAGGATACCTGATTGTAATAAATAACCCAAATGGGAATCACAGCCACACTTGAATAGCTCAAAGAGATGATGTTATTAGGCACTTCTCTATACAATATATCAACCAGCATAAACGGATCCGCAGATGGTTGCTATGTGCAATCAAAATAGCTCACAACCAAGTGACTCACTATGCCATCTACTGTTCAATATCGCATATATCCAGATACAGAGTCACAGAGGAAAACAGGGTAGCAGATATAGGTATACACAGATAGATTAGTGGGATACTTATCAGACCGCTGGAAGACCGGGGGACAGCAGTCCCTACGCGTTTCACCCCCTTAGTTCTTCAGGGGACAATAGAGGGGTGATATGATATAAATGGACAATCCCATGATGGCAGATGAGATGCAGTAGGGTGGAAACTGCTGATGGCCATATTGAACTATGCCTCACTGAGATTAAAATAGGGATCCCTGACCCTCCTCTAACTAAGTTTGTCCAATCAACACCCGATAGGTCCGTGCCGGCAAGTGTGCAGTGTCCCGGAAGCGGCGTCAGACGCCACAATCCCACTGCTGAGAGGCGCGAGGTGCCGGAAGTAAACAAACACCACGTGTGTATATGCGCGCATCAGGTGACCGGGGCCTTCGCGTCATGTAATACATGACGTCGGAGGCAGCTTCCATAGTGGGCGGGTGTGATAGATGCGACCGGGTTGCACAGGTTGGTTTCAACTGCGCATGCTCTGTTCACAATGAAGATGTTAAAGTATAACTTACATAGAAATAGAGGTGCATTATCATAGATAGTGGTAGGATGTTGCAATAAGAAAAAAAAGAAAAACCAACTTAGTTGAAAAAGGACAAAATTAGGAATATGGGGGATATAAAAGTACAGGATTGCAGAGACAGTGCAGACTTTTGTTTCCAGGAATAAACCACTATTCCTACTGATTCTTTAAGTCCAGACTATATTCATAGGGAGGACATAGATACGTCTATTGGTTCCGATCTGCACCAACTGACCCAAAATACATAGATATAATTGATTTATACATGATATGCGATGGACAGAAAGGGATATGCCCAACAAAGATAAAAAAGAATGGCTCCCTTTTTGTGCCAGTAAACATAAGATTTTAGGAGACTGGTGGCCCACTGATATCTAGGCATTATTTGTCATAATGTCTTGGGCTGACCTCTGCCAAAGAATCGAGGACAAGAATTTGACTGTATACAGGGCTGACCATCAAATATATGACGTGAAGGATAAAACTTCATTTAGGCCTAATGGAGCAGTGGATCTGAATTTATAGATCCAAAATGTTTCTTTCTGGAGTAGGCGGCGATCTAAGTTCCCTCCTTTTGGAGAGGGGCGCACTAATTCCAGAGCGGCAAAGGAACAAATTTTTGGATTGCCACCATGTACTTCGTGAATATGCCGTGCAATTGGGGTGTCACGTTTGTGGGAGATGTCATTTATATGTTCACAGATTCTGCGGCGGAATTCTCTTGTGGTTTTGCCAATGTAGTCCTTGGGACATCCACATTGGCATAAATACACCACCCCCTTTGTACGGCAATTGACGAAATCCCTCAAAAAGAATTGTTCACCCGTGACTGAGCTGGTGTTGCTTTTGATTTTTCTCATAAAGTCACACGCTTTAAAGCCACTACATCTAAAATTCCCTAATATACGGCGATTTAGCCATGTTCCTTGTGAGGTAGGTCTCGTGTAGTGGCTGTGCATGAGGCGATCACCAAGGCTGCGACCTCTTCTGTAGGTTACCAACGGGCGATCAGACACAACTCTGTCTAGCAAGGGGTCTGCTTGCAGGATAGACCAATGTCTGTTAAGTATGTCCAGGATAGATGATCTTCCTGCATCAAAAGTCCCAATGATTCTGGTAGCCCCAGTCTCTAGTTTAGGTGGACCAGGTGTTAATAATTCCATCCGTTCCCTACCCCGGGCATGCTGGAATGTCTTTTTTAGAACATTCATTGGGTATCCCCGTTGGAGGAAGCGGTTTTTTAGTTTACTTGCTTCTCTATAAAAATCCTGATCGGAGGAGCAATTTCGTCTCACCCTTAAATACTGGCCTTTTGGAATGCCCTTCTTTAGGGCTGGTGGATGGAAACTGGACCAGTGCAGTAGGCTATTAGTTGGCGTGGGTTTGCGAAATAGAGTGGTAGAGAGACCTCCTTCAGGATTTTTAAAGACTCGGATATCCAAAAATGATAGAGTGTGTTCATCCATCTCATGAGTAAAGCTCAGACCTATATTATTGTTGTTGAGGGATTCCATAAATGACAAAAATTGTGACCGGGTGCCAGACCAAAGAACAAAAATATCATCAATGTACCTGGTCCAAAGTAAAATATGTGGGGACCAGGTACATTCGTCTGGTGGGAAGACCAAGGTGTCTTCCCACCAGCCCAGGAGGAGATTAGTGCATGTGGGGGCACAAGGGCTCCCCATCGCGGTCCCCCTGAGCTGGTGGTAGATCTTCCCATCAAACAAAAAATAATTGTGTGTAAGAATATATTGTAAAAGAGAGGTGATGAACTGATTGTGAAGCCGGTAAAAATTTCCCCATGTTTTTAGAAAATATTCTACCGCATGGAGGCCACAATCGTGAGGTATGGAGCTATAGAGAGCTTCAATATCTATGCTGGCAAGAATCACGTCTTGCCCTACGTCAATCCCATCGATTCTATGGAGGAAGTCTGTTGTATCACAGACATAGGATGGTAAAGCCGTTACGAACCTCCCCAATATACGATCAACGTAGACACCAATGGCCTCAGTTATGGAGCCTTTGCCCGAAACAATTTGCAGTTTACATGGAAGAAGAAACCCTAGTTCCTTTTCATCAATCAGGCAATTGGTTTTAGCCTCAAAGAGGATGGACTTGAGTTCTTCCATGAATAGTGGAGTAGGGTCCATGGACAGGATGCCATAGTTTTCCCTGGATGACAAAAGGGACATGCACATACGTCTGTAATTGGTATGGTCTAATACAACCAGATTACCCCCCTTGTCTGCCAGCTTCACTATCAGCTCGTCATCCTCCTCTAAAGTTTTGAGGGCTATCATTTCTTCCTTGGTGAGATTCGGGTGATATTTCCCTTCTAGGTTTAGTAGTTCAATCTCCCTAGACACTACTTGTAAAAATATGTCCACACTAGTAAGGTCGTAAACTGGTGGCATTAATGTGCTTTTTTGCTTGAGATCCGTGAAGGGGCCAGTGCCGAGTTCACGGTCATTGGTCTCCTGTAGTTCTTCTAGGGCACGGACCTCGGGGAGAATGTCCTCAGGGATACCCAGATCCAGACATTGACGTCTATCATGAAGACGGAAGAAACGATGCCACTTTAATTTCCTGCAAAATAAATGTAGGTCTTTTATCCATGTAAATTTGTCTAGTTTATTGACTGGCACAAATGAAAGTCCCTTTTTTAATACATTTTTCTGTTCTTCGGTAAGAGTCTTATCAGATAGATTGATTATTTCCAGCGTATCTTTAGTCATTATTTGGTTTGTTGGTGCCGAGAGATCTCCTCCTCTAAAAAAGAGGATGATGATGCCACTGATGAGGAGGATGAGGAAGCCGTAATCCCATTTCCTAGTTGGTTTCTCGTGGAAGCAACTTCCCGTTTTGGGTTGCGGCGAGGTGGACCGTTTGACATGTTTCCTCTCCTCCTGCCTCTGCCCCCTCTTCTGCCAGAGGGTCCTCCTCGTCCACGATTGGACCATTTGTTTGGCCCTTCTGTCTCAGAGTGTTCTGGATCAGAAGAGGTGATATCTGAACGTGTATTCTCGTTGTTTTTTGCTGTCTTGAAATTATAGGCTTTTTTGTTTTTAAATTCAGTAAGATCTTTGATAAATTGCCTATGTTTCCTATGACGGATCTGATTCTGAAATTTTTCAACCGTGTTTTGGAGTATACTCTCCTGTCGGGAATAATCAGGATCGGATTTAAACTGTAGCGCTTTTTTAGCTGCATCACACAGATTTTGAGAAGACTGGGCAAATGTCTTTTTTTCTTCGTCCAACAATAAAGTCATAAAATGTATGGAGCTATCTGTGGCCTCTAGCTCCCACTTCTCCAATAATGTTGGAGTCTGGCACCGTTCAGCTGTTACAATGTTTATACGTAATCCCTGAGGCACAATTTTTTGTTTAATATAGTTTTCCAAAGTTTGTATCTCCCACCAGGATTTAATCTTATTTTTATAGCTATTGGTCAGTTCCTTAAAGACG
Organism: Hyla sarda; assembly: GCF_029499605.1. NCBI lineage: Eukaryota > Metazoa > Chordata > Amphibia > Anura > Hylidae > Hyla > Hyla sarda. Next base: position 251,416,059 of record NC_079189.1, on the reverse strand, counting down.
CCTTTCACTGTAGGAGTGCCCACCATGGATGGTGTCCACTCTTGGTCTGAAAAGACGTTGGTTACATCAGTCATCCAAGATTCATTATTAGCAGTTGTGTCCAGAAATCCTGCCATAACCACTATCCAATTCCAAAGTTCACAGAAATAGGTAAATTATACTTTTAATGTACTAGTCAAATTTGTAAATCACAGAAAACATTAAAACTTTACTTTTATTGTATCACTATAAAATATATAGACCATCAAAAAATATACGTAACAATTCTGGTGTTGTACCCAAATGTCGTACATCCAACCAGAGGAAAACAAAGGAAAATACCACTTGGTCTTTCAGACCACTTTTTGCTGCACCGCAACTAAGATAAGGTTGCCGTTTGCAGACTCACAGAAAAAAGCACAGATCCCCCGATCCAGCAGTAGTATCATGTATATATGTATATACGTATGAAATATACACATGATGTCCTACAATAAAGGTTGGGTGTGAGGGCAGGGTAGGATGGGGGTGGGGAACCTGGGGGTAGCACGGGCTAGGTATTGAGCGCCCCTATGGCTATCCTGACCCTAGGTAATCACCCTACTCTAGGCCTAAACCTAGGCGGAGTGAACGCCTTGATAAGGGCGGCCCCGCTCCGGAACCTACCCTGTTATTCCCTAGAATACCCTGCATTAAAGACAAAAAGGTAAATGGCTCTCTGTCTCACTGGGGTGCCCTGTCTAACTAGATTGGACAGGGAGGATGCCCTAGCCTATGTATAGGTATATAGACCCTATAGACGATAGGATATGTAGGTATCCCACTAGGATGTGATAACAAATATTAAGGTGTATTAAATCTAGATGTATAAAGCAGATAAGGGATCCTGAAAATAACACTGATCAGTTGTTATAGCCGAATATATATCATTCGCAGATCCCTGCAAACTGAGCTATATATTGGTATGTAAACTAATATCAAGGTGCCCTTAGGTAGAATTAATTGTATCTTGACAAGGCCCAGACCCAGATGGAAATGAGGAATACCTAGTTGCTATAGACAACTCCTATAGGAATCACAACCATATCTAAATAGCTCAAAAAATAGTGTTGTTCCACACTTCTCTTCCTCAATATAGAAACCCGTGCAAACAGATTTGCAATTGGTTGCTACAGGCAACCAAGATAGAGCAGGATACCTGATTGTAATAAATAACCCAAATGGGAATCACAGCCACACTTGAATAGCTCAAAGAGATGATGTTATTAGGCACTTCTCTATACAATATATCAACCAGTATAAACGGATCCGCAGATGGTTGCCATGTGCAATCAAAATAGCTCACAACCAAGTGACTCACTATGCCATCTACTGTTCAATATCACATATATCCAGATACAGAGTCACAGAGGAAAACAGGGTAGCAGATATAAGTATACACAGATAGATTAGTGGGATACTTATCAGACCGCTGGAAGACCGGGGGACAGCAGTCCCTTCGCGTTTCACCCCCTCAGTTCTTCAGGGGACAATAGAGGGGTGATATGATATAAATGGACAATCCCATGATGGCAGATGAGATGCAGTAGGGTGGAAACTGCTGATGGCCATATTGAACTATGCCTCACTGAGATTAAAATAGGGATCCCTGACCCTCCCCTAACAAAGTTTGTCCAATCAACATGCTGTATGATAGCATCGGACTTACCCGATAGGTCTGTGCCGGCAAGTGTGCAGTGTCCCGGAAGCGGTGTCAGACGCCACAATCCCGCTGCTGAGAGGCGCGAGGTGCCGGAAGTAAACAAACACCACGTGTGTATATGCGCACATCAGGTGACCGGGGCCTTCGCGTCATGTAATACATGACATAGGAGGCAGCTCCCATAGTGGGCGGGTGTGATAGATGCGACCGGGTTGCACAGGTTGGTTTCAATTGCGCATGCTTTGTTCACAATGAAGATGTTAAAGTATAACTTACATAGAAATAGAGGCGCATTATCATAGATAGTGGTAAGATGTTGCAAAAAGAAAAACCAACTTAGTTGAAAAAGGACAAAATTAGGAATATGGGGGATATAAAAGTACAGGATTGCAGAGACGGTGTAGACTTTTGTTTCCAGGAATAAACCACTATCCCTACTGATTCTTTAAGTCCAGACTATATTCATAGGGAGGACATAGATACGTCTATTGGTTCCGATCTGCACCAACTGACCCAAAATACATAGATATAATTGATTTATACAAGATATGCGATGGACAGAAAGGGATATGCCCAACAAAGATAAAAAAGAATGGCACCCTTTTTGTGCCAGTAGACATAAGATTTTAGGAGACTGGTGGCCCACTGATATCTAGGCATTATTTGTCATAATGTCTTGGGCTGACCTCTGCCAAAGAATCGAGGACAAGAATTTGACTGTATACAGGGCTGACCATCAAATATATGACGTGAAGGATAAAACTTCATTTAGGCCTAATGGAGCAGTGGATCTGAATTTATAGATCCAAAATGTTTCTTTCTGGAGTAGGCGGCGATCTAAGTTCCCTCCTCTTGGAGAGGGGCACACTACTTCCAGAGCGGCAAAGGAACACATTTTTGGATTGCCACCATGTACTACGTGAATATGCCATGCAATTGGGGTGTCACGTTTGTGGGAGATGTCATTTATATGTTCACAGATTCTGCGGCGGAATTCTCTTGTGGTTTTGCCAATGTAGTCCTTGGGACATCCACATTGGGATAAATACACCACCCCCTTTGTACGGCAATTGACGAAATCCCTCAAAAAGAATTGTTCACCCGTGACTGAGCTGGTGTTGCTTTTGGTTTTTCTCATAAAGTCACAAGCAGAGTACCATCTTTTTTAGAAACAAAGAAGAAACCTGCACCGGCAGGTGAGGAAGACTTCCTGATGAACCCTCTCTGCAAATTCTCCTGTATGTATTCGGACATGGCGCGAGTCTCTGGAGGAGAAAGAAGGTAGATCCTTCCCCTAGGTGGTGTGGTACCAGGCAGCAAGTCAATTGGGCAATCATACGGCCTGTGTGGAGGCAAGACCTCGGGTTGTTTCTTACAAAATACGTCCGCAAAGTCGACATATGGTTCAGGTAGACCTGGAGGAGGAGAAACAACTGGAGCAGACTTGGAAAGGACCGGCTTGAGGCATCTGCCGAAACAAGAAGAACCCCAACTTTGAACCTCTCCAGAGGTCCAATCCAGAATGGGACAATGGTGCTGGAGCCAGGGTAGTCCTAGAAGTAGTTCAGAGGTGCAGTGGGGAAGTACGAAGAACTCCAACTTCTCAGAATGAAGAAGCCCAATATCCATCTGGAGGGGCTCAGTACGGAATTGCAGGGTACCATCAAGTCTCTCTCCGTTGACAGTGGAGATACAGAACGACTTGTGAAGACGAACTACTGGGATGCTGTACTTGTGAATAAGTGAAGCGTCAATGAAGTTGCCGGCAGAGCCGGAATCCAGAAAGGTAATGGCAGTGAAAGATGTCTTGGCAGGAGCGGAGATCCGCACGGATACAGTGAGGCGTGGAGAGGTAATGTTCACACCCAGTAACGCCTCTCCCACGTTTACTAGGTGCGCGTGTTTTCTGTGATGAGGAGGACGAAGAGGACAGTCCTTTAGGAAATGCTCTGTACAGACAGAGATTCTCGTTTCTCCGGCGAGTCCTCTCTTGTGGGGTCAGGCGAGACCGGTCCACCTGCATGGCTTCCTCGGCGGGAGGCCCAATAGACAGCTGCAGTGGATGCTGGAAGATAGGAGCGAAACGAGGATTGCGCTTGGAGCAAGCACTTCCTTCTTCTTGTAGCAGTTCCTCACGTCTCTCGGCGAAACGCATATCAATCCTGGTGGCCAAGTGGCATTTCCCGTGCGGCAAGAACATCTTTTATGTCACTGGACAGACCTTTCTTGAACATGGCACAGAGCACTTCATTATTCCAGGACAGTTCCGAGGCCAGAGTGCGAAAACGGATGGCGTATTCGCCCACAGAAGAATTTCCCTGATTCAGGGTCAACAAGGCAGTCTCTGCTGAGGCAACCCGGGCTGGTTCCTCAAAAACACTTCGGAATTCTTGGCAGAAGGACTGGACAGTAGTAGTGGCTGGATCGTTGCGGTCCCAAAGTGGTGTGGCCCAAGCCAGGGCCTTCCCGGTAAGCAGACTGACTATAAATGCCAACTTGGCACATTCAGTAGGAAACTGGTCATCCATCATCTCCAAGTGAAGAGAACACTGTGACAGGAACCCACGGCACTGCTTGGAGTCTCCATCAAATTTGTCTGGCATGGACAGGCGGTATCTGGAGCTGGAAACGGCAGCAGGCTGAATGGGTGACATAGGAGCAAGCGGTGGAGATGGTTGCTGCTGGGCTGTCAGAAGTTGCTGCATCATGGCGGACATCTGGTTCAGCAGTTGACCTTGCTGTGCTATCTGCTGAGATTGCTGGGTCACAATGGTGGTAAGGTCAGCAACACTTGGCAAAGGCACCTCAGCGGGATCCATGGCCGGATTTTACTGTCAGGACCTGGGCTGGTAGCAGGTTGCGGATGCTATTGGTGGATCCGCTGTGCCAGAGAGGTGAAGACGTGGGCCGTACCAGGGGAATGGAGTCTAAGGAGTTACTGGTTTTCACCAGAGCCCGCCGCAAAGCGGGATGGACTTGCTGCGGCAGGTAACCCCCAGGTTGTTCCTCCCAGTAGCGACTCAACCTCTCTGGCTGCTGAGATAAGGCAAGGTACAAGAGGATCAGGCAAAGGCGTAGTCGGACAAAGCAAATGGTCAGGGCAGGCAGAAACGGTTCACAGGCGGTAGTCAGTAGCAACGGGTACGGCAACAGGCAGGGAACACAGTAACAAAGAACGCTTTCTCTCAGGCACAAGGCAACAAAGATCCGGCAGGAGGCTGTGGGAGGAGATGGTACTTATAGGCAGTGCACAGGTGAGGCCTAATTAAGTCCAAGCAGCACTGCCTCTCACAAACCTTAACCCTTAATTAACCACATTGGACCAGGCACCAATCACCGGTGCACTGGCCCTTTAGATCTAAGAGTCCCGGACCCAAGAGAGCGGGGGCGCACACGCTGAGACGCCGGAGCGCAGCCTAGGGACACGCGCTTACGGAGCGGGGACCGGAGCGTTCAGCGTTACACCTACAAATTCACTCTAATGGATTTTGTTTTTCAATTTTACCACACAAATTATTTTTTACTTGCTTTGTAATACATTATATGGTAAAATTACTGTAGCCTAAAAAATTTGCAGCCTGTCCCTCAAAAAATAAACCCCCCTTACAACTCTGTCAGTGGAAAAATAAAAACAATATGGGTCTTAAAACATAGAAACATAGAATGTATCGGCAGATAAGAACCATTTAGCCTGCCCAATATTCTAATTACTCTCAATAGTCCCTGTCCCTATCTTATATGAAGGATAGCCTTATTCTTATCCCATGCATGTTTAAACTCCTTCACTGTATTTGTAGCTACCACTTCTGCAGGAAGGCTATTCCATGCATCCACTACTCTCTCAGTAAAGTAATACTTCCTGGTATTGCTTTTAAACATTTGCCCCTCTAATTTAAAACTGTCCTCTTGTGGTAGTTTTTCTTCTTTTAAATATCTTCTCCTATTTACCGTGTTGATTCCCTTCATGTATTTAAAAGTTTCTACCATATCCCATCTGGCTTGTCTTTCTTTCAAGCTATACACGTTTAGGTCCTTTAATCTTTCCTGGTAAGTTTTATCCTGCAATCCATGTACTAGTTTAATAGCTCTTCTTTGAACTCTCTATAAAATATCTATATCCTTTTGGAGATACGGTCTCCAGTACTGTGTAAAATACTCCATGAGAATGAGCTCTTCCTTCTTTCTACTGCTAATACCTCTCCCTATATACCCAAGCTTTTGGCTACCTTTAAGTGTTCGGAAATAATGACCCCTGAATCCCTTTCCTCAGATACTGAGATCCTCTGCCTGAGGGTTTTTACTTACCCACATTAAATTTTAGTTTCCAGATTTCTGACCACAATTGACCTCAATTTTACCCAAATCCTTTACCATTTGAGGTATCCCATCAGGAACATCAACCCTGTTACAAATCTTTGTGTCATCAGCAAAAAGACACACCTTACTATCGAGACCTTATGCAATATCACTAATAAAGCTATTAAAGAGTACCTATCATGATCTAAACTCTCCCTAATCCCCCCCATCTGTCCCTGACTCTCACTGACAGTATCCCTGTGTTTCTTTTCATTCAAAACCCCCTCTTTCTACCCGATTTATTGTCTTCTTGGATGCTCATTCTCATGCTCATACCCCCTCCCGTAGGCTTGCATTGAGGGGCGGAGCGTGACGTCACACAGGGGCGGAGACGTGACGTCACACGCCACCGACCCGGTGGTCGCCTGTAATCAGACCCGGAGCGAACACGCTCCGGGGACTGATTACAAACGGGGTGCCACGTGCATGATCCCGGTGGTCCCCAGCGGCGGGACTCCCACGATCAGGCATCTTATCCCCTATCCTTTGGATAGGGGAAAAGATGTGTGAGCACCGGAGAACCCCTTTAAACGTTTTTTTTAATGAAAGGTACCTTTTAAACAAAATGGCTCCCAATACAGATCCCTGAGGTTCTCCCAATGGTAACAAGACCTTGGTCTGAATATACTCCATTAACTATAACCCTCTGTTGTCTGTCCCTCAGCTTCTGCCTGATCCATTCAACAATATGAAAGTCCAAGCTCAAATACTTGTATGTGGGACAGTGTCAAAAGCCTATCTAAAATCTAGATAAGCGATGTCTTCTGCACCTCTGCCATCTATTATTTTAGTCACCCAATCAAAAAAATCAATAAGATTAGTTTGACATGATTTCCCTGATGTAAACCCATGTTGTTTCTCATCTTGCTATCCATGGTAAAATAGCATGTTCCACAATCCTATACTTTAGTATGGTTTCAATAAATTTTTCCACTATTGATGTCAGACTTACTGGCCTATAGTTGCCTGATTCCTCTCTTCTACCTTTCTTATGAATGGGGACAACATTTGCTAGTTTCCGATCTCCTGGGAGAACTCCTGTTACCAGTCATTGGTAAATAGATCTCTTAATACTTTTAATAGTACACCACTGAGGTCTTTTAATAACTTTGGGTGTATCCCATCAGGCATCTGTGACTTATTTATCTTAAAGGGGTACTCCAGCGGAGAACATTTTTTTAAATCAACTGGTTCCAGAAAGTTAAACAGATTTGTAAATTACTTCTATAAAAAAATCTTTATCCTTCCAGTATTTATTAGCTGCTATATACAACAGAGAAGGTTATTTCCTTTTTGGATTTCTTTTTTTTTTTCTGTCCACGGTTCTCTCTGCTGACACCTCTGTCCGCATTAGGAACTGTCCAGAACAGGAGCAAATCCCCATAGCAAACTTCTCCTGCTCTGTACAGTTCCTGATACAGACAGAGGTGTCAGCAGAGAGCACTGTGGACAGAAAAAAAAAAATCCAAAAAACTAAAGAATGTTCTCTGTAATATACAGCCGCTAATAAGTACTGCAAGGATAAAGATATTTTAATAGAATTTACAAATCTGTTCAACTTTCTGGCACCAGTTGATTTAAAAAAAATGTTTTCCACTGGAGTACCCCTTTAAGTTTAGATAGCTGACTTAGAACCTCTTCCTCTGTTAAGACACATCCATCAAAAGATTCATAAGTCTTCTACCTTAACTGAGTTCCTTTTACTTAATTTTCTTCAGAAAAACTGAACACAAGTATTTATTAAGGCAGTCAGCTAATTCTTTATCCTCTTCCATATACCTTCCTTTGTTTTTAATTTAGTTATCCCTTGTTTTAATTTTCTTTTTTTTCATTTATGTATCTGAAGAATTTCTTCTCCCCTTGTTTCACTGACTGAGCTACTTTCTCTTCTGCCTTTGCTTGAGAAGCTCTTATAACTTGCTTGGCCTGTTCCTGGAGGCACTGTACTACCTGGATTTGACAATTGACATGTACTGGGAAGCTTACCTTATCTCACTGTATTTTACCTGCCATTTCATTTTCTTCTGTAAATGTTTGTTTTGGAGAAGAATGTTTGTTTTTAATTCGCTTCCTCATCGCCCTCTGTAAATCCTCCCTCATTACTTTTTAAAAGGCCAACACTTTCATTTTTAAACTTTTCACTATTTATAGTTAGTTTTACTCTTTATAGCAATGTGTCTTTCTGTCTCCACTTTTGCTGCTTTTATCTGTTTTTTACATATTTTATTGTTTTCCCTATAGCTTTTAATGCCTTAATCCCTTAAGGACAATGGACGTACTGCTACGCCCCCGTTTTCGAGTCCTTAAGGACCGAGGACGTAGGAGTACATCCTGTCCATTCCCAGCCCCCCGCCACTAGCCGGAGGGGAGCCGGTGCCCGATGCCTGCTGAAATCGTTCAGCAGGCATCGCGGCATATCGCCCAGGGGGGTCATTATGCCCCCCCCATGTCGGCGATGGCCGCAGATCGCTGGACAATTCAGTCCAGCGATCTGCGGCGATTCCGGGTCAATCGGGTCTCCAGTGACCCGGTGACCCGGAATTACTGGCTGATCGGGGCCGTCAGAGACGACCCCGAACAGCCAGAGCCTGCAGGATTCCCGGCCGACCAATCAGGGCGCCTGCTGCGGGTGTCACTCCCACACCCGCTCCGCCCCTCTTCCGGAGGACGTGAGCGGGTGCGGGACGTGCACCCCTGGTGCTGGGGACCCCGATCCCCGGCGTTAATGTTGGGATCGGGGCCCCAGGAGCGACGACGGCGGCGGCGGCGGGACTGACCTGTGCGGCGATCAAGCAGCAGCAGGAGGTGAGTGACAGCCTCCTGCTGTTGCTTAGCAACAGCTCCCAGCATGCAAAAAGGGCATGCTGGGAGCTGTAGTTATGCAACAGGAGGAGGCAGACCACCACAACTCCCAGCATGCACTTATGGGCATGCTGGGACTTATGGTTTTGCAACAGCTGGAGGCACATTCTTTCTATGGAAAAGTGTACCTTCAGCTGTTGTGTAACTACAACTCCCAGCTTGCACAAACAGCTAAAGTGCATGCTGGGAGTTGCAGTGGTGCATCTGGTGGTTGCATAACTACAACTCCCAGCATGCCCGTTAGCTTTCGGTGACTGCTGAGAGTTGTAGTTTTGCAACAGCTGAAGGCACACTGAGTTAAGTAGCAAACCAGTGTGTCTCCAGCTGTTGCATAACTACAATCCCCAGCATCCCTAGCCAAAGTAGTATGCCTCCCGCTGTTGCATAACTACAACACCCAGCATGCCCTTCCGCTGTCCGTACATGCTGGGGGTTGTAGCTTTTGCAACAGCTGAAGGCACACTGGTTGCAAAACACTGAGTTTGTTGCCAAACTCGGTGTTTCACAACCAGTGTGCCTCCAGCTGTTGCAAAACTACAACTCCCAGCATGCACTGATAGACCGTACATGCTGGGCGTTGTAGTTTTGCAACAGCTGGATGTTCCCCCCCCCCCCCCTCCCCAATGTGAATGTACAGGGTACACTCACATGGACGGAGGATTACAGTAAGTATCCGGCTGCAAGTTTGAGCTGCAGCAAATTTTCTGCTGCAGCTCAAGCTGCCAGCGAGAAACTACTGTAAACCCCCCGCCCGTGTGACTGTACCCTAAAAACACTACACTAACACAAAATAAAATAAAAAGTAAAAAAAACACTACATATACACATACCCCTACACCCCCCCTCCCCAATAAAAATGAAAAACGTCTGGTACGCCACCGTTTCCAAAAAGGAGCCTCCAGCTGTTGCAAAACTACAACTCCCAGCATGCACTTATAGACCCTACATGCTGGGAGTTGTAGTTTTGCAACAGCTGGATGTTCCCCCCCCCAATGTGAACGTACAGGGTACACTCACATGGGCAGAGGATTACAGTAAGTATCCGGCTGCAAGTTTGAGCTGCGTCAAATTTTCTGCCGCTGCTCAAACTGCCAGCGAGAAACTACTGTGAACCCCCCGCCCGTGCGACTGTACCCTAAAAACACTACACTACCACAAAATAAAGTAAAAAGTAAAAAACACTACATATGCACATTCCCCTACACAGCCCCCCTCCCCTCCCCAATAAAAATGAAAAACGTCTGGTACGCCACTGTTTCCAAAACGGAGCCTCCAGCTGTTGCAAAACAACTACTCCCAGTATTACCAGACAGCCACTGACTGTCCAGGCATGCTGGGACTTTTACAACAGCTGGAGGCACCCTATTTGGGAATCACTGGCGTAGAATACCCCTATGTCCACCCCTATGCAAGTCAATAATTCAGGCCTCAAATGCGCATGGCGCTCTCACTTTGGAGCCCTGTCGTATTTCAAGGCAACAGTTTAGGGCCACATATGGGGTATCGCTGTACTCGGGAGAAATTGTGTTACAAATTATGGGGTATTTTCTGCTATTACCCTTTTTAAAAATCTAAAATTTTTGGGGAAACCAACATTTTAGGTAAAAAATTCTTTTTATTTTTTTTACATATGCAAAAGTTGTGAATCACCTGTGGGGTATTAAGGTTCACATTACCCCTTGTTACGTTCCCCGAGGGGTCTAGTTTCCAAAATAGTATGCCCTGTGTTTTTTTTTTTTGCTGTCCTGGCACCATAGGGGCTTCCTAAATGCGGCATGCCCCCAGAGCAAAATTTGCTTTCAAAAAGCCAAATGTGACTCCTTCTCTTCTGAGACCTGTAGTGCGCCAGCAGAGCACTTCTCACCCCCATATGGGGTGTTTTCTGAATCGGGAGAAATTGAGCTTCAAATTTTGGGGGGTATTTTCTGCTATTACCCTTTTAAAAAACGTAAAAATTTTGGGAAACCAAGCATTTTAGGTAAAAAAAAAATGTTTTTTTTTTACATATGCAAAAGTCGTGAAACACCTGTAGGGTATTAAGGTTCACATTACCCCTTGTTACGTTCCCCGAGGGGTCTAGTTTCCAAAATGGTATGCCATGTGTTTTTTTTTTTGCTGTTCTGGCACCATAGGGGCTTCCTAAATGCGGCATGCCCCCAGAGCAAAATTTGCTTTCAAAAAGCCAAATGTGACTCCTTCTCTTCTGAGACCTGTAGTGCGCCAGCAGAGCACTTCTCACCCCCATATGGGGTGTTTTCTGAATCGGGAGAAATTGGGCTTCAAATTTGGGGGGTATTTTCTGCTATTACCCTTTTTAAAAATGTAAAAATTTTGGGAAACCAAGCATTTTAGGTAAAAAAAAAATTTTTTTTTTTACATATGCAAAAGTCGTGAAACACCTGTAGGGTATTAAGGTTCACTTTACCCCTTTTTACATTCCCCGAGGGGTTTGGTTTCCAAAATGATATGCCATGTGGTTTTTTTTGCGGTTCTGGCACCATAGGGGCTTCCTAAATGCGGCATGACCCCAGAGCAAAATTTGCTTTCAAAAAGCCAAATGTGACTCCTTCTCTTCTGAGACCTGTAGTGCACCAGCAGAGCACTTTTCACCCCCATATGGGGTGTTTTCTGAATCGGGAGAAATTGGGCTTCAAATTTTGGGGGGTATTTTCTGCAATTATCCTTTTTAAAAATGTAACATTTTTGGGAAACCAAGCATTTTAGGTAAAACATTTTTTTTTTCTTTACATATGCAAAAGTCGTGAATCACCTGTGGGGTATTAAGGTTCACTTTACCCCTTTTTACGTTCCCCGAGGGGTCTAGTTTCCAAAATAGTATGCCATGTGTTTTTTTTTTTTTGCTGTCCTGGCACCATAGGGGCTTCCTAAAGGTGACATGCCCCCCAAAAACCATTTGTCGCTCCTTCCCTTCTGAGCCCTCTACTGCGCCCGCCGAACAATTAACATAGACATATGAGGTATGTGCTTACTCGAGAGAAATTGGGTTTCAAATACAAGTAAAAATTTTCTCCTTTTTACCCCTTGCAAAAATTCAAAAATTGGGTCTACAAGAACATGCGAGTGTAAAAAAATGAAGATTGTGAATTTTCTCCTTCACTTTGCTGCAATTCCTGTGAAACACCTAAAGGGTTAATACACTTACTGAATGTCATTTTGAATACTTTTGGGGGTGTAGTTTTTATAATGGGGTCATTTATGGGGTATTTCTAATATGAAGACCCTTCAAATCCACTTCAAACCTGAACTGGTCCATGAAAAATAGCGAGTTTGAAAATTTTGTTAAAAATTTCCAAATTGCTGCTGAACTTTGAAGCCCTCTGGTGTCTTCCAAAAGTAAAAACTCATAAATTTTATGATGCAAACATAAAGTAGACATATTGTATATGTGAACCCAAAAATGTTTTATTTTGAATATCCATTTTCCTTACAAGCAGAGAGCTTCAAAGTTAGAAAAATGCAAAATTTTCATTTTTTTCATCAAATTTGGGGATTTTTCACCAAGAAAGGATGCAAGTTACCATAAAATTTTACCACTAAGTTAAAGTAGAATATGTCACGAAAAAACAATCTCAGAATCAGAATGATAACTAAAAGCATTCCAGAGTTATTAATGTTTAAAGTGACAGTGGTCAGAATTGCAAAAAACGCTCTGGTCCTTAAGGTGTAAAATGGCCTGGTCCTTAAGGGGTTAAGGTCGCAAGGCATACATGTGTGCCATGCACCCAGTCTCGTTCTATGATGCCCGCTCAGGAGCTGAGCGTGCATCATAGCAGGATGGTCCTGATGGCTATCAGCCCTGCCGGGACTGGTGGCTAATGCCGGACATCACCGATCTGGGTGATGTAAAACATTAAAAACCTAAAGCAATGAAGATAGAGAAATCTATCAGATTAGGCAGAAAGAGGCCAAGCAAGTTATAAGAGCCTCTAAAGCACAGGCAGAAGAGAAACTAGCTCAGTCAGTGAGGAAAGAAGATAAGACACTCTTTAGATATATAGATGAAAAAAAAAGGAAATTAAAACAAGGAATAACTAAGTTAAAAACAGACGAAGGAAGATATGTAGAAGAGAATAATGGACTAGCCGACTGCCTCAATAAATATTTCTGTTCAGTTTACACAGAGGAAAATGAAGGAAAAGGATCTTAGTTAGGGATAAACACTAATACATAATTTGATGCATGTGTCTTTACGGAGGAAGAGGTTCTAAGTCAGCCTGATGGGAAACACCCAAAGATATTAAAAAAACTTAGCAATGTACTAGTAAAACCATTAACAGATTTATTTAACCAGTCACTGGTATCAGGAGTTGTCCCAGAAGATTGGCAAATAATGTCCCCATTCATAAGAAAGGTAGTGGAGAGGAATAAGGCAACTATAGTATAGTAAGTCTGACATCAATAGTGGGGAAATTAATGGAAACCATGGCAGCCTGGAGCAATGGAGCACCGATAACACTCATCAATGGCTGTCAGCAGCCAGGGACCCGCTGGTAATGGTGGACATCAGTGATCTCGCTCTTGTCTGCCATCAATCATTTGAATGAATGATCGGCTTGCCCGTGGCACAGCCGCAGGGATCCAATCATCCAACATGGCAGCCGGAGGTCCCCTCACCTGCTCCGGCCATCATCCCTGGGTCTTATTCTCTGGTCTGATATCAAGCAGACAAGAGATGTAGATTGCCGATAAGCTGATCAGTGCTGTGCCTATGCATAGCACTGTTCAGTTTCTGCAATGTAAGGATTGCTATAAATAGTCCTCTATGGGGACATAAAAAGCGTAATAAAATTGTATAAAACATTTTTTTTTTTAAATGTGAAAAACCTCTCCCCCAAAAAATTTTAATGGCCCTCTTTTCGCATTTTACCCAAAAAAGCAAAGAAAAAAATTTTATAAACATATTTTCGACACATGTAAATGTCCAAACTGTCAAAATATAATGTTAATGATCCTGTACAGTGAATAGTGTAAACGTAAAAAAAAAAACTAAACTAAATTCCTGCTTTTGTCACATCAAATTCCCAAAAAATAAATCATAAAAAGCAATACGATAATAACTACAGATCACTGCAGAAAAAATAAGCCCTTATAAAAAAAATTAGAAAATTATAGGTGGTCAAATTAGTGATTTTGAACATTTTGTTAAAAAACTTTTTTTTTTAAATTAGAGCAGTACAGTAATAGAAAAGCATGTAACCTTGTATCAATTTATCCGCATTGACCCACAGAATAAAGAAAACATGTCATTTTAACCGTAAAGTGTACAGCCTGAAAACAAAAGACAAAATTGCGGCTTTCTTTCTATTTTTTTGGTTGCACCATACATTTTATGGTAAAATGAGTGATGTCATTACATAGGACAATTGGTCGTGCAAAAATCAAGCCCTCATATGGGTCTGTGGATGGAAATATAAGAGTTTTTAGAAAGCGAATAGGAAAAAATGAAAATGCAAAAATAAAATTGGCCTTAAGGCCCAAATGGACTGTGTCCTTAAGTGGTTAAAAGCTTTCATTTCTCATTTATTGCCCCCCTTATGCCTCAGTCACAAAGCAGAATTTTCACAGTGGAATCTGATAGAAAAACTCTCCTTGGATTCTGCTACACTGTGCACATGTTTCCGATTGACATGCCAATTCTTTTTTGCAGAATCCACTCAGAAATGTATTGCCGTCTGTGGAGACAGAACATTTCCACATTGGATTTTGTCTGTTCCTGAGCCTTTTAATCCCAAATAGCTGTGTTGTGAGTCCACCATAATGATACTGTTTTCTTTTTTGTGAAATGGCTATTTTCTGTTGGAGTTCCCTCCCTCCAACTACAATTCCCAGGATTTCTAGGTGGGAGGTGACTTTTCTCCCTCCCATGCATCGGTCACCCCACCCATTGCAGCACATCTAAAATTCCCTGCAGCCATGTGAAGATTGATCACCCTCCCTCCAAGCAGTCGCTGCACCAATTGAATTACAGACATGCTCCCTTTCAACACATGACTAATGATTAAATGTCTCAGGCCCTGCTGCAACCTGGGAAAAGCCTGAGACAACATTAATTTAGTTTGCTACTAAAAATGAACATCCGGGGCAAAAATCACATAAGAATTGCAAGACCAGCCATCAAACACAGGTACAGACACTATACTTTGAACTACATTAACTTTACAGCCCCTGTAACACAGTCAAAATCCTTTGTCTTTCTAAAGTTGATTGTTTTTGTGGGTCCTTGCGAGGTTCCCTTATTAAAAGACAATTTATAATGTATTATATTGTGGTCATTATAACCTAGGTGTCCTCCTACTTGCACATAAGTTACTCAGTCAGGTTTGTTGGTTAATAATAAGTCCGGTAGAGCACCCCCTCTGGTTAGGACCTAACCCATTTTGGACAGATATTTTTTAGATTTAGTCAGAAACCTGATTCCTTTATCAGATTTACAGGTCTCAGTTTCCCAGTTTATATCTGGATAAATAATAAAATCATAATTTTTTACAGACATTATTTAGTCCAGTTTGTCAATTTTTGTTCAGGCTTCTAGCATTAGTCAGCTTGCAATTTAGAGGTTATTAAGCCTATCCCTATAAAAAATTTTTAAAAAAAGGTAACCCCCTGCCTCCACTAGACCCCAAGGTGCATTAATAAGTCCCAAACAGTTTTCTATCTACACTGTCTTATACGCTTCATTTGTGTTTTCCTGCCCCCCTACACCCTCCCACCCTCCTCAGGTCCCCAGTTTCAACACTCCTCCATTCTTCAGGCCATCTTCTTACCAAGCACAGCTGCACTTCTCAATTTAGGCTATGTTCACACTACAGAATGTCTGCACGGAAAGGCTGTGTCTCAACTACTATTTACTCCATGCTAAAGATATGTCTATTAGTCGTTCTTACCATAGGCTGTGCAAGTAACGGAAGTTAAGCCTTTTCCAGAAATTACAGAACAGACGATCGCTGAGCCAACAGGAAATGGCTACTATCCAGAGACAAACGGACACGAAGGTCAGGTTAATAATGTCATGATTGTGACACCTGAGGAGAAAAGACCAACAGATCAGTTAGAGCAGAATTCAAAATAAATATATCTGATATATGGAAAATGTGATTAAGCACTGCATTGTTGAATTTGAATAGATACTAGTAGCTAAGAGAATATACTGTGCCCATATACAGTATTGAGCCGTCTAAGGCTTTTTGATGTTTTACTGTGTGATGTCTAGGTGGCTAAATACTAAAGCTTTTAGTTACAATATTGTTTAGCTGACAGTTATTCTTCACATAATAGTTTGCCAACTTTAGTGCGTTTGTCTGACATTTTTTTTATTGTGTATTGCTGGCTTAATAAAATCCTAGTGAATCATCTGTTTCTCAACATAAAAAGAACATTTTAAGGGTATGTTCACACCCTGCATATTTGCTACAGATTTTTTGCAACAGATCTGCAGCAGCTCCACAACATGTAAACAGACCCTTAAAGGGGTAAACTGGTTATGCAAAACTTATGCATAGGGGATTAGTGTCTGATCATGGTAAAATTCAAATGCCGGGACCCCCCTACCATCTCCAGAATGGGGCCCGTCTCTTACCTAGGAGCTGGGACCCCCCTACCATCTCTAGAATGGGGCCCCTCTCTTACCTAGGAGCATTCTAGCCCCTGGTCTTGGGAGTGACCCCTCGGTCTGCCAATGCCAAGTAATGTCCCATCTCAGCCGATGATTAGCAGAATTGAGGTCACTCCCAAGATCTGCTTGTCTCGGAAGGTGGGGGCCAGAGCGCTCAGATGAGACTGGCTCTGTTCTGGAGATTTCAAGGCGGTCCCAACAATTGGATTCCCCGCGATCAGACACTTATCCCATATAATATGGATAGGGGATACATTTAGCATAACCGAAAAATAAGTTAAGCTGTGATTGGTTGTTATGGTAAATCCAGACAGATTTTGTTACAGACAAATTGATCAATCTAATTTTCTATTGTATTATCTATATTATAAAATAATACATCAAATCTTAAGCTGACACTTCTAGTTCTGTATAGCTCACTTTCCAGTAATCATCTCATTATCATCACAGCCATGGTTACAATTAACTGAAACACCTATGTAAAAATAAAACAGGATCACACCAGTCACAGTAGGTAATGGTTGCAGCCTCTCTCCAATGACCTCTGCATAGGTCACAGAGCATGCCTAAAACACTCTCCCACAAAAATCAATGCGTTAGCTCAAGACTGCAGGTTCTAATGTGGCTAATGTAAAGTATATCTTAAAATGCTATTTATGACTACCGCCATAATCATGTACAGAAAACAGGATAAAAAATACATTGATAATTTACACCCTTTTATGCCTAGAGGTTGTTTGGGCGTTTTGTTTTTGTCCTTCTTGTCTTTTCCAAAATCTTTACATAGTTTTCCATCTCCAGGGCCATATGAGGCTTGTTTTATATGAGACCAATCGTACTTTGTAATGACATCACTAATTTGACAACAAATTCACCCCAAAGATTATTTTATTCTACTAAATGACATGTTATATTTATTCTGTAGCTCAATATGATTAAAATAATTCCCAGTTTATATAGGTTTTGTTTAATTTTGTAACTTTAAAAAATTATGGGAGAGATTTATCAAAACCTGTGTAGAGGTGCAGTTGCCCATAGCAAACAATCAGATAGCTTCTTTCATTATTATTATTTTTTAAAGGCTTCTCAAAAAAAAATAAAGAAAAAAGCAATCTGATTGGTTGCTATGGGCAACTACACAACTTTTCCTCTGCACAGGTTTTGGTAAATCTCCCCATTTAGCTTTGTGTAAGACCCTTACAACTCTTATTTTTTTGTATATATGGCTGTATGAGGGCTCATTTGTGTGCACTGTGATCTGTAGTTTATTGTTTTGCAGGGACTTTTTATTCATTTTTTTTCTGGTATATGACGTGACCAAAAATCAGTAATTCTGGACTTTAGTATTTTTTTGTTTGTTTTAGGGTTACACCATTCACTGTGCAACTTCATTAACATTATATTTTAATAGTACAGACATTTCCACACATGGTGATACCAAATATGTTGTTTATTTTTGGTCAAAGGTGGTGATTTAAACTTTTATTGGGGGGTGGGGGGCTTATTCACATTTATGACATTTTAAAAAATTACTTTTTTACTATATTTTAGTCCCCATATTTTATAGGCATAGCATTGATCAGTGTAATCGGCATTCCACTTTGTGGTGTCTGATCATCGCTCCAAGCACAAGGCAGCCGAAGCAGCCTGTATACTTGGAGCGACGATCAGACAGCATTAAAAAGGTTAAATGACCTCCAGCTGTCATCCCAGCTGATAGGGACACTGTGATTTTCCTGCCGTGGCCCCGATCAGCCGCCCGAACGCTCCAATTTGTTCTAAACTATGATTGCTGGATCTAAAAGGTTGCGGCACGATCGTCACTGCCTGGCATTAGAGGTGAGTCTTGGCTGCTTATAGCAGCTATTTCTTAATGTCTCTGAAGCGAGTGTAGCTCCTGGGCTAGCTTCAAAGGCCAGTGACACAAAATGAGGTAAATACATGTAATTTCACCCAGGTATGTCATTTCTCCCATAACAGTACTATAAATCATAGGGAGGGAACGGGTTTAGGCCATATTTCTGTAAAAAAAAATATGGCTCGTTTGACACTGTGTGAATTTAGCCATAAAGTGAAAAAATATATAAAGGCCTCTATCAGCTTTATAAATGTGTGCATAGTAGATTCTTCTCATTCTTTTTTTTATGGGAACTGCGTGAAAGCAACCAATTACAATTTCTCACTTGGACTGTGGTCTCACATTTGACTCTCATTTTATTTATACATTTTTTTTTATAAATTTTGTAATAATTTATTTAACATTTATTGTTTATTTATTTATTAATATATATATATATATATATATATATATATATATATATATATATATACGTGTGTGTGTGTTTTCATGAATATTAATAAAATCACACCTCTTTTCCAATTTTTTTTTTTTTTAAATAAAAGAGTCTAAACTCTTTTTATAAACTCCAAATAATGCTCCTCCTTTGAGGATCACAGGGTGCTGCCAGCAAAAACGGTCAAGTTGACCAATGTATATAAAACATTTAACCTCTTAAGGACACAGCCCATTTTGCCTTACAGACCAGGCCAATTTTCATTTTAGCGTTTTCGTTTTTTCTTCCTCTCCTTTTAAAGCCCATAACGCTTATATTTTTTCACCTTATGAGGGCTTGTTCTAATTGTACTTTGTAATTAAATTTTTCATTATACCATGTACATATGTAAAAATTATAAATTATTTTTATTCTGTAGGTCAATGCGATTAA
This sequence comes from Hyla sarda, assembly GCF_029499605.1. NCBI lineage: Eukaryota > Metazoa > Chordata > Amphibia > Anura > Hylidae > Hyla > Hyla sarda. The sequence goes on along the minus strand of NC_079189.1, from coordinate 251,396,801 downwards.
AATGATTCCCAGTTTATATGGTTTTTCTATTATTGTTCTATTTTTAACAAAATTGGTATGAATAAAATTGTCCTTTTCTGACCCCTAAAACATTTTTATTTTTCCTTACACAGGGATGTATGATGGCTCATTTTTTGTGCTGTGATGTGTAGTTTTTATTGGTATCATTTTTGTTTTGATATTTTGATCACTTTTTATAATTTTTTTTCTAACTAAAAACCCTTTGAGGACGGAGCCATTTTTCATTTTTGCACTTTTGTTTTTTCCTTCTCTCCTAAAAATAACGCTTTCAATTTTCCACCTACAGACCCATATGAGGGCTTTTTTTTTTGTGTGCCACCAATATTACTTTGTAATACTGTCCATCATTTCACCACCAAATCTACGGTGAAACCAGAAAAAAATATTTGTGAGGCAAAATTTAAAAAAACGCCATTTGTAACTTTTGGGGGCTTCCGATTCTACGCAGTGCACTTTTCAGTAAAAATAGGACCTTATGAGGGCTCATTTTTTGTGGAGTGGTCTGAAGTTTTTATCAGTACGTTTTTTTTATGGGACTTTTTGACCGCTTTTTTAGGGTATGCAGAGTGACCAAAAATACACAATTTTTGACTTTTTTTACGTGTACCCCATGGGCCATGCGGTAAAATTAACATTATATTTCTATAGTTCGGACCTTTACGCACACGGCGATACCACATATGTTTGTGTATTTTTGTTTACATATTTATTTATTTTTTAAATGAGAAAAGGGGGGGGGTTCAAAATTTTATTAGGGAAGGGGTTAAATCACATTTCTTAACCTGAGCAGGCATGGAGCAGCAGATCGCCGATCGGACGGAGAGGAGGCAGGTACGGGAAGCTGTGATTTCCCTGCAGTAGTCTTGAACAGCCCAACTGAGCTGCCGGGATACTTTTACCTTCACTTTAGATACAGCGATCAACTTTGATCGCCGCATCTAAGGGGCATGACCGCAATTAGTGATGTCCAGCATTAGACATGGGTCCTGGGGGCAGATAGCTGCCGGGACCGGCCCGCTATGACCTGCGCTCAGCTCCTGAGCGTGCGTCATAGAAGGAGAGCGGGACAAGGGCTTACAGGTACGCCCGCCGTCACCAACAGGTTAAAAATCTGTATTTTTGATGTTTGGTATTTTTTTAACGCCATTTACTGTGCGGGATCAAAAACATTATATTTTTACGTATTTTGGACATTTACACATGCAACAATACCAAATACGTATGTAATTTAAAAAAAAAAAATTCTCTTTTTTTTCTTGTAAAATGGGAAAAAGTGGGATTAGATTTTTTATTAGGAGAGGGGTTTTATATAATTTTACAAATTTTTTTTTTTTATTTCACACCCATAGGGGACTTTTCTATGCAATCATTATGGCATATGGCATAGCATTATACAGTTTGATTGGTGATCCACTCATCTAGCCTGGCTAAGCAAGGATAGATTGAATAGGTGCTAGGCAGCAGAAAGCAGGTAAGAGAACCCTTCTCTGCCACTTAAAGGGGTACTCCGGTGGAAAACTTTTTTTTTTTTTTTTAAACCAACTTGTGCCAAAAAGTTAAACAGATTTGTAAATTACTTCTTTAACAAATTCTTAATCCTTCCAGTACTTATTTATTAGCAGCTATATACTACAGAGGAAATTCTTTTCTTTTGGGATTTCTTTTCTGTCACGACCACAGTGCTCTCTGCTGACACCTCTGTCCATTTTAGTAACTGACCAGAGCAGCATATGTTTACTATGGGGATTTTCTCCTGCTCTGGACAGTGAATGATCTGCGAGGCAATGTTCAGACGATGGAATTTCTGTGCGAAATTCCGCAGAAGAATGCCGTATGGACATTCCACTGATTTCAAAGGGATTCTGCGGCACTGTGCACACAGCGGAAATCCCGATTCTGGAGTCCGCAGAAAGAATAGACATGTCTATTCTTTCTTTGAAGTCCGTATGGAAATGCATTGCCCTATATGAGACGGTGCATTTTTAAGCAGTCCTTATGTCCGCTTGTTCTGCTGGCACTCCGCTGTCGGGAGAATGTCCACGCGGAAATTTTCCGTGCAGACATTTACCTGTGTGAACATAGCCTGAGTTTACTAGAGATGCCCACTGACACTATAGCCCACTAAATATTAATAAATACTAGGGATATTTTATATAACATTTAGACATACCTGGCATGCAATAGGAATAGAGGCATGAATTATGAATGATTGGTAGCTGGAGTAATTTATTACAAGAAGAAAATTATTTCTTGTTTCTTACAGGTGCTTTTTGTCCAGTCACCACAAAGTACATTTAATTATTAGGACATTCTCTAGAATACTTACTTTCTTATCTCTTTTACAAGAAGATACAGTATATGAATAGTTATGCAGTTCAACACATAGGCATTGATTGTAGGCTTTACAAGTGACATCAGTGTACTAAAAACTGCCACAACAAAGACCGCAGCACCAAACTGGCCCCTGTGTACATAGAACATATTATGTTATTACATGAAAAATATCACATGTAGGCTATATGTAGATTGTGAATAAAATTAATAGATGCATAATAACCTTGTCATGATCAACACTCACTTCACATGTGACTTAGATGCAACGCTGAAAAGTTCTCACACTCAGTCTAATATGTTACATAGTTCATAAGGTAAAAAAAAATTGTCCACCAAGTTCAACCGTTATCCCTATTTTTTCCCTACTGTTGATCCAAAGAAAGGCAAGAAAACCCTTGTGTGGCTGATGCCAATTGCCCTATGAAAGAGGAAAAATTTCTTCCCAACTCCAATATGGAAATCAGAACAAATCTCTGGATCAACGTTCTATCCCCATAAATCTAGTATCCATAACCTGCAATTTATTACTCTCCAAAAAAACATTTATACCTCTTTTAAACTCTCTTATTGAGTTCACCATGACCACTTACTGTGGCAGAGAGTTCCATAGTCTCACTGCTCTTACAGTAAAGAATCCCCATCTGTACTGGTGTAGAAACCTTCTTTCCTCAAGACGTAGAGCATGCCCCCTTGTTATTGATACAGTCCTGGGTACAAATAGATCATGGGAGAGATCTCTGTACTGCACCTGATATATTTTTATTTAGTAATAGGGTGGACCTTAAGCCTTCTTTTTTCTAAACAAAATAACCCTAATTCTGGGTACTGCAGTCCTCCCATTCCCTTTATTACTGTGGTTGCCCGTCTTTGAACCCCTTTTAGCTCTAATTTTTCTTATACACTGGTGCCCAGTACTGTACACAGTATTCCATGTGTGGTCTGACAAATGATTTGTACAGCGGTAGAATTATTTCTTGTCATGGGCATTTATGCCCTTTTTAATGCACCCCATGGTTTTATTTGCCTTGGCAGCAACTGCCTGACACTAGTAAATATCGATAAATGTACTGTTAACTAAACCTCCTAAGTCCTTTTCCATGTCAGTCGTCAACAGTATTTTCCCATTTAATACATATTCCCAGCCTGGCTTTTTCCTCTCCATGTGCATTACCTTACATTTATCTGTGTTTAACCTCATCTGTAACATTTCCAGCCCAAGCTTCCAACCTATCCAGATCTATGTGTAACAGTGCTCTCTCCTTTCTTGTATTAACTACCTATGTATGTACCAATAAAAATCACCTTCTTTCTTATCACTGCGTAAGTTACTTACCCACTTACACACATTTTCCCCCAGCCCAAGCATTCTCATTTTATGTACCATCCTTTTATGGGGCACAGTATTAAATGCTTTTGAAAAATCAAGATATATGAAATCTGGCGATTAACCCTTCAGCTCACCTCCTCAAAAAACTAATAAAGTTAGCTTGACAAGACTAATTCCTCATAAACCCTTGCTGATTTGGAGTCATACATTTATTTTCATTGAGATACTCGATATAGTATAGCATCTCTTGGAAAACCCTCAAATAATTTACATACAAGAGATTAAACTAACAGCCCTATTTTTCCCAGGGTTATTCTTTTGCACACTTTTTGAATATTTGCACTATATTTGCTATGTGCCAGTCCTGGGGAACAGACCATGTCACTAAAGAGTCCTTGAATATTAGATATAGGGGTCTGTCTATTTAAGTAATTTACAAATCTGTTTAACAGTTTCTGGAGCCAGTTGATATAAAAAAACGTTTTTTTCATGGAATACTTCATGACCCGGGTTTCTCTGTTTTTGCACTTAAATTTTTTCCTCCTTACCTTTAAACATCTTTCAATTTTGCACCTACAAATCCATATGATGGCTTATTTTTTGTACCACCAATTCTAATTTGTAATGACATCAGTCATTTTACCCAAAAATCGACGACGAAACGGAGAAAAAAAATCATTGTGAGACAAAATTGAAGAAAAAACACCATTTTGTAACTTTTGGGGGCTTCTGTTTCTACACATTACATTTTTCGGTAAAAATTACTCTTCTCTTTATTTTGTAGGTCCATAAGATTAACTCCTTAAGGACCAAGGACGTATGAGTACGTCCTTGGTCCCACTCCCGTGATATAACGCGGGGTCCCACGGTGACCCCGCATCATATCGTGACGGGCCCGGCGTCATAGTGAAGCCGGGACCCGCCGCTAATAGCGCGCGGCACTGATCGCGGTGCTGCGCGCTATTAACCCTTTAGCGCTCAAAGCTGAGCCACGCGGCTAAAAGTGAAAGTAAAAAGTGCCGGTTAGCTCAGGGAGCTGTTCGGGATCACCGCGGTGAAATCGCGGCATCCGAAACAGCTGTACTACAGGAGGAAGGTCTCTTACCTTCCTTCCTGCAGTCCGATCGCCGATTGAATGCTTCAAGCCTGAGATCCAGGCTTGAGCAATCAATCGCCAAAAACACTGATCATTGCATCCCTATGGAGATGCATTGAACACTGTTAAAGATCAGTAAATGCAATGTTATAGCCCCCTATGGGGGCTATAATATTGCAAAAGAAAAGTGTAAAAAAAAATCATTAACCATTTGAATTATCCCTTCCCCTAATAATTCCCATTCCAATAATAAATAAAAAAAACTGTGTAAATAAAAACAAAAATAAACATATGTCGTATCGCCGCATGCAGAAATGTCCGAATTAAAAAAATCTACCGCTAATTAAACCGCACGGTCAATGGCGTACGCGCAAAAAAATTCCAAAGTCCAAAATAGCGTATTTTTGGTCACTTTTTATATAATGAAAAGATGAATAAAAAGCGATCAAAAAGTCAGATCAATGCAAAAATGGTACCGACAAAAACTTCAGATCACGGCGCAAAAAATGAACCCTCATAGCGCCCTGAACACGGAAAAATAAAAAAGTTATATGGAGCTATGATTTTTTTCTGAAGTAATACAAAATCAAACCTATACAAGTAGGGTATCATTTTAACCGTATGGATCTAGAGAATAAAGATAAGGTGTCATTTTTACCGAAAAATGTACTTCGTAGAAACGGAAGCCCCCAAAATTTACAAAATGGCTGTATTTTTTCAATTTTGTCGCACAATGATTTTTTTTCCTGTTTCGCTGTAGATTTTTGGGTAAAATTACTGATATCATTACAAAGTAGAATTGGTGGCGCAAAAAATAAGCCATAATACAGATTTTTTGTTGCAAAATTTAAAGAGTTATGATTTTTTTAAAGGTAAGGAGGAAAAAGCGAAAGAGCAAAAACCGAAAAACGCCCGGTCCTTAAGGGGTTAAAATTATACTGTACTTATATAGATTTGATTTTGTCGTCCTTCAATCATAACTACATGCAGGAAATTTTATATATTTAAAATTGTCATCTTCTGACAGGCAAACTCCAATAATCCTCCTCTTTGTGTAATATGTACAGCATGATCACAGAGAGAAGGGGGTTACAGAGCAGCCAGTGGTAATTAGATGAAATGACCCCGCACAGCAAAGCAGACTTAGGAAGGAAGATGAGACATGCAGAGTGAGGGACACACTCCCTCCATAAGGGAAGATAAAACCAAGTGAACAAGAGATATGGGTATTTGTGAGAGAAATATAGATGTTAGACACATAAAAATTATATGTGCATGATCAGGATTAGTTACTATATAAGTAGGCAAGATATAACTTTTTTTGGTGGGACATAACAGGTACACTTTAGCAGGGACTTAGCCCATTTTGGCCTTAAGAACACAGTCTTAAGGACAATGTATATAAAACATTTAACCCCTTAAGGACACAGCCCATTTTGGCCTTACGGACCAGGCCAATTTTCATTTTTGCATTTTTGCTTTTTCTTCCTCTTCATTTAAAATCCATAACTCTTTTATTTTTCCACCTACAGACCCATAAAGGGCTTGTTCATTTTACCATAAAATGTACAGCAAAACCAGAAAAATATTATTTGTGGGGGTTTGGTTTTTACACAGTGCACTTTATGGTAAAACTTACGATAAATACATTATCTTTATTATGTAGGTCAATGCGATTAGAATGATACCCACTTCATATCATTTTTCTATTATTGTACTGCTTTAAAAATATTGCAAACTTTTTTTTAACAAAATAGGCATGAATGAAATATTCCTTTTCTGATCCCTATAACTTTTTTATTTTTCTGTATACAGGGATTTATGAGGGCTAATTTTTGGGCCATGATCTGTAGTTTTTATGAGTTTCATTTTTGTTTTGATGGGACTTTTTGATCGTTTTTTTGTAAAAAAAATTTCTCATATATAATGTAAAAAAAAATCTGTATTTTTGGTGTTTAGCATTTTTTATGTTTATGCCATTTACCATGTGGAATCATAAACATCATATTTTAATAGCTTGGACATTTAGGCACGCAGCGATACCATGTGTGTTACATTTTTTTTTTTTTTGTAAAATGGGAAAACAAGGGTTATTTTATTTTTTATTAGGGGAGGGGTTTTTAAATAATTTTAGAGAGTTTATTTTTTATTTTAGACTTTTTGAGTCCCCAAAGGGGAATTTTATATGCAATAATTAAATTGCTTTTAATGTATAATGCAATGCCATAGGCATAGCATTATATAGTAAATGCAATTTAATGATTGCTTATGCCTATACCTATGGCATAGCATTATACAGTGTGATTGGCGATCCACTATTACAGACTAGTTAAGCTAGGCTGCATCACTGGATTGGCGGCATGAGGCAGGTAAGGGGCCCCTGCTCCACCATTTTAGATCAAGTCGGGGGGGTTCGATGAGCTTTACTTTCACATTAGACAGCGTTTATCAGGGCGTCTAAAGGCTTAAATGTGAAATGGTTGCAGAAATGGGTGGGATTGGACATATATGTTTCAGGAGTGAAACACACCCTAGCGGGAGCTAAATAAAGAATACAGTTCCGTGCAGGGCTCTATTGCTCAATTTATTTTTTATCAGACTTCTATCATTAATCATGGGTTTTTCTTCCTCTCTACCCCAACCCCTCCCTCCACTCCACCCCTAGGTTCATTAAAGGAGATATGCGGCAGAAAACACGTATCCCAAAGGGTTCCGACCACTGGGACCCCCCGCAATCTCCCATATGGGACTCTGGCTCTGCTCCTCCAATGGACATATTGTACCAAGCACGGAAGCTGGTCGAAGGACGCCTCCTCCATTCATTTCTATGGGAGAGGCATAGACAGAGCATTCATGTGTCTCTGCTTATGCCATAGATTCCAGGTGATTCCAGGTGCAGAGTCGGGGGTGAGTCGGGAGCCCATACGGGAGATCCTGCAGATAGGGGATACGTTTTTTTTTCCATCGCATAGCTCCTTTAATGGATCCCAGTTTTCTATCTACACTGTCTTTCGTACCATTCGTATAAGTTTAAAAAACAAGATAAACTCTTTAGATGCAGTAGAAAGAGAAAAGTGATCATGCCGCTGTACATAGCACTGGTGAAACCTCACTTGGAGTATTGTGCACAGTACTGGAGACTTTGGCCAGTATTTATCATTGTGTTTACCCTTTCTTTTCTGTCTATGTTTGGTGCTATTTTGGCACAAGTGTACGTTTTTGCACCTTTTTTTGCACCTTTTGGTTTATACATTTCTTCTGATTTTGAGTTGTAATCCACTGATTTTGGCAATACGCATGAATTGGATGGGTTTTATGAACTGCGCCTTTTTGTGAAAAGGCGCAAAATCACAGAAAAGTCTCTAAACTACACCAGCCCAGACTTAGCTGTTCTTTTTGGTGTATGTGAAGAGAGAAATTTCAGAAAATGTGACCTGCACAACATTTATCAAATGCTCTGTGACCATTTAATAAATTTGGTGCTCCTGCACATTACCAGCACACAAAAAAAGGTGTAGAAAAATGCTTAACTTACACCTACAATGATGAATGCCATAAGGACATAGATATTTTAGAGAAAGTTCAGAGAAGAGCTACTAAACTAGTAAATGGATTGCAGGATAAAACTTACTAGGAAAGGTTGAATGACCTTAACAAGTATAGCACAAAAGAAAAACAAGACAGAGGGGATATGATAGAAACTTTTAAATATATAAAGGGAATCAACATGGTAAAGGGGGAGAGCATATTTAAAAGAAGAAAAACTACCACAAGAGGACATAGTATTATATTAGAGGGGCAGCCATTAAGCCTTTATTTGCCATAATCAATACTGATCCCAGCATCTGCGGCATTGTTGGGGCTTGAGGGGATAGGGGATAATCTCCTGTTTCTGACTGTCTCTGACGTTTAATATGAGTTTTGTAAAGGGTTCAAGCTAGACCACCTCAATCCCTCCTCCTTTTTCAGGTTACAGAAAACAGCTTATTATATGCAAGAGGAAACACTAAAATGAAAAATCCATAAATGGAGACCACATTTAATTCTGTTGTTTCTGAGGGCTGAAAGTCCCAACAAAAAAGTAGCTGAGTTTCCTAATCATAAATACATACTTGGGTTATGTAAAACTTAAATAATTTTTTCTTTTCAAGGTGATTGTCACGATGCCGGCTGGCAGGTAGTGGATCCTCTGTGCCAGAGAGGGATTGGCGTGGACCGTGCTAGAGGATCGGTTCTAAGTCACTACTGGTTTTCACCAGAGCCCGCCGCAAAGCGGGATGGTCTTGCTGCGGCGGTAGTGACCAGGTCGTATCCCCTAGCAACGGCTCAACCTCTCTGGCTGCTGAAGATAGGCGCGGTACAAGGGAGTAGACAGAAGCAAGGTCGGACGTAGCAGAAGGTCGGGGCAGGCAGCAAGGATCGTAGTCAGGGGCAACGGCAGAAGGTCTGGAATCACAGGCAAGGAACACACAAGGAACGCTTTCACTGGCACTAGGGCAACAAGATCCGGCGAGGGAGTGAAGGGGAAGTGAGGTGATATAGGGAAGTGCACAGGTGTAAACACTAATTGGAACCACTGCACCAATCAGCGGTGCAGTGGCCCTTTAAATCGCAAAGACCCGGCGCGCGCGCGCCCTAGGGAGCGGGGCCGCGCGCGCCGGGACAGAACTGACGGGGAGCGAGTAAGGTACGGGAGCCGGGGTGCGCATCGCGAGCGGGCGCTACCCGCATCGCGAATCGCATCCCGGCCGGAGGTAGTAACGCAGCGCCCCGGGTCCGTGGAACCGACCGGGGCGCTGCAGTGAGGGAAGTGTAGCGAGCGCTCCGGGGAGGAGCGGGGACCCGGAGCGCTCGGCGTAACAGTACCCCCCCCCTTGGGTCTCCCCCTCTTCTTGGGGCCTGAGAACCTGAGGATCAGACTTTTGTCCAGGATATTGTCCTCAGGTTCCCAGGACCTCTCTTCTGGACCACAACCCTCCCAATCCACTAAAAAAAAAGTTCTTCCCCTGACCTTTTTAGAGGCCAAAATCTCTTTGACAGAGAAGATGTCCGAGGAGCCGGAAACAGGAGTGGGAGGAACAGATTTAGGAGAAAAACGGTTGAGGATGAGAGGTTTAAGAAGAGAGACGTGAAAGGCATTAGGGATACGAAGAGAAGGAGGAAGAAGAAGTTTGTAAGAGACAGGATTAATTTGACACAAAACTTTAAAAGGACCAAGATAGCGTGGTCCCAACTTATAGCTCGGGACACGGAAACGGACATATTTAGCGGAGAGCCATACCTTGTCTCCAGGGGAAAAAATGGGAGGAGCTCTTCTTTTCTTATCTGCGAATCTCTTCATGCGAGAAGAAGCCTGTAAGAGAGAATTTTGGGTCTCTTTCCATATGGTGGAAAGATCACGAGAAATTTCATCCACAGCGGGCAGACCAGAGGGCAAGGGGGTAGGGAGGGGGGGAAGAGGGTGACGGCCGTACACCACGAAAAACGGAGATTTGGAGGAAGATTCAGAGATTCTGAAATTATACGAGAATTCGGCCCAAGGTAGAAGATCTGCCCAGTCATCCTGGCGGGAGGAAACAAAATGTCGTAAATAGTCACCCAAGATCTGGTTAATTCTCTCTACTTGTCCATTGGATTGAGGATGGTATGCAGAAGAAAAATTTAATTTAATCTTGAGTTGTTTACAGAGAGCCCTCCAGAATTTAGACACAAATTGGACGCCTCTATCCGAGACGATCTGTGTAGGCAACCCGTGAAGACGAAAAATGTGTACAAAAAATTGTTTAGCCAACTGAGGCGCTGAAGGAAGACCAGGAAGAGGGATGAAATGTGCCATTTTGGAGAATCGATCAACGACCACCCAAATAACAGTGTTGCCATGGGATGGGGGTAAGTCAGTAATAAAATCCATACCAATCAGAGACCAAGGTTGTTCGGGGACAGGTAGAGGATGAAGAAAACCAGCGGGCTTCTGGCGAGGAGTCTTATCCCGGGCACAGATAGTGCAGGCTCGCACAAAGTCCACCACATCAGTCTCTAGAGTCGGCCACCAATAGAAGCGAGAGATGAGTTGCACAGATTTCTTGATGCCCGCATGACCTGCGAGATGGGAGGAGTGACCCCATTTGAGGATCCCAAGGCGTTGGCGTGGAGAAACAAAGGTCTTTCCTGGAGGAGTTTGCCTGATGGAGGCTGGAGAAGTGGAAATCAGGCAGTCAGGAGGAATGATGTGTTGAGGAGAGAGTTCAATTTCAGAGGCATCTGAGGAACGAGAGAGAGCATCGGCCCTAATGTTTTTATCAGCAGGCCGAAAGTGAATTTCAAAATTAAATCGGGCAAAGAACAGAGACCACCTGGCCTGACGAGGATTCAGCCGTTGGGCAGACTGGAGGTAGGAGAGGTTCTTGTGATCGGTGTAAATAATAACTGGAAATCTTGATCCCTCCAGCAGATGCCTCCATTCCTCAAGTGCTAATTTAATGGCTAGAAGCTCTCGATCCCCGATGGAGTAGTTCCTCTCCGCCGGAGAGAAGGTCCTGGAAAAAAAACCACAAGTAACAGCATGCCCGGAAGAGTTTTTTTGTAGAAGGACAGCTCCAGCTCCCACTGAGGAGGCATCAACCTCCAATAGGAAGGGTTTAGATGGGTCAGGTCTGGAGAGCACGGGAGCCGAAGAAAAGGCAGACTTGAGTCGTTTAAAGGCGTCTTCCGCTTGAGGAGGCCAAGACTTGGGATCGGCATTTTTTTTTGTTAAAGCCACAATAGGAGCCACAATGGTAGAAAAATGTGGAATAAATTGCCTGTAATAATTGGCGAACCCCAAAAAACGTTGGATGGCACGGAGTCCGGAGGGGCGTGGCCAATCTAAGACGGCAGAGAGTTTATCTGGGTCCATTTGTAGTCCCTGGCCAGAGACCAAGTATCCTAGAAAAGGAAGAGATTGGCATTCAAACAGACATTTCTCTATTTTGGCATAGAGTTGATTATCACGAAGTCTCTGAAGAACCATACGGACATGCTGGCGGTGTTCTTCAAGATTGGCAGAAAAAATCAGGATATCGTCCAGATATACAACAACACAGGAGTATAGTAGATCACGAAAAATTTCATTAACAAAGTCTTGGAAGACGGCAGGGGCGTTGCATAGACCAAAGGGCATGACCAGATACTCAAAGTGTCCATCTCTGGTGTTAAATGCCGTTTTCCATTCATCCCCCTCTCTGATGCGGATGAGATTATAAGCACCTCTTAAGTCCAGTTTGGTAAAAATATGGGCACCTTGGAGACGATCAAAGAGTTCAGAGATGAGGGGTAGGGGGTAGCGGTTCTTAACCGTGATTTTATTAAGACCGCGGTAGTCAATGCAAGGACGTAGAGAGCCATCTTTTTTGGACACAAAGAAAAATCCGGCTCCGGCAGGAGAGGAGGATTTACGGATAAAGCCCTTTTTTAAATTTTCTTGGACGTATTCAGACATGGCAAGAGTCTCTGGGACGGACAGAGGATAGATTCTGCCCCGGGGTGGAGTAGTGCCCGGGAGGAGGTCAATGGGACAATCATAAGGCCTGTGAGGAGGTAGAGTCTCAGCTTGTTTTTTGCAAAAAACGTCCGCAAAGTCCATATAGGCCTTAGGGAGACCGGTTACATGAGGAAGCACAGGGACACGGCAAGGTTTACTGGGAACCGGTTTTAAGCAGTCCTTGGAACAAGAGGGCCCCCAACTCTTGATCTCCCCAGTGGACCAATCCAGGATTGGGGAATGGAGTTGAAGCCAGGGAAGTCCAAGAAGGATTTCAGAAGTGCAATTGGGAAGGACCAACAGTTCAATCCTCTCGTGATGAGATCCGATGCACATTAGAAGGGGCTCCGTGCGGAAACGTATAGTACAGTCCAATCTTTCATTGTTTACACAATTGATGTAGAGGGGTCTGGCGAGACTGGTCACCGGGATGTTGAACCTGTTGACGAGAGAGGCTAAGATGAAATTTCCTGCAGATCCAGAGTCCAGGAAGGCCACAGCAGAGAAGGAGAAGGCAGAGGCAGACATCCGCACAGGCACAGTAAGACGTGGAGAAGCAGAGTAGACATCAAGGACTGTCTCACCTTTGTGCGGAGTCAGCGGACGTCTTTCCAGGCGGGGAGGACGGATAGGACAATCCTTCAGGAAGTGTTCGGTACTAGCACAGTACAGGCAGAGATTCTCCATGCGGCGTCGTGTCCTCTCTTGGGGTGTCAGGCGAGACCGGTCGACCTGCATAGCCTCCACGGCGGGAGGCACAGGAACAGATTGCAGGGGACCAGAGGAGAGAGGAGCCGGGGAGAAGAAACGCCTCGTGCGAACAGAGTCCATATCCTGGCGGAGCTCCTGACGCCGTTCGGAAAAACGCATGTCAATGCGAGTGGCAAGATGGATGAGTTCATGTAGGTTAGCAGGGATTTCTCGTGCGGCCAGAACATCTTTAATGTTGCTGGATAGGCCTTTTTTAAAGGTCGCGCAGAGTGCCTCATTATTCCAGGATAATTCTGAAGCAAGGGTACGGAACTGTACGGCATACTCGCCAACGGAAGAATTACCCTGGACCAGGTTCAACAGGGCAGTCTCAGCAGAAGAGGCTCGGGCAGGTTCCTCAAAGACACTTCGAATTTCCGAGAAGAAGGAGTGTACAGAGGCAGTGACGGGGTCATTGCGGTCCCAGAGCGGTGTGGCCCAAGCCAGGGCTTTTCCAGACAGCAGGCTGACTACGAAAGCCACCTTAGACCTTTCAGTGGGGAACTGGTCCGACATCATCTCCAAGTGTAATGAACATTGGGAAAGAAAGCCACGGCAAAACTTAGAGTCCCCATCAAATTTATCCGGCAAGGATAGTCGTATTCCAGAAGCGGCCACTCGCTGCGGAGGAGGTACAGGAGCTGGCGGAGGAGATGATTGCTGGAGCTGTGGTAGTAACTGTTGTAGCATAACAGTCAGTTGAGACAGCTGTTGGCCTTGTTGCGCAATCTGTTGTGACTGCTGGGCGACCACCGTGGTGAGGTCAGCGACAACTGGCAGAGGAACTTCAGCGGGATCCATGGCCGGATCTACTGTCACGATGCCGGCTGGCAGGTAGTGGATCCTCTGTGCCAGAGAGGGATTGGCGTGGACCGTGCTAGAGGATCGGTTCTAAGTCACTACTGGTTTTCACCAGAGCCCGCCGCAAAGCGGGATGGTCTTGCTGCGGCGGTAGTGACCAGGTCGTATCCCCTAGCAACGGCTCAACCTCTCTGGCTGCTGAAGATAGGCGCGGTACAAGGGAGTAGACAGAAGCAAGGTCGGACGTAGCAGAAGGTCGGGGCAGGCAGCAAGGATCGTAGTCAGGGGCAACGGCAGAAGGTCTGGAATCACAGGCAAGGAACACACAAGGAACGCTTTCACTGGCACTAGGGCAACAAGATCCGGCGAGGGAGTGAAGGGGAAGTGAGGTGATATAGGGAAGTGCACAGGTGTAAACACTAATTGGAACCACTGCACCAATCAGCGGTGCAGTGGCCCTTTAAATCGCAAAGACCCGGCGCGCGCGCGCCCTAGGGAGCGGGGCCGCGCGCGCCGGGACAGAACTGACGGGGAGCGAGTAAGGTACGGGAGCCGGGGTGCGCATCGCGAGCGGGCGCTACCCGCATCGCGAATCGCATCCCGGCCGGAGGTAGTAACGCAGCGCCCCGGGTCCGTGGAACCGACCGGGGCGCTGCAGTGAGGGAAGTGTAGCGAGCGCTCCGGGGAGGAGCGGGGACCCGGAGCGCTCGGCGTAACAGTGATTACATCCATTTAAGAAACATTGGATGGGCTCTGGAGTTGGCCAGCCTAAATACCTTTTATCTCCATTTAAGAAACATTGGATGGGCTCTGGAGTTGGCCAGCCTAAATACCTTTTATCTTCATATTTGTAATAATTTCTTTGTTAACTGGAAAATATACATAGGGGACATTTGGTCTTCTAGGGGACTTTTTGTAGCTATGTAGAACATCCAGGGACCTGTTTCCTTTTTTCCCCTTAAGGGATATAGTCACAGATGTTTCCTATGCTTTTATTATCTTTTGACTGTTAACAGGCGGCCCCGAAACCAGAAGTGACCATGCTCCATACGTGATGTAACTTCCACCTTACCACCAAATTGATTTCTATGTACTTCCATTGAATGGTATGTACCTTTGTGAGTTACTTCTAGCATGAGATGTTATCCTATGTTTTTTGATTCCTTATTCTCCTGATATTTTCTTTGTACTACTGAATATTTATATTTCATTCACATACAAGTGTGGATACTTAATTTTCAGAAGGGAAGGAGCGAGAATGGGATTTTGGAGACTGAGTTTTTCTGAAATGGTTTTTGGGGTGCATGTCACATTTTGGACACTCCTATGGTGTCAGAACAGCAACAAAAAAAAACACATGTCATACTATTTTGGAAACTTAAAGAAACCCCTCAAGGAACGTAACAAGGGGTACAGTGAGCCTTAACACCCCACAGGTGTTTGACGACTTTTCATTAAAGTCAGATGTGTAAATTTAAAAAAAAAATCACTAAAATGCATTTTTTCCCCAAACTTAACATTTTTACAAGGGATAATAGGAGAAATGCCCTCAAAATATGCCACCCCATCTCTTCTGAGTATGGAAAATAACCCATGTCAAGTGCACTGCAGGCACACTACACTGCTCAGAAGAGAAGGAGACACATTTGGCTTTTGGATAGCAAATTTTGCTG